>NC_092502.1:126017358-126621358 GCF_047511675.1 Marmota flaviventris | reverse complement strand
ACAACCATCCAGATTTCAGGCTCCACAACAATATTATTCACTAGTTGTAGTCTGTCCTTAAAGCTTGTGAAGAATCAAAGTGAAGAGGGGGGTTTTCCCTTTCTTATTTGGAGCTAGAAGATCCCTAAAATAAATTTCATCAAAGGTCTCCACAAGTTCATTATTCCAAGTTTTTTCTTCCTGTTTGTCTAACCTAGCCTCAATGTTCTATTTTTAGCTAATCCCACATGAGTTTTTGGTGTATAAGCCTGGTTTTCATGTGCCATTGGGAGTGGGAGGACAGGAAAGACTACTCCCTGTCATAAATATAAAAGCATTTTGAATTAACTTTTGTGCATGGCGAGAGAAAGGGATTCAGTTTCATTTTGTTGCATATGGATTTCCAGTTTTCCCAGCACCATTTGTTGAAGATGCTATCCTTCCTCCATTGCATGCTTTTAGCCCCTTTATCAAATATAAGATAGTTGTAGTTTTGTGGATTGGTTTCTGTGTCCTCTATTCTGTACCATTGGTCCACCCGCCTGTTTTGGTACCAGTACCATGCTGTTTTTGTTACTATTGCTCTGTAGTATAGTTTGAAGTCTGGTATCGCTATACCGCCTGATTCACACTTCCTGCTTAGCATTGTTTTTGCTATTCTGGGTCTTTTATTTTTCCATATGAATTTCATGATTGCTTTCTCTATTTCTACAAGAAATGCTGTTGGGACTTTGATTGGGATTGCATTAAACCTATAGAGAACTTTTGGTAATATCGCCATTTTGATGATGTTAGTTCTGCCTATCCATGAACAGGGTATATTTGTCCATCTTCTAAGATCTTGTTCTATTTCTCTCTTTAGGGTTCTGTAGTTTTCATTGTATAAGTCTTTCACCTCTTTTGTTAGGTTGATTCCCAAGTATTTTATTTTTTTTTGAAGATATTGTGAATGGAGTGGTTGTCCTCATTTCCATTTCAGAGGATTTGTCGCTGATATACAGGAATGCCTTTGATTTATGCGTGTTGATTTTATAGCCTGCCACTTTGCTGAACTCATTTATTAGCTCTAATAGTTTCTTTGTAGACCCTTTTGGGTCTGCTAGGTATAGAATCATGTCAACTGCAAATAATGATAATTTAAGTTCTTCTTTTCCTATTTTTATGCCTTTAATTTCTTTCATCTGTCTAATTGCTCTGGCCAGTGTTTCGAGAACTATGTTGAACAGAAGTGGTGAGAGAGGGCATCCCTGTCTTGTTCCAGATTTTAGAGGGAATGCCTTCAATTTTTCTCCATTCAGAATGATGCTAGCCTGAGGCTTAGCATAAATTGCTTTTACAATATTCAAGGAGCTTGATATAAAATCAGAGACACGCCATCTGATAGAAGAAAAAGTTGGCTACGATCTACATATGGTGGGGTCGGGCTCCAAATTCCTCAATAGGACACCCATAGCACAAAAGTTAATAACTAGAATCAACAAATGGGACTTACTCAAACTAAAAAGTTTTTTCTCAGCAAAAGAAACAATAAGAGAGGTAAATAGGGAGCCTACACCCTGGGAACAAATCTTTACTCCTCACACTTCAGATAGAGCCCTAATATCCAGAGTATACAAAGAACTCAAAAAATTAGACAATAAGAAAACAAACAACCCAATCAACAAATAGGCCAAGGACCTGAACAGACACTTCTCAGAGGAGGACATACAGTCAATCAACAAGTACATGAAAAAATGCTCACCATCTCTAGCAGTCAGAGAAATGCAAATCAAAACCACCCTAAGATACCATCTCACTCCAGTAAGATTGGCAGCCATTATGAAGTCAAACAACAACAAGTGCTGGCGAGGATGTGGGGAAAAGGGTACACTTGTACATTGCTGGTGGGACTGCAAATTGGTGCAGCCAATTTGGAAAGCAGTATGGAGATTTCTTGGAAAGCTGGGAATGGAGCCACCATTTGACCCAGCTATTCCCCTTCTCCGTCTATTACCTAAAGACCTAAAAAGAGCATGCTACAGGGACACTGCTACATCGATGTTCATAGCAGCACAATTCACAATAGCAAGACTGTGGAACCAACCTAGATGCCCTTCAATAGACGAATGGATAAAAAAAAATGTGGCATTTATACATAATGGAGTATTACTCTGCATTAAAAAATGACAAAATCATAGAATTTGCAGGGAAATGGATGGTATTAGAGCAGATTATGCTAAGTGAAGCTAGCCAATCCCTAAAAAACAAATGCCAAATGTCTTCTTTGATATAAGGAGAGTAACTAAGAACAGAGTAGGGACGAAGAGCAGGAGAAGAAGATTAACATTAAACAGGGATGAGAGGTGGGAGGGAAAGGGAGAGAGCAGGGAAATTGCATGGAAATGGAAGGAGACCCTCAGGGTTATACAAAAGTACATACAAGAGGAAGTGAGGGGAAAGGGGAAAATAATACAAGGGGGAGAAATGAATGACAGTAGAGGGGGTAGAGAGAGAAGAGGGGAGGGGAGGGGATGGGAGGGGGGATAGTAGAGGATAGGAAAGGCAGCAGAACACAACAGACACTAGTATGGCAATATGTAAATCAATGGATGTGTAACTGATGTAATTCTGCAATCTGTATATGGGGTAAAAATGGGAGTTCATAACCCACTTGAATCAAAGTGTGAAATATGATATATCAAGAAATTTGTAGTGTTTTGAACAACCAACAATAAAAAATTAAAAAAAAAATAAATAAATATAAAAGCAGGCTTCCTAAAAATGATGAGGAGTCCTTATCTACTACTTTGTTTCTGGCCTAATTTCAGAGAATTAATTGTAAATCAATAAAGAATGGGATTTGGGGAGACACACATTTTTATCCACACAGGAACAAAAACTACTGGAAAATATTTAATGATTCAATTTTATATTGTAATTATGTTTCATGATTGTGAGTCAAAAAAGTCCATACCTCAGGAATATAAATAGAGGTAGGAAGATTCTTCTTAACCAGCATGCATGTTAAAATAGAGGTTATTGGACTGGGATTGTGGCTCAGCGGTAGAGCCCTCGCCTAGTACGGGCGGAACCCGGGTTCGATTCTCAGCACCACATAAAAATAAAAAGGCATTCTGTTGTGTCCATATACAAAAAAAGATTCTCTCTCTCTCTCTCTCTCTCTCTCTCTCTCTCTCTCTCTCAAAAAAAAAAAAAAATAAATAGAAGTTATTAGCCAGCTGCAGTGGCTCATGCCTGTAATCTCAGCAACTTGGGAGGCTGTGGCAGGAGGATTGAGAATTCAAAGCCTGCCTTAGCAAAACCAAAGCAGTAAGACCCTGTCTCTAAATAAAATACAAAATAGGGATGAGGATGTGTCTCAGTCTTAAGTGTCCCTGAGTTCAATCCCTGGTACCAAAAATGAACAAAAACAATAACAAAGAAACAAACCAAAAAACAAAATAAAACAAACAAACAAAAAACAAAATACAGGCTATTTAACAAGTGTATGAAAAACTGTTCAACATCATTAGCAATTAAGAAATGCACTTCAAAAGTACACTGAGATGTCATCTCACTCCAGACAGAATGAGTCATCAAGCATACAAACAATAATAATTGCTAAAGAGGATGTGGAAAAAAAATAGTTTTATATTGTAGGTGGGATTGTACATATAAATCTGTATGGAAAGAATCACCATGTGACTTAGCTATATCATTCCTCAGTATTTATCCTGAAGAATTAAAGTCATCACACTACAGTGATACATGCATGTCCATGTTTATAGCAGCGCAATTCACAAGAGTCGAACTATATAAACATGCTAGGTGTCCATCAATGAATGAACAGATAAAGAAAATGTGTTATGTATACAAAATGGAGCCTTATTCAACCATCATAAAGAATAAAATTATGTTCATGATCTTTCTTTCATTAATGAAACTGTTCTCTCTGTTCTTGAGATGAGGAGAATAATGGTTATTAAGAATAATTGGCTTGACAAGGCCACATGAATAGTATGTGGCCAAGATTGAAATAAAACCACTCTGACTCCCCAAATTCGGCTTTAACCACTGTGTTTGACATGCGGTACATCCATACTGTCCTTCTGCACCATACTGATCACTGAGATAGTTTTATTAAGATTCTTACTTAAGTGTTAAATGGCAGACCACTATTTCAAAAGTTATTTTTCTTTCAAAATTCTTTCTATCATTAAGAAGTGCAGTTACTTCAAGCAGCAGCTGTTCACTAGATTATTCCAGTACAGTTCCTGGATTGAGCATAGCAGGTTACCAATTAAAAACTAAATTCAGTTTAACAAATCTATAATGATGTTGAATGTGTAGGACAATCTTGTTAGCTATCAACGTCTGCATAAATGACTTTTTTGGTGTTGAAAAAATGACAATTTTCAATAATTCCAGACTTTTTGGCACTATGAACACAGGTTCATTTGGTGACTATTGTCATTTGTGTAAATAGGAAAAGCTCCAGTAGCGGGTCAGTCCTTGTGCTTTCCCTCTGATCTTGTAAATGAAGACATCAGAATGTGGTTGTGTGGGAGGAAATTGATTCATTACATTTCTTTAGTCTCATAAATACATCAGGAAGAAATAGAAAATTGAAAATGCAATATAACTTACTGCATTTTTCCTCTTTCTGTCCTACCCTTTATACTCCCAAACAGAATGTTTCATATTTTAAGCAGTTTGAAATTGACCTTCTCCTGAATGATTCATCTTTTTGATAGGGTAAACATTCTCATCTGACTCACATAGACATCAATTTTTGTTTTTGATTTTGTAATGTGGCATGACATAGAGACATTAGAAAAAAAATATTAGTTTTGTTATACCTAAAATAGCATCCTAATGTTTGTCATGAGTTTTACCTCAAAAACTGTAGTCCCCTGAATATTTGCCCATTGCTATAGTCTTCATTTTGATAGTTTGAATAATTCTTTTGCTTTCCTTTCCAAGTGGTCAGAGGAAGATTTTTAAAGATTCTGGGGAATGCAAGGGATTTTTATAACCACCAAAGTGTGAGAATTAGGGTTCCTATTTAGTCCTAATAATAACAATTCAAGCAATAATTTAATAATACTAATAATTAAATAATTAAACATTATTTAATTACACAATTAAACATTATTTAATTACATAATTAAATTAGGTTACTTTAACCTAGTGATTAAAGGAAGGGAAATTATTTCCTGTTGCATACAGGAAGATTATATGAGACAATAGTTAAGATAATCCATGAACTAGATTGCCTTCATTTGAAACTCTGCTCTGCTAGTTACTAATTGTGTGATCTTGGGTAATTTACTTACCTCAGTTTTCTCATCTACAAAATGAGGATTACAGTGTGGCTGACCTCATATGGTTGTTTGAGTTATCAATAAACTAACAATCCTAAAGTACCTAGGAGATTGTTTGGAACTTAGTAAAAGCTCTGAGCTCACTAAATGCATCATTTCTAATAATTACTTTATGGTTAACTGAGAATTGGTAGTTTTGAGTTGAACTGTGATTCTGTACCTATTCAGAAATTAGTGAAGCAATAGAGACATGGGTTCAAGAATCCTGGTCTATCATTGTTTTAGTTCTTGATTAAACATTCAAGGATTTTTTTTCCCAGAAAAAAATGTTTTATTTTTATTCAGATAAAAATTATCTGATTATTATAGGAATCTGAGAATTTTTATCTGAAAGAGATTTTCAAATTCATTTAGTCCAAATCTTTCTTTTCTATAGAGGTGAAATATCTGGATCAAGTTGAAAATGGCCTAGCTGTTCAGTGTCAGAGTGAGGACTGGAATTCAATGTCCAAAGTAGTGCCTAGTAAATATTGAGTGCTCTTTAATATGATGATCTGATTTCCTGGTTAACATCCTTAGGCAAGTTCATTCCCAGGAACCCACGTTTGCTGTTGTTCAATGCTGTCATCAGTATCCTGACCTTGGCTATCAAAGTGCACCAAACTTATTTTTGGACTAACATAAGAGTGATCCTTAAAAGTATTAGATTTGTGCCACAGAAACACTTTTCTTTGTCTCCAGTTTTGTGATATACATAAAGCAAAAGAGAAATTTATGTCTCTAAAATATAATGTATAAAAAGTATAAGTATTCAAATGAGTGTATTGTCCTTGATAAGCATTATTCAATAGAACTGCCTTTGACCTTGAATTCATTTGCTCCATACATATAGTGACACTTCATCCAGGACCATGGGCAACTAAAGAATTTGATGGAGAAAACAGTTCTACATGAGTCATAAACTTAGGTTCATTGTCCACAGAGACACAACGGACTGAAGACAGAATAACTTAAAAATGTTTAGACATATTTATGCCCCAAAGATCCGTGATAGATCATGTATAGTAAAGAGAATGCAGTTGTTCTGGAAAGTCATATATAATATTTATGATTGCAAAAGGATGAAATCCTTTTCTACTATAAAATTGCAGTAGCTTTAATACATAGAATGTGATCTGTGTGCCAGACGTTGTGTAAAGTGCTTTATCAATAATCTTTATGACATTAAATCCCCCAATAAACTCGTGCAGAAAGTATTATGATCAGGTGCTGGACATATAGTAGCACTTAATAAATAATTGTTACATGGAAGACAAAACTGAGTCAGTGAGATGTCTAGTAGGTGGAGGAAGTGATATTCTTGTGGTATCTTATCAGTTAGAACCCTGGATATTATATGGGTTAACCTCATTGTGTTGAATGTTTGGGTTGACACTGCATATTTGTGAATGAATAAACTTCAAGTACCAGAAAGTTCAGAGAATTTTCAAAGCACATCTTTTTCTTTCATTCTGATTTTTTTTTTTGGGGGGTGGGTTACTAGGGATTGAACTCAGGGGCACTCGGCCACCTATCCACATCCCCAATCCTATTTTGTATTTTATTTAGAGACAGGGTATCATAGAGTTGCTTATCGCCTGTCCATGGCTGAGGCTGGCTCTGAATTAGAGATCCTCCTGTCTCAGCCTCCCCAGCTGCTGAGATTACAGCATGAGCCACTGCACCTGGCTAAGCACATCTTCTTCTTAACAAGTATGTTAAATTATTATGTATTAAGTAAACAAAAAAATAGAAAAATCATATTCTAAGATAAAAATTTAGAAGTGTTTGCCATGATGCTTTGTATGTGGCAGAATTCCTTCTGGTTCTTGTAGTTAAGGGCACCAGAAATTGGGTTTTAATAAGTATCTATTTTTTTTTTTTTTTTTTTTTTTTTTTTTTTTTGCTAGTGCATGCTGTTTTGGTTGCCATGGCTCTAGTATGCTTGAAATCAGGTAATGTGGTACCTCCAGCTTTGTTTCTTTGGTTCAAGTTTGCTTTTGGCTCTTTAGGGTCTTTTGTGCTTTCATATTTATTTTGGGATTGTTTTATCTAGTTCTGTGAAGAATTTCATTATTGTTTTGATGAAGATTGTATTGAATCTGTAAATCACTTTCAGTAGTATGAACATTTAAAAAATATTAATAATTTCAATTTCTGAACGTAGAAGTTCTTTCCATTTTTTTTGTGTCTTCTTTCATCGATTTCATTAGTATTTTGTAATTTTCATTGTAGACGTATTTTGCTTCCTCCATTAAGTTTATTCCGGTTTTTTTATTTGTTCATTTTTGGTTTTGGTAGGTATTGTGAATACTACCATAAGATCTAGCTGTTCCTAAGGCAATTAAATTAGCATACCAAAGAGAGACGTACACTTCTATGTTTATTGGGCATTGTTCACAATAGATAAGATAAACAGTCAACCTACATGCCTATCAATAGATGAGTGGATGAAGAAAATGTGGTATATATACACAATAGAATATTATTTAGTCATAAAGCAGAACATAATCCTGTCATTGCAATAAAATGGATTGGACTAGAGGATATTATGTCAAGCAAAATAAGCCAGACACAGAAAGACACACATTATATGCTTTCTCTCATATGTGGAATATGTAATAGTGATTACTGAAGGATGGGAAGTGTTAGGGTGTGGGAGGATGAAGAGATTTTAGATACTGGGTGTCAACACACTGTTAAATGGAAGGAATAAATTCTAGTGTTCTATAGCATAGAGGACTGGCTATACATTACAATAGCCTATTTTATATTTTATGAAGTTCTGGAAGAGAGGAGTTTGAAGGCTCTAAACGTGAAAAATTGAAAAAGATAGGGAAATGTGAATTGCCATGATTTGACCAGGGCAAGAAAGGTCACAATATATACTCATTAATGTGTAAAATCAATACATGTTAATAAAATACTTAAGTATTAAATAATTTGCCAATTTTGGCTATCACTAAAGCACTAGGTATTTTGGAAATAGAAAAATGATTAAGAAATTATCAAAATCCACTTAGGTGTCAAATTGTTCTGCAGAGCTTAGTCTAACAAATTGATTTGTGTGAATACTGAGAAATAAAATACTACCATATCATTCAGGACAATTAGACTCATTATTTGTATTCACTTCTTTAACAACAGAAATCCAAGTACATATTGATTAGTGTTTCCAGTACACTTCGTGTGATCTTTATTCTCTTTAAGAAAAAATATATTTTTTTTCAAAATAAATATAATTCTCTTCTATATGTATTATTTATAGATTTTTATTTTAAACAAAGATACTATTTTAGGACCCTTGAGAATAATGATAAACAGTTCACACACAGTGATCACTATTATGCAATATTCATTAGAGAATGTTAGATTATATGCTGAAGAAAATTCAGTATTTTCATTGTCATACCTTTGAGCAGGTAGATTTCCCAGAAGGCAACAAGACTTGTGACATGCTACAAAAGCCTCTCATGTTTTAATTATTTATTATAGAATTTTAATCTTATGGATTTATCAGAAATAACTTTTGTCTGTTATTTTATTTTATCTTCTTTATACTACTATTCATTAAAGTTATACATAGATACTTATTTTAAGAAATTCACTGTATGGTGGCATTTGGGGATTAAACTAGTTATCAACAAGAGAACCATTCTGTGCAAAAATGGTACTCTCTGTCCTGAAGGCCTATGATAATATCCAAATGCAATCTATGTAATAAAAGTAGTACAACTATGTTTATATGATTGTACACATTCATTAGAGATGCATATATAAATGTATTTGGTCTCATGAATGCTTAATTAAGACAGTTTTAAAATTAATATGAATAAGCTCATCATTTAACTGAACTAAAATGCCTTTTAAGACCAAATAAAATCAAGTAGAAAGTTTTAAAGTATAATGTTAAAAATTAATATGAATAAGTTTGTCATTTAGCTGAGCTAAAATGCCTTTTATAAGACCAAATAAAACCAAGTAGAAAGTTTTAAAATATAATGTTATCAACTTATTTATTTGATATTGCTTCAAAGTCTATATTATGAAGTTTCATTATGAAGAAATGATATCTTGAATTAATATATTGTTCCAGATCATCAATACAAAGCAATACCAAAAATAATCTTTAGCGTCAAAATTGTGCACATGCAGAGGTTGAGCTTTATTTTGCAACAGAAATCAGGCAATACTACATAAAAATATACCAGCATGGAGAGAAACTGTTTTTAAAAGAATGTAGAGATTCTACGGAAAACTAAAAACAAAGAGAAATTATAATCTGGAAAAGATTCTATGATGTTAATTATTTTCAACATCAAAAATATCTGTCTACACTTGAAATTGAAAGTTTTGTGGAGAAATTATGATTCAGTTCAAGACTGTTTTAAGATAAACTATGAGAATTAAATTAAAGTATTTGGATTTGCTTCAGTGTTCACATTGTACTGCAAAAAGAAGTAAAAACTAGAACTCCATGTCCTCATTTCCAGTTCCTAAAGGTACCATTACTGGTAGTTTCTTTTCTTTATATATTTACACACAGCTTTCCCCACTTCTTCAAATGTGATTACAGATTGGATTATGACATACAAATGCAGCATATGTTTTTCTCAATATGCTTCTTTATACTTAGTATCTATTCTGACTGTTTTTTCATATTAACACACATAACATTTTCAACTGTTGCTTAGAAGCTCATTGCATAGATGTAGATGTGTCATGACTTAATCAGTAATCTATAAGTGAGTATTTTGTTTGTTTACACTTTTGTTGGTATTGTAGTCTGTCTGGATGGCCCTTGCATATGGACCTTTCTGTAACATTGGGAAACATGCTTATAAAACGAATTCTTACAAGAGAAATCTGGGTCAAAACTGTAAGTATACTCTAGATATTAGGGCTCTATCTGAAGTGTGAGAAGTAAAGATTTGTTCCCAGGATGTAGGCTCCCTATTTACCTCTCTTATTGTTTCTTTTGCTGAGAAAAAACTTCTTAGTTTGAGTAAGTCCCATTTGTTGATTCTAGTTATTAACTTTTGTGCTATGGGTGTGTCTTATTGAGGGATTTGGAGCCCGACCCCACAGTATGTAGATCGTAGCCAACTTTTTCTTCTATCAGATGGCGTGTCTCTGACTTGATATCAAGATCCTTGATCCATTTTGAATTAACTTTTGTGCATGGCGAGAGAAAGGGATTCAGTTTCATTTTGTTGCATATGGATTTCCAGTTTTCCCAGCACCATTTGTTGAAGATGCTATCCTTCCTCCATTGCATGCTTTTAGCCCCTTTATCAAATATAAGATAGTTGTAGTTTTGTGGATTGGTTTCTGTGTCCTCTATTCTGTACCATTGGTCCACCCGCCTGTTTTGGTACCAGTACCATGCTGTTTTTGTTACTACTGCTCTGTAGTATAGTTTGAAGTCTGGTATCGCTATACCGCCTGATTCACACTTCCTGCTTAGCATTGTTTTTGCTATTCTGGGTCTTTTATTTTTCCATATGAATTTCATGATTGCTTTCTCTATTTCTACAAGAAATGCTGTTGGGATTTTGATTGGCATTGCATTAAACCTATAGAGAACTTTTGGTAATATCGCCATTTTGATGATGTTAGTTCTGCCTATCCATGAACAGGGTATATTTGTCCATCTTCTAAGATCTTGTTCTATTTCTCTCTTTAGGGTTCTGTAGTTTTCATTGTATAAGTCTTTCACCTCTTTTGTTTGGTTGATTCCCAAGTATTTTATTTTTTTTTTGAGGATATTGTGAATGGAGTGGTTGTCCTCATTTCCATTTCAGAGGATTTGTCGCTGATATACAGGAATGCCTTTGATTTATGCATGTTGATTTTATAGCCTGCCACTTTGCTGAATTCATTTATTAGCTCTAATAGTTTCTTTGTGGACCCTTTTGGGTCTGCTAGGTATAGAATCATGTCAACTGCAAAGAGTGATAATTTAAGTTCTTCTTTTCCTATTTTTGTGCCTTTAATTTCTTTCATCTGTCTAATTGCTCTGGCCAGTGTTTTGAGAACTATATTGAACAGAAGTGGTGAGAGAGGGCATCCCTGTCTTGTTCCAGATTTTAGAGGGAATGCCTTCAGTTTTTCTCCATTCAGAATGATGCTAGCCTGAGGCTTAGCATAGATTGCTTTTACAATATTAGACAATAAGATAACAAATAACCCAATCAACAAATGGGCCAAGGACCTGAACAGACACTTCTCAGAGGAGGACATACAATCAATCAACAAGTACATGAAAAAATGCTCACCATCTCTAGCAGTCAGAGAAATGCAAATCAAAACCACCCTAAGATACCATCTCACTCCAGTAAGATTGGCAGCCATTATGAAGTCAAACAACAACAAGTGCTGGCGAGGATGTGGGGAAAAGGGTACACTTGTACATTGCTGGTGGGACTGCAAATTGGTGCGGCCAATTTGGAAAGCAGTATGGAGATTTCTTGGAAAGCTGGGGATGGAGCCACCATTTGACCCAGCTATTCCCCTTCTCGGTCTATTCCCTAAAGACCTAAAAAGAGCATGCTACAGGGACACTGCTACATCGATGTTCATAGCAGCACAATTCACAATAGCAAGACTGTGGAACCAACCTAGATGCCCTTCAATAGAAGAATGGATAAAAAAAATGTGGCATTTATACACAATGGAGTATTACTCTGCATTAAAAAATGACAAAATCATTGCAGGGAAATGGATGGTATTAGAGCAGATTATGCTAAGTGAAGCTAACCAATCCCTAAAAAACAAATGCCAAATGTCTTCTTTGATATAAGGAGAGTAACTAAGAACAGAGTAGGGACGAAGAGCATGAGAAGAAGATTAACATTAAACAGGGATAAGAGATGGGAGGGAAAGGGAGAGAGAAGGGAAATTGCATGGAAATGGAAGGAGACCCTCAGGGTTATACAAAATTTCATACAAGAGGAAGTGAGGGGAAAGGGGAAAATAATACAAGGGGGAGAAATGAATGACAGTAGAGGGGGTAGAGAGAGAAGAGGGGAGGGGAGGGGAGGGGAGGGGGGATAGTAGAGGATAGGAAAGGCAGCAGAATACAACAGACACTAGTATGGCAATATGTAAATCAATGGATGTGTAACTGATGTGATTCTGCAATTTGTATATGGGGTAAAAATGGGAGTTCATAACCCACTGAATCAAAGTGTGAAATATGATATATCAAGAACTATGTAATGTTTTGAACAACCAACAATAAAAAAATTAAAAAAAAAAACTTACCTTACCTCAGTACTTAAACCAAATTTTATTTAAAATCTTGTATACCAATATGAAATTTTATGTGTATTTCACATATGTAATAATAATATGTATCAATATTAAATTTGCATTTATATTACTAAAAAAAACTGTAAGTATTTTGACATTGACAAAACATCTTCTATAACAATCTCTCCAATTACTAGGATAGTGTGAAAATACCTCTTTTTCTAATTCTTCATGAAGAATTATAAACAATATGGTAGATAAACATGTTAAATTTTGATGTAATTTCTTTAATTATGAGTTTATCAGCATCTTTACCTGTTTTCTATCTATTTGTATTTCTTTATTACCTATTTATTTTCTTGCCTGTGTCTCTATTGTGTTGGAAAATTTTTGCTATTAATTTGTAATTATTAAATATCAAAGATATTAATATTAGCTTCTCATAAGTTGAAAACATTATTTCCTGATCATCATTTGGCTTCTAACTTTGTTAGCACAATTTGTCATTGTATAGAATTGAAGAAGAAATTGCAGTAAATTTGGAATTTCTTGTATTTTATCTTCTTTGAAAAACTTTACACCCAAGATAATTAAAAATTAATGATATTTTAATTTCACTATATATGTATAGTGAATATACATACATATATATATATATATATATATATATATATATATATATAATATATGTATAATCACAGTATGAAGGTAAAGAAAATAGACTGAATCGTCTTTTTGGATGAAAATTGAGTGGAATCTAAGTTGTATGTAGTTTTAAATGATTTTCAAAATATGATCTACCATTTTATTTTAAATATTCTCATTGTTTTATTTCTTGATCAATTAAAAGCTTTAATTTTACCTAATGACTGATACAGTTATCAATATGCCCATCTTATGGAATTATTTTTATTTTGCTTTGAGGAGGAATTTGGGAAATCATAGTGTTTCACAATCTAACTTTTAATCTCAAGGGATCATCAATTTTTACAAATCATTGATTGCTACCTCCATTAAGATGAGGAGAAGCTCAAGTTATAGACTTCATAGTAAACATGTGTCTTTCTTTTAATCTTTTAAACTAAGTAAATCATCCCATTTTATATTATCTTTAGTAAAATGGAAGTAATAACAAAACTCGTGATTATATCATTAGTGCTAAACAAGAGAAGCTAAAGATAAGATCTGAAACAGAGGAACCTGAATGTCTTATTTCTCCTGATTACACTTATGGTGAATTCACAGTTAAGGGGGAAGTATACTTTTCTTCTGACTGCATCACTGATTCCCTGTGTAAATAATTTATGTAGCATCTTCTTTGTTTATAAATTAATTTTATTGTACTATTTCAAATTACAATTATATACTAATTAACTAATATCTCTATCCACAAAAAATAATACTTCTATTTAAAAGATGAAGCTTAAAATCTAAGTAATTGGTTACTGTTGATAACGGGTATGGATGGAAAGGATGTGTTATTGTGAATATCACCCAGGAACAATGTTAGGCCCTTCAGAGCTAACAATCATCAATACAAGCTTTAGTAAAATTCTGTAAGAACTGAGATGAAATAGAGTGAGTTCAGTGGAGTTTTAATTAGAGATAAGCCAATCTTAATTTAGTTCTTCAGGAAAGTTATCTGTAAGCTCTACTCTCTACTCCTCTAACCCATATAGACATATGGATCATGATTTGTGTGTAGAGTTAGTATCTAAAAGCTGCCTGGCTCCAGGCCCAGCTTTTCAGCCAGTGCTTCCCAGGGTAATGACTATTAGAACTTATAATTTATTTGGCTCTTGTCTTCCTGTTGCTCCTGGCTGGAATTCCCAATTCAAATTCAAGAGTGGTGACACATGAACTTTGGAAGATTTGTAGGTTTGGGTGAAACTCCAGTGAGATCAGATCCATATCCACAGTTGATTTTAATTTTTATAAAAATATATAGACAATCTCACTTAAAGATCTGGAAAAAAGTTATTAACAATTAATTTGTAAAGAAATTCAACTTTTTATTGTTGGACAGTGGACAAAACATTGAAACTGATAAATTTGAAGATGATTTCTATTTCAGTATCCTGATAACAGTTCATTGCTATAATAAAATATATACTGACCTATTTTAATAATTTATAACTCATATCTACAAATGACAGTTTCACAAAATACTTCCCAAATTTAGCTGAAATTACTACAGAGAGAACAAACTTGGAAGTTTCATTTATCTGTCTGACAATTAACAATAAGTGCAAGTTATATTTTCTAAGGCTTTAGAACAGGAGATTGTTGTCATATACATCACTGTTTGTTGGCTTTTAAATTGTAACATCTTGCTCCCTGTGAGTAATCTAGAAATGGAGGCCCCACAATGGCCTTGTAAATGAATTCATCTGAGATCTTTTGAGTGATGGACAAAACAATGAGTCTAGGCAAGACCAAAATCCCCACTGCGTTTATTATATGGCTACTATTGTACACAACCTGTAGCCTACACTTGAGATCTTATAAGGTGATCTAAACACTAACCAGACGTTCTAGCTCTTTTTAATATGCTCTGAGAGAATATGTTTCAAGGAAATTTGCTACTTGGAGAAAAGCCATTTTTCCCCATTTGCACTGCTTGGGTCTATGCTTGCTCATGATAGTGATTCCAAAGCCAGGAGCACATGCCATTATAGCCATACCACTTCTGTTAATCACGCTGGAGGCCAAATTAAAATGTTCTGGGCAAAGACATGTTCCTTCTGATTTGAAAAACATGTGCCAGTTTAGTTTTGGCCTCGAAGGGTTTTATAAATGAAGTATTGATTAGCTTGTGTGAACACAATATTGTGAAAGGAATACAGTGTTGTGCTTTCTTAACCATGAGACCTGGCATGGCTACTGAGTGCAACAGGGAGTTCCACGGTTTTCCTATGAGGATGATTCAATAGCATTGATGATTAAAATAAAATGAACGACCTTTTCAGAATGATTTCTTATGCTTAATGTTTTCCAAATATTATGCTATATGACAGTCTGTAAGCTTAAAATGACTTTTTAAAAAATTTACATCAGTAGTCAAAAGGAAGTGATTTTGTTTCACTTAACCAAAGCCACTTAAGTATTGATCTGAGCAGTATTGATTAAGTATTGATTCATGTAGGTCAGAAATTAAAAATCTTGGTCCCTGTCACATTCAATAAATTAATTTATTGAACTATTGCGTTTAGTCTTATTGTGTTTCGTTTGTGTATGATGAATTGAAATGCGTTCTGCTGTCACTACAACTAACTAGAACAAATAAAAAATAATAAATTAATTTTTTTTTACAGAAATATTTACTCTCTCTATTCTGAAACCATGAGGGCTCTAACAGTGTTACACTGGAGAAACCTTAAAAATTTAGAGCAAATTGTATATAATCTTAGGATATATTCAAACTTTTAATGACACTACGATGCTGGGTTCAAAACAGAATTGAGCAACACCTCATCTGTCTCTTCTGGTTGAAAAGTGGTACAATGCAAACACTGTTACAAACGGGCCTTACCCCCTTTGCCTCCATTCTTCCACCCCCCTTGGTGCCTCGCTTCTACTTTACTAATCTCTCTTTTATTTTCACTTATATCCCCCTTTTTTATTCCTTTGTTTTCTGTAGTATCTGCATACAGGAAAAAAACATTTGACCCTTGCATTTCTGAGTCTGGTTTGTTCTGATTAGCATGATGTTCTATAGTTTTATCCACTGACCAGTAAATAACAGAATTTAGTTCTTTTTTCTAACTAAGTATAACTCCATTGTGTAAAGGGGAAGGACTGGGAAATGAAGTTGATCAAATTATGTTATGTACATGTATGAATACATCACAGTGGACTACAATTTTGTATATAAGTATAATATAACAATTTAAAAAATAAACAGAAGATAAACCAACACCATTGAGGAAGGGGACCAGGGGAGGAGGCGGGGAAGGCTGAAATGGATAAAACTCTTTTCTATGCAATTATGAATATGTCAAAATGAACCCCACCATTACGTATAACTGTATTGCACTTAAAAATTTTAAAAATAGGATTTATGTTCTGAAGTATAAAAAAAGTAGCTAGACACAGTGGTGCATATCTGTAATCTCAGTGGCTCAGGAGACTGGGACAGGAGGATTGTGAGTTCAGAGCCAACTTCAGCAATGGCAAGGTGCTAAGCATCTCAGAGAGACCCTGTCTCCAAACAAAATACAAAGTAGGACTGGGGATGTAGCTCAGTGGTTGAGTGCCCCTGAGTTCGATCCTTGGTATCCCTCTACCCCCCCCCCCCCCAAAAAAAAAAAAAAAAGTTGCTTAAGGAATAATTTACCACTCCCTTCATTACCCACCATGGCAAAGGAACTCTACAGACATCAGTGATAACCATAAACTTGAGAAACTGTAAGGATAATTAACTTAATACCATCTTTACCCACTATTCATCTACACTACTACCACTATCACTGAGGTTAAGACTTCAAATGCCTTTTACAAGAGAAATTTGCAACCCACACACTCCCTTCATATTGATGCTACTTATTCTTTTAACCAATCTTTTCTTCTAGGAATACTTGACAAGATTCATTTTCTTCATTCTGTTCTACCATTCTGAGATGTCTGCATTTTTATCATCACCATAAAAATATCTGTTCATCACATATACCATTGGTCTTTGGGTTTCAATTTCTCTCATTCATACTTTGTTCATTGAAGATGTATGAAGATGACATTGACATTTAATTGAAAACTTTAAAAAATTTTGTTTAAGTTAGACACAATATCTTTATTTCGCTTATTTATTTTTACGTGATGCTAAGGATCAAACCCAGTGCCTCACAAGTGCAAGGTAAGAGCTCTACCACTGAGCTACAACCCCAGCCCTTTGATTGAAAACTTCTAAATTTTAAATCCTATTACTAATATGTGTGTCTATAATATCCTCATGAATGAACTATCCAAAAAGCTTCTGAAATTTTTTTTGCACTGATGACCTTTATATTCATTTTAGCATTACTTTCTTACCTTGATCCTATCTGGATCTTGTAATTTTCAAGTAATGTTCCCCTTCATGAATCTTAAACACTCTCACTTCTATTATTGCGCTCTTTCTCTCCTTCACTTCTCTCTCTCTCTACCCTCCCTTCTGCCTAAATTCACAATGAATTTTTTCTTTATTTTTTCTAACTTCAAGGTATTGCTTTCTCCTTTGACAGCAGAATGATGACAAACCTAAACAAATACCATATAAAGCATATGGATTGTTAAAATACTTAATACAAATCCATTAAATTTATCACAAAGGATGACCACTGGACAAAACCAAGGGTCAGAAAGATTTCATTTGAAACAGAAATATTCATAACATATATAAGCTGTAAGGGACTCATAAATAAGACAAAACAATCTTTAAAGTCGTACTGAGAAAGAATACCAACCTTATATTACCTAAGCTGGTCAAACCTCACTATATTTCTATTTTTTTTCTTTTTATTTGTGTGTGTGTGTTTAGCCATTTAATTTACTCAACTAACTTCAGCCCATGCAGCTCACACCATCATTACTAAGGCTATACCCCAAATCCCTAAGAGTGAGGTCATTCAGTCAAAGAATACAAGACATACTAAAAAGGTTAGGAAGCAGAATTCTGATTATCTTTTTATGTTAATGAGAATTTCAGTCCTCAAGTCCTAGATATTGTTTCCTAACCCACTCACATTAGATCCAATAACCTTGTTCTCTGCCGTTGGTTACTAACCAATTATTAATGTAAGTTATTCCAATTATCTTTATTTTTTCCTGTTCCCTCTCCTGAGATGTATTGCTATCAGATAAAAGGTTACAACAGCCAACTCCACAATGCAACAGACTTATGTATCTATCACAAATGAGCTTTCAAAATGACGTGAAACTACCATTACTAGTTATTTTATCCCAGAAAACTACGAATAGCTAGGAAATTTTCTGATTTTCTCCCTATTATTAAAAGTCCTGACCTGCAAATTTATTTCTTTTTTATTTTTGAAAGACAATATTTTTCTTTCTCATTCACGATTTTGTACATTTGTGCTCTATCTCTTCATTATGAATTAAGATAGCTAGAGTTGTTGCTTGTTTTCTAGAAAAATTAATGAATTCTAGTTTTGTGTCTCTAAATTTATTCATATTTACTTTTGCTGTAATTTCTACTGCTTCCCAAATGTCTTTCTACAATTTATATTTTCATCCCTTTATTTAAGAATAAAATCATTTGAAGTCATAAATTTCTTTCCATGATAACTATGGCAGAATTGTTTATATTTTTATATGCCTTGACTTCATCATTAGTGTTTTCTAAATAGGCTAAACTTTAATATTTGTTTCTTATTTACAGAAGGAGTGGTTATAATGTATAAAATTTACAACTGGTTGCTTTTGGGTGTTCAACTATTTACTAATTTCCAGTTTTTATTACTCTTTGAGGAGGTAGTGGTTCATAGCAATTTCAGCTTTTCAATGTGATAAATCGAGTTGATGTGCAAGGATTTTTGCTGCACACCACTTGCTCTCATACTGTACCCATTGACACTCACTTATACACAATTCAAACTAATACAAAAGTAGATGTTTGAAAATATATTTGTGGTTACAAAGTCAATTAAAGGATATCTATCTGATACCTGATGGTATGAATTCCTTACAAACTAATCCATCAAAAGATAAACCTACCCTGGAAAAATCCAAGAGTCTGGAGACAAAACAAAACAGGCAACTTATGAAAGAGAGATAAATTCTTGAACAGTAAGCATCAGTATGTGAGTTTTCTAGGTTGCATTTTATTTTCTTGGGTTTTATAGCTTTATCACTGAGCAGTATAGCATGGATGGCTAAAATTCTAGTAAACACAGGAGGCCCAGTATTCTCTGGCTAGAGACTCAAGGAGAGGGGCCCAAGTTTCCATGGGTACTGGAGAATGAGGGGAGAATGCTGGCAAAGAGAGAGCTAGAGAGGGGGATGCATTAACTCATATAAGGAATCTGTCCAGTCTCAGGCTGACTATGAAATCATGTGTTCATGTGGAAGATGGAAAGGTTATGCTGTTTGAACAAAAATTTGAACTACCAACAGAAGAGAAGGACAGACTTAAAATTGGAGTCTTGTAAAGTTAATTTTCCCTTAAAACAAAAACACATTTTTTTCAGAATATCACTGCAGCACCCAGATTTCCTCTCTCATAATTTATATAATAGTCAGAGTTCAATACAAATTTACTTGAAACAAAAACAATTGGAAACAAAAACAATGAAGACACAGCTATGTTTAACCTGATTTGAGCACCACACACACACACACACATATATATATATATATATACATATACATACATATATATGTATACATATACATATATATGTATACATATATATATATATATATATACATACATATATATGTATATATATGTATATATGTATATATACATATATATATTGAAGCATCACACAATTCTCTATTAATATGTACATTTTTAATGTTTTATCATATCAATTAGAAAATTTAATTAAAAAGCAATCAGCACATAGTTTTGGATACATGATATTGGAATAGAAAACAAAGCATGAAATAACTATCCATAAAATAGCACTCACACACAAAAATCCAGAAAATGGGTATACATTCCCAAGGCAAAGAAAATTAGTAGATCCAGTCTAAGACATTGGCAAATTTCTAGAGTCATATGATTTGCCCAAATTGCATCAGGATGACATACACAATTTAAACAGATCAATTTCAAGTGATGAAATAGAAGATGCCATCAGAAGCCTACCAACAAGATAAGCCCAGAACTGGATGAATACACAGCTGAGTTGTACAGGACCGTGTGTGTACTATTCAGTGTCACTTTGTGTCACTGTGACCAAAATATCTGATAAGAGAAAGTATAGTGTAACTTGGGCTTACAGTTTTCGGTAAGTTCAGTACAGCGGTGGCCAATTTCATTATTGTGGGCTTGAGATTTAGTAGAACTTCATGGAAGACGGACAAGGGAGAGGAAAGCTGCTCATCTCATGACAGTTGGCAATCAGAGAGACTGAGAGAAGGTTCCACAGTAAGGTCCAAACCACATCCCCCATAATCATCTTCCTCAGTATGCTCCTCCTGCCTGCAGTTACCACCCATTGGTCAATTCAAATTATTAATGTATCAAATGAGTTAATCCACCAATGAAGTCACAACCTTTATAATCTACTAATTTTGCTTGAACATATGAGCCTTTCTAGGGACCTTAAAGATTCAAACCATAACCATGTGGTTTGATAACCCATTCCTTCTTATCTCAAAGCAACATTTCATTGTATGCATGTCTTATTTTGCAGATTCACCTACTGAGGAACAGCTTCGTCACTTCCAGTGTTTGGTGACTATGTGGAAAATTCCTATGAAGGATTATGTACAGGTTTAATGTGGACATAAGTATCAACAAATCAGTTAGATAAATATCTAGGAATACATTTGATGAAATTCATTGTAAAATTTTATCTAACTTCATGTACAGTTCTCTGTGTGGTCACAAGTTATATAAAACTGTTTTTACACATCTGACATACTACATTGCCATAAGCAATGTATGAGTGCTGTAGTTGCCAGCACTTGGTTTTCAATTTTCATGTATTTTAGGCATTCCTATAGGTATATAGAAATATCTTCTTGTTTTCTGAATTTCAATTTTGTGATGATTAATAACTGGGTATCATTTGATGTGCTTATTTGCTGTTTATCTTGTTTGCTAATTTACATATTCAAAATATTTTGCTCATTTTTAATATAATTTTTCATATAAAGTTTTAGAGTTCTATATATATATTTTGCTACAAGTCCTTTGGCAGAATATTTTTTGAGCTTTTTTTAAAATATAATTTATCAATTATAAATATACAATTTAAAAATTCTTAGTAAGCTTCTGGAATTAAAAGACATTATTATTAATTTATATTTCAAAATGCTCAAATTTTTAAAATGTATTTATATTGGAAATACAATGTCCAAATATTCAATGCAAATGGAGCTGTTTTTTGAAGATACAAATTTTGCATGTTTTTATGTCATTTTTTTTTCTCTTCACAACCTAAAAGACTTTTGGATTTGAATTTGTTTTTAAACTCAATATATTAGCTTTAAGTCTTATCATTCAGAAAATGTTTATATTTTCTTTAAGGAACATTTTTTTTGTATCGACTTTAAGTTTTATAATTTAATAATGACTTGTTTTTTAATATGACAGTCAACATATTTTTTACAATACTTTTATATTTTTGACTTGCCATGAATTCTAAAATTGCTATCAACTATTATTAAACATCACAAAGTAAAGATAGAATAAAGGGAGATTGAATAGTGGTTAAAAGTGTAGATTCTTTCACCTCTGTTTAAATATTCAATTTTGTCTTTATTGGAATATATTCACTATGTTAGTTGAATAGAAGTTGATAGAGAGATTCAATAAAATGTTATTTTCAAGTGAACAGTAGGCTAAATCACCAGTTACTTTAACTAATTTGAGTGATGGAAACACTAAAGTGAAAATTCCTTCTCCAGTATACACTGATCTGAGGCATTCTGCAGTGCTGGACTCAGATTTGGTTTGCCATTCTTTAAGAGAGACATTGACAAATTGGAGCTAATACATAGGGCAACCAAGATAGTAAAAGGGCTAGACATGGTGTCACATATGGAATGTTTAGAAAAAACTGGAGTGTTTAGTCTGCAAAAGGAAAGAATGATGGGGCTACAGATTGGTTGGAGGAACATGATAGCCATCTATCTTTAAACATTTACAGGACCAACAAAATAAAACAATTTTTTTTCTTTTCCTTTTTCTTTCTTTCTTTTTTTTTGTTATAGAAGGACTCACTATTAATGATAGATTAGGTTCAAAGGAGGCAGGGCTTGATTTATAAAATGAGAAGTTTTTAAATTCAGAAATTCTAAAATGGAATGCATGTTCTAATTTAAATGCAAACAGTGAAAAATTGGACTCCAAAGTCAATAACACTCCTGAATCCTATCTAAATATCCTTGAGGTGTACTAAATAAGATTCTTCAAGAATTTTTCTTCCATCAAGCAATATTCTCTATGATAACTGATAAATACATGTTTTTGATAATAAGCTTTATGATGTTGCAGACATTGAATAGAAATCACACTGCAATTAATGGAAAAAGGGTGATAAAACTGGAGCTTTAAATGTGAATAGCTTTTGAATGGGCAGAGAAGCAACATTTTAACTCGGAATATATGTGTAAGACAAGAGAAAGAAGCATATATAAATATGTCATTCTCATAGAACACTAAGTAGTCAAATGTGACTGGATAAAAAGGGTATATGTAAATGTTTATGAAATAGTTGTTTGGAAGGAAAGACTAGGCTTATCATTAATAGTCTTCCAAAGTTTAAAATTATATGACTAGTCAACAGTCATAATTTTACTTGAACAATTAGTAGCATGGATACAACTGGACACTTTCTCTTTTTTCACGAAATTAATTACTTGGCTTCCACAAACCATGCATACTTCATTTTTTTCTTCCTTTTGAGATCCTCCTCCTACTTTCCTTTTCTGATCCTTTACTTATTTCCAAGGTAATATAATTTCAATCACGTAGATTTATATGTTGTTTATAAACTGATATTTCCCACACTTAAACTCTACTCTCTACTTCACAGTATTTCACATTCAGTTATTAAATCATGTATATGATCACCTATAACCTATCACCTATTGAATATTTAATAAAACATATTAAATAAAACATGTCTAAAACTGAATTTCTGCTATCTACTCATTACCACCACCTTCATCTCTTGTAATATATTTCATTTCATTAAATTACAGTTGCTCAACAAACCAGATTCATTCTTGATTTCCATTTCCCCTCCTTACCACTCAACCAATTCATCAGTAAGTCCTGTTGGATCACACTTCAAAATATATTCAGGACGCAAATACTTCTTATCTTCTCTATCAGCACTCCCTGATTTCAGCTTCCTTTCTCTCTTTCTGGGATTAAAACATCACCTAATTTGTCTACTTGCTTCCACCTTGTCCACTCAGTGCATTCTCAGCAGATCAGTCTTGAAAACAAAAGTCAGATCATATCCCAACTCTGCTTAAAATGTTTCAGTGACTTCTGTCTTGTTCAGCATAAAAGGGGAATGCTTTCTGATGACCCCCAAAGCCTTTGTGATCTAGCACCTTCACCTCTCTGACTTCATCTCTTAGTACTCTCCTCTTTTCATATCACATTGGATATTAAGGCTTCAAAATATGAATGTGGGGGTGGGTAATAAACATTCACTCCATAGATATAGAATTAAGAAATGGTGACTATTGAGCAAAAATATGAAGGACACAAGAGAACATGGAATCATGTAATTTATAATCACATGAAAGCTGATGTCTCTCCAATTGGAGAATTCCAGCCACATAATTATTTCAGCATTTCTTATCTTTCAGACATGCAGGCAAGGTATGCAGAATGGCTCTTTGGGTGGTCTTGGGCCAACTCAATTATCCTATTTCACTTGTGGTTCTCAGGAGTAACTGTAAGATGTCTTAGGAACGGAGCATCTTGAGATGGACTAGCACAGGCTCTGTTCAAGTTCTACCCTAGAACTGGACAACCATTGATGTTTTAGTAAAGTTCATTCTACAACCTTGTGGCATAAAACTTGGGGTGGGCTGCTTTCTGGGGCCCCTTATTTTGGTACAAGTGGTCCACATGTCCAGGCAGCCTCAGCTCACATGAATGCTAGGTTTCTGTTCTCTCTTGCTTCCTTCTGTTTGTAATAATAGTGCTTCACACAACTCTATGTGCATGGGTGTTTTGCTTCGCCAGACTCAAGACATGTTGGCAATCAGTGCACAGTGAAGCTGCTTCAAGAATCATTTCATTAGGATCTTTAGGATTACTCTTTACTTTTTAGGATTACCTTTAGGGTTACTCTTCCCTTTCTCTACAGTAGTACCCTTCCTCTAGATATTCATATGGTATGTACTCTCATTTCCTTTGTGTCTTTACTCAATAGGCACCATTTCAGTCAATTCTACATCAATGGACTGAATGTTTGTGTCTTGCATCCAATCCCCATGTTAAAGTCTCAATTCCCAATGTGATTGTATGTGGAGGTGAGACTTTGGGAGGTAATTATTCATGAAACAACAGCCCTCATTCATGGAATTGGTGTTCTGATAAGAAGAGACATAGGAGAGATAATCTTTCTCTCTGTCATGTGAGAATATATCAGGAAAGTCGCCATCACACCAAGCAGAAGGCCCTCATCAGACACAAAGTCTGTTGGTACCTTGATCTTGTACTTCTGAGCCTCCAACAAATCCTCTTCGCTTAACTCCCTCAGTCTGTGATATTTGTTACTGCAACCTGACCGAACACCTACCCTGCATAAAATAATATCCCTTCATCTCAACACTCAATATCCTTCTCCTGCTTTATTTTTCATCCTTAGCACTTTGAATATTTACCTCCTAAATATTTTTATTACTTTTTCTGGCCCTGCATATTAGATTAAAGATTAGAATTGGGCTTTTATGGCTCTGAGAAACCTGTGGGGTAATTTTTATTATAAAATATTATGCTGACAATATATTGTAAAAGAATTAATTTCCTAAATTATGACTGGAATACAGAATGTTCAAAGCTGCAAAAATTTAAGAAAAGAAGAACATCTAGGAATATATCTAGGAATGCAGTAATTTACAGAATCTTGTAGTCAGGATGAAACAAACCACAACCAAGAAAACAACAATTGAGAAGGATTAATGCTCCATGGCTGGATATTAAGTAAGAAGGAAAAGAAATGAAAATTAATTCAGAAACGAGATTAGGTATTTGGAAGTCAGTAGAATAAAGAAAGATATTGTGAAAAATTTCACTGAAAGAAAAATAAAAGAATGATATGGAATTATTTATAATAATAGTAGTGGGACTAAAAGAGCACTAGTTTCATATCTATAAAATGACATAGATTTGCTGTTTTAAAAGTGTGTTAGTTTTCCAAATGTTTCCTTTGGGTTAATAGAGAGAGGAAGTCTTATGAAATAATCTAGTACACTATTTGGAGATAAAAGAATCATCTTGAAATGTGGACAATTTGGATGTGTTGATTTGGTTTATCCTTCATGTACTGTGAAAAATTCAAACTGCAGGAAGATGAATATTCTGACAGACTATACAGAGCAAAGAGAATAAGGCAGAAAAAAAGAAGCAATTGGGCAGGAAGAAAATTACGTGTGTAAACCAACAGTAGAGAATTTTTCAAGATCTATTTGCTCAAATATAAACTTATGAAAGATGAATATTGAAAAATAAAGTCATTGATGATATTTGAAAAATCCTTTTTTTATAAAATAGAATACTGAAATAAAAAAACAGGTTACAAAGGATTAAGATAAAAATAGTGTAGTGTACCCCCTTATTCCCTGCAGGATGGAAGCTTTTATTTTTTCAGTTGCTAAACACATTAATGGTGACAGTTCTTAGCTAAGTTTTTAACCCCCAGAAGAGTCCTTGAGTGAAGAAAATCTGCTCACCCAAGGTCGTTCCCCCTTATCTGGGAGCAGACTACTGCACCCAAGACTGGTCCAATGAGAAGGTTCTTGACTTCAGATGGGACAACTCTGGGGAGGCATTCCATTCAATCTAAGGAAAACAGTTATCTGACTTGGGAGAAATATTGAAAAACAATGATAAAAATGGGAACCAATAGTATTCATTTTTCCGATAAATAAAGACGTATATTGTACAGATTCTAAAGTTGATCAGAGGTCATTACAATTCAGTATGGATTTATTAAACACTCAGGGTTTATAGAATACCATACAATTTTCTATTAAAGCATAAGAGCAAGATCAGCCTTGCTTCTAAACTCATGATAAATGTATTAAACTTATGAAAGAGCATTGATTCAGAAAGAGACTGGAACCTTCCCAGATTACAACCACACTCATGATGAACAGCCTACAGATGCGTATCACTTTTGAAAGGCAGCTGGACTGTGAAGGATGTGAGATGATGCTAGTCTGTTTACAATGCAT
This sequence comes from Marmota flaviventris, assembly GCF_047511675.1. NCBI lineage: Eukaryota > Metazoa > Chordata > Mammalia > Rodentia > Sciuridae > Marmota > Marmota flaviventris. Next base: position 126,594,686 of record NC_092502.1, on the reverse strand, counting down.
TCTTCTAAAAATAATTCTCAGCATCTGTAGACTATTTAGCACTTTAACTAACTCAAGCAGGTGTGCATCTGTAGTATCAGGAACACAAAAAAATATAATGATATTATCTTGTAATATTATTCCTTCTGACCTTGGATTAAGGCAGTATGTGGATGAGCAGTACTTAAGAGAACTCTGAGACAATAGTTAATGGTTCAAAAACAATAAATGCCATGATTAAAAAAAATTATTTTACTTTCTTAAAAACAAAACAAAACAAAAACAAACAAACAACAACAACAAAAAATCACTGACTCTCAATAGCTCCCCCGATACCCATATTGGAAAACCAGAAAGAACTGCTTCTGAACTATGGGCCTTTCTACTCTTGCACAAAGATGTAGCCAGTGTTCTATGTCAATGGATAGTTAAGGATTCTGCAAATTTGGGTTGCAGTAAAATACTAGCTTCTAGGTTGAGGAGACCTACAGCAAGGAGAGAAATCACAGGAATATATATGTGGTAGGAAATGGCATTTGCCAGCAAAGATGTTGTAAAGTACTCACTACAAATAGCCATTCACTATATTCTTAAGCATTTCTCAGGGAGGAAACTCAGAATTTAATAACCTCTACCATCAGTCTTAAATAAATCCCTCTATGACAATTGAAGTCCATTTCCTGTTTTTATATCTTTAAAGCTCTCTGTGATCTACACAGCACTGTATAATAAATTTTCCCTACTCTCACTGGACAATGATTGAATCTGCTATGTTTTCTGTCTCCCTCTTCTGTCACCTCATATTCAATGTGGATGACCTAATTGGATTCTGCCATCCAAAATACACATAAAACATTCTCATCTACATCGTTTATATAGTTCTTGCTCTAAAAAGGTCTTACATGTCTAAATAAAGTGCTCCAAATGGTGTTGCTTGCTTTATTCTTGATTTTTAAATAGGTTATCTCATCTTTTGTTTTATACCTGATGTTTTCAGGAGACAAAAAGAGTTTCTCCTATTTCACACTAGGTTTTCTCGTATTAGTAATGTTCAGACAATTTTTAAGTAATGCCTTGTTAATAATTTCTGCATTAAATTTTTATTTACAAAAAGTGTCTGCTCTGAATGTAAGATAGAATCAGTGAGTTTCCTTGGTGAATAAGCTTATGTGGATCATTCCTACCGGGCTCTGCTTGTAGAGGGCACATTATCTCAATCAGTATACACTATGTGTTTGGCTCTGTAGAGTGATATAGGAAAATTCCGCTCTTCCAGGTGAAAATGTATCAACCATGACATTTCAGCAAGGCAGATGCTTCCTTTATGGGGAGCATTAAGATTTGGGCTTTTATGTCAAATGTAAATGTTTAGCCCAAGCATTCATATATAATTTTCTTCTGTACATACAAAAATGCAATATGGCTGCAAACAATAGAGTGATTAATTAAATTCCATTTGAATTTCCTTGTATAATGTTAAATTTTACAGAAATATTTTCAACAAAATTGTGGAAACTGTGGAATCCCAATATCCATCCTACTATCTTTCCTTTTGTTTGTTTGTCTACATGTATTTGATAGAGCATGACATATTTTTCTTATGTCTGTCTCCATAGTTCAGTAAATAAAAATATTCAAATAGTAGTAGCATTGATGCCCATCCCCAAAATTTGTACATAAAGTCACTTCTAAAAATACTACATATCTTTTAGAAGTTTTGCATCTAAGCTATATTATAAATTTAAAAAGTAAGTTGTGTAGGAACAGATTGCAAAGATACATTGCAAAGGTAAAAGAAAGGTTTCTACTATGTATTTGGTGGCCCTTTTATATAATACACACACAAAACATTGCCTTATACATCTAGTAAAGTACATTAAATTAAATGATATTATAGAATGTTCACAAAAATATTGAGTTATGGTTTGTGGAGAGAATTGAGACATGTACAATTCGATGGTGATATTCCTAAAAATCTACATAACTCTTTAGTGTTTAAATTTAGTTTTAACATGTATAAGAAGTGTTTTAATGAGCATAAAATTGTTTTATAATCTAAAATATATCTAAGAATGAGGTATATCATTTTGCTTTTCAGGAAATGAGGAAGTGGTAGCTCATTGACACTTTTTTTAATATATCAGGGATTGAACCCAGGTGCGTTTAACCACTGAACCACACCCCCAGCCATTTTTTAAATACTTTATTAAAGACAGGGTCTTATTGGTTGCTTAGGTCTTTGCTAAGTTGTTGAGGCTGGGTTTGAACTTGAGATCCTCCTGCCTCAACCTCCCAAGTCACTGGAATTACAGGTGTGCATTACTGTGTCAAGCTCCTTGACACTCATTTACATTGCTTTATGGGGACATGTTGGCTAGGAGTCAGTTTATAAGACAACCTTTATATGCAACCTTTTTGTAGTATTCTTTTTTGTTAATATAGCTTCTACATTGTTTTTCTAGGAATTTAAAATTAAACTTATTGGAGTTTATTTTGAACTGAAGCAAAGGAGAAGAGTATTAATATCTGCCAGTATTTTGAACTGTACTTTTTGTTTAAGATAAAGATTTTAGAAATCTCCCAAGAATAAAATTAAAATCCTTCTAGAACCGTTAGAAAACTCATCTGGAAAATAAAATTCTGCTGAATAAAATAGCAATGTCCTCTAAATTGTATTAAAACAAAACATCAACAATGTGTGAGTAAAATAATTGAAGCACCGACAGTCCAGCCCATAAAGTGCTATGAATTTTTTATAACACCAGGTGTGAACATTATGATGTGGGGAACAGCTTCATTTCTAATTTACTTCACGCTATTAAACAGGCAATGAGAAATCAGACTGGTGTCTTCTCTTTGCATCTTTTGCATTTTTTTCATGAAAATTTTTTTGTATCTCTAATTCTGTATGTAATTCTTCTACTTAATGGTAACGTGGTTGATAATATACCAGTTATTTAAATGATGACTTTAATGACAAGTTCAGTTATAAACACTCAAATTTTGATCTAACAACTCCTGATTTCTCTTTTTGGATTATTAGGAAGAACATAGTTGGTATTAATGGCAGTGATAATTTTTCTATATTCTTGGATCTGCTGACCCTTTGTCGTGATATTTTCACCTATAAATTGCTCAAAAAGTCCTGGAGGAGGAGAGACATGAAAGATAAAGTCTGAATTATGGAGATTACCACAACTGGGTGTTTGGGGCATCACATCAAATCCTCAGAAGAGTAGTTCTCAAATAAATTTAAATAGTTTGAAAGACATTTCTCTCTGGATAGAAAGTCATAACACGGCGAAATTTTAAACACAAGAATTAAACAACATACAATATATAAATGTATGAATATATATGTACAAACAATTTTTCATTTAATAAAATATAAATTGATTCAGACAACTATTAGCTTTGCATATTGAAATGAACAGAAAGAATGCTGAAGCAATCAGTATAATATGATTCTTTATTTTTTAAATTGCTGAATTATAGTTATACCTAATAGTGTACACCATTGTGATATATTTGTATCTGCACAGAGCCACCTCTGGCTTTCTGAGTCTGAATTATTTAACTTAGCATGATATTCTCCAGTTGCATCGATTTGCCAGTAAAGAACATAATTTTATTTTTCTTTATGGTGGAATAAAACTCCATTGTGTGTATATACCACATTTTCTTTATCCATTTGTCTTCAACAGACAGCTAGGCTGGTTCCATAATTTGACTATTGTGAATGTACATTTGAGAAAATTTTTGTATTAACTTTTTCTCTTATTTATTGAAAAAATATGGAATTTATTTAACTAGGACAAGCATAAAACCTTGGTATTCCAAACAAAGCATAGTTTCAGAACTTTTTAAAATTAATTAATTCAATCATCAATATCAAGCTCCATATTTGTATACCCAACTGCCTACTGGACAACTTAATTTATAATTAAAATCTAAACATAAATGCAGAATAAAAACAAATAGATCAAAACAAAAAGACTTATAGTTTTCAAACTCACAATCCCAAACCCTTTCTCTATTCCGATCATTAAACTCTACCACAATACATGCAGTTACTCAAGCCAAAATTCCTAGCAATGATCCTAGATTCCTTCCTTCCTTTTTTCTTTTTTTTTATTTTCTGAAGTTTTTTATTGGTTGCTTTTATTTATACACGACAGTAGAATACATTATGATACAATTATACAAGCATGGAATATATTTTATTCTAATTAGGACCCCATTCTGTGGGTGTACATGATGGTGGGATTCATTTACATATTTTCATATATAAACATGGGAAAATTATGATAAATTTCTTTCTTTTATCTCATATATCTAGTACATTATGTCCAAACATACACATCATATACATTCAATTTGTCTTCGTCTCCTTCACTGTCACCCAAGTGTGACCTACTATTATCCCTTATCTTGATTACTTCAGGAGCTTTCTAATAGGTATCTTAATCTGGGGCTCCTTCAAAGCCTATTCTTTACACAGTAGCCAGAATAATCTTTAAAAAATATATAGATCAGATCATATCACCCCTTTTGAAAACTCTAATGCCTTTTCACTTCACTTAGAATAAGGAAATGAAAACTTCCCATTTTCCTGCAACACCCAACATGATTGATTCCTTGTCTATCTCATTTTCTACCAGCCCTGCATTGTTTTCTTAGGCTATACTGGGCTTCTTTATGTCACTTGAACACACCTAACGCATGCTTGGAACTAGCTTCATAATTGCTTGTGGAATAAATGAAGTACCCTTTGATATAGAAATCACAGAGATAATATGAAGATTCTGCTCTCCAGATACTTACATTCCAGTAAAAATGATAGGCCAGTAAGTCAACCAGAGCAGGGACTACTCTATAGCTACTATAGATAGCTTTAAAGGCTATAAAGTAGAATGGTCAGATTTACTTGGGAAAAGGCTGCTGAATTATATTTTGAAAGATAACTTGATCAACATTTGCCAGGAGGTCTATCTGTGAAGGTCTTATATCTGTGAAGGAGGCAAGTGTCATACTACCTGTAATTTACCTAGGAGTGACCTCATATCATGATTAAGGGGATGCACCTGATTTGATAAAAGCATTACATCAAAATAAGGACCTCTAGGGCTGGGGATGTGGCTCAAGTGGTAGCGCGCTCACCTGGCATGCGTGCGGCCCGGGTTCGATCCTCAGAACCACATACAAACAAAGATGTTGTGTCTGCCCAAAACTAGAAAATAAATAATAAAATTCTCTCTCTCTCTCTCTCTTTTTTAAAAAAAATAAGGACCTTTCATCATATTTTATTATGAGCAATATAGAGAAGCATAAAAATATTCTGTGGGTCAAACAGTGTCATCAGATTAGAAATGTATTTCTTATATCTAGTCTAGAATCTTTTGCTTATTGAACAATTATTTATATATCACCTATGCTTAATATCTGGCTTTGTCCTAACTGATAGAGATAGAGAATTGAACACGATCAACTAAGTCCCTGTTCTCAGAGATCTTATAGTCTCGTTTGGGAGATAGGTTACAAGCCAAATAATACATAATTACTATTTCAGACTGGGATTAGTACTATGAAGAGAAAAAAGAAGACAGGGTAAAGAGATTTGACCCAGTTATCCTACTCTTTGTCATATATCCAAAGGATTTTAAATCAACAAACTACAGTAATGTAGTCACATCAATGTTTACAGCAGCACAATTCACAGTAGCCAAACTGTGGAGCCAACCTAGATGTCTTTCAAAAGATGAATGGATAAAGAAATTGTGATGCATATGCAAAGTAGAATATTACTCTGCCATAAAGAAGAATGACTTTAGAACATTAACCAGTAGTGCATGGGTGGATCTAGAGAATATAATGCTAAGTTTAAGAAGCCAGTCCCCAAAAAGCAAAGGTCAAATATTTTTGCTGATATGTGGAAGCTAAAACACACTAAAAGGTGGGAGAGAAAAGAAGTTCAGTAGATTAGACAAAGGGGGATGAAGGGAAGGGAGAGAAGAGTAGGAAACTTGGTAGAATGAATCTAACATAATTTTCCTATGTTGATAAAGTAAAATATGCTTTATTTATTGATGATTATTTGACACAATCCACAAACCTGGAAGACTTTACTATGGAAAGCATAAAGGAAAATACCTAAGTGAATCCCTCATGTGCTCTCATAAGAATGGGGTCCTAATTAGAATAAAATATATCCCATGCTTGTATAATTATATTATAATGTATTCTAGTGTCATGTATGACTAAAACGAACATATATATATATATAAAGAGGGTGGTAGGGAAAGGGAAGGAGCAATTTACCTGTAGTGATGTAGGAGATTATCTCTGATGAGGTAAAAAATCATCAAAAACCTGAATAGAATGAGGAAAGAAGAGGAAGCAATTTGGGACAAGAGCATTCTTGATTGCTGCTTGACAATGGCAGAAGCCCTGAAGAACACAAGGGTCTGAGTTACTGGAGGAGGCGCGAGGAGGCAAGTGTTGGAGACAAGTGAACTGTGGAGAAGCCGTAAAATCTAGAACCTGTGACAGACCACATATAGCATTGTAGGACTTCTCTCTGTTTTTATTAAGAGATGGGAGCTATTGGCGTTTTTGAATAGAGTGAAGGTGCCCTGTAGCTTGTGTCAAATATTCATCAATCGATAAAGGAAACCTGGGAGACTTTACTATGGAAAGCATCCAGGCAACAGGTGATGGTGGCTTGAACTGAGGAGGTACCAGTGGAAATGAGGAGAAGTAGATGGAAATAAGTTGATAAGTTTTATTTTGAAGCATAATCATTCAGGACTGCTTTTTTGGGGGGGGGAGTAAAGTGAAAAAAAAAAGATGGTTCCTATTGATTTTTTTTTTAAATTTGATTTTGGTACAAGAAAAATCTGGATGATTGTGCCATTTTCTCGTATGAAGAGAAAGTTTTGAAGCTGAAAGTCAAAATTTCTATTTTTGCCATATTAAATTGGTGATGCTTAATAAATATGCAAATAGGTATAATCAGCCAGAAGAGAGAAGATACTTTGATGAAGTTCAAGTAGTCCAGATATACATGCACAGAACTTTGACTTACACACTTCAAGGTGAGTTGATAAGTCTAAGCATTACGGGGAACTACTAAGCTGATTCATGAGAATAAATTTTAAAGTAAAGCTGAAAAAATAAATTAACATAAAATTGCATATATGTACCTAAAACAAACAAATGACCAAACAGAAGCTAAAGCTGAAGATCTCTGGACTTACAGTGAGAAACATACTAGTGTAGCAGTGAGAATCCATAAGGTCATTTCTTTTTAGTAAGCAGTGGTAACTGACAGTTGGGAGGCTGTATGTTAAACCGAAAATGTAAGAAAAGAGAATCTCAGGTCTTTATGAAGTTTTTCATTAAGAATAGCATGAATAAACTGTCTAGCTCCAGCACAGGTGTTCTGTACATGTATTACATTTATAACATACTTTCTTTCCTTGGCTGTGACAACACAGATTCACCAGGTCAGAAGACACACCATTGGTAGCTTTATCTGGAGAGGTCACATCTCAGACCAGGGATTAAGACTATAACCTTGCCCTTGATAAGACTTTGGTAAATCCTTCAGGTCCAATAATTATAATAAAAAGAGTAAACTAATTTTGTAGATGTCAAAACACATGTATTCTATTTAAATTTAACCAATCATTAATTTACAAAAAAGTATTCTGGCTAGATTTCCCACTGCAAAATTCAGTATGCTTTTATCAATGTATCTTCTTTCATAAAGATTAAAAAAAATTATCTTTATTTATTTGTTTTTATGTGGTTCTGAGTATCTAACCCAGTGCCTCACACATGCAACATAAGCGCTCTACCACTGAGCTACAGCCCCTATATTCATTTTTTAGGGTAATGAAACACTAGAAAAAAAATCCAAAAAATTTAAAGAATCTCTCATTATTTACATACCAAAGCAATTCCAAACTCAAAGCAATGCAAAAGTCAAAACAAAAAACCCCAAACTCTTACCAGAACATAACTTGAATGTGATTTTTAATGAATTTAAGTAGAATTTTTAATTAAAAGTAACATCTTAATGCAATAATCAGGATTAAATATCTAATCCTAAATTAATCACTTTGTGCTCTCTAAATCATTGTCTTATAAATTAAAAAAGAAGGAAATTGAAGATGATTTCTAAAAATAAAACCATAATAGATGTGACCTTGGAATTTTATCCCTTTCTGTTTAATGAATACAATTAATGTTCTGTAGAGGTAATTTATCTGAAACTACTGTACTCATTATGTTAAATTGCCTCTAATTATTATTTTCAGGCAATTTGGCACAAATAGATCAAGTTCAAAATTATAATCCTCATGGAATCTATGGTGTTTGATAAACAGAAAGTTATAACTTTATGTATATAATCATGATGTCAAATCAGCAGCTGGTGGAGCAACTTGATGGGGCTGGAGCTTTTCAAAGCTGCAGTTCTGAAAAGGAATTCAGTAGATGTGCATTTATTTCCACCTGGCCTGGCCTCCTTTGTGATATAGAGAACTGCTCTCCTCAGAGGGAACCAGCCGTGCGGCTTTACTCATGTAACTACTAAGATTAGACTCAGTTTTGAACTCATTAGCTGAAAGGAAGCACTTTATTGTGTTAGTATAATACAATTGTGTTCAGAACTGGAAAAAAAATATATATATATACAGTCAATGATACAAATGTGTTTTGCTAATGATCAGTCCCATTAGTAACTCTAGCCACTACTAAACTTTCAGAGAAGGAAATAAATATTCTCATTGATTATAAAAGCCCTGGTTTGTAACCTTGATTCACACTTGATTTCATTCTTTTCCTCAGAAGTTGTGAGCTACTCACATTGACAGTGGGAACATGAAGTCCAATAAAATAGACCTCCTAGAAGAGACCTTGCTGTCTTCATGCTGAAGAGGATCCAAGCCCTCCAAAAGGTCTGCTTATAATGAGACGTGGTTCAACAAATGCTTTCTGCCCTAGGGGCCTGACTTACAAATAGTGTTTCAAAGAATTACAAGGAACTGAATGACAGGAGGGAAAAGAATTGTGGTTAGGTTCAAGGGAGGTTATGTTTTGTTAAAAAAAAAATACTAGTTTAAGAATTTTGTAAAATGCTTTAGAATCTCAAAATGCTGTAATCAAAAGCAATTGCAAAAATTTACTTTGACATTTGTTTTACATTTTGTAATCTTGTGGAAATTACATCTCAACCTTTTAAGATTTTTTTTTTATTGGAATACACTTTGCAAAAGTCCTTTGGGAATGAACACATTAAAGACATATTGCTATAAAAGTCAGAAAGTCGGAAGGTATATACTCTTTTTCTCCCCCTCAAATCAGTATGGAACCTATTGTTCCAAATCGTCCTGGAATTAGAAAACATGCATTGTTCATAATTCCTCAGCTGAATTCTAACAGTGACACAGATAGGAAGACAAAGAGAATTCTATCCAAAACATTGGATCTTACTTCCCAGTACAACTGGCATTTCACACCAATCTCCATCTGACACAATCCCAAAGTCATTTTGCAAGCCAGACAGAGTCTGGTAATGACACTTAAATTATACTGTTCTCTGTGCATATCTGGCTGAAGATTCTGAAGAGTTTACTTTTTCCTTTGCAGGGCTCCAATACAGGGCTGCCAGATGGTGGAGAATTCTCAGGACTTGGTTTGTAATTGAACACTTCTTGTGAAATCATTTCGCTGGAGCGATGGTTTTATCTCCCCAGTGATCCTAAGCCTCGCCCTGATCTCAGAAAGGCTTGTGAAAACCACCTTGCCTTTAGCCACCTGTTTTAGGTTTCTCCTCCTTCCTTTATCTACCTTTTCCACACAACAAGACAATCCAAAGTGCGTGTCATTTAGGTGTCACTAGGTCTGTGAGACGTGAAAAGCTCTGCCAGTTAACATAAAACAAAATCCCGGAGGTTTCAGGGAATCACATTTCCCTACTGCAGAGAAAGTTGAGAAGAGGGGCAAGGTAGCTTTGGAGTGGGAGTTTGAATGAGGACACTTTGTCCATGAATGGAAACTCTACATTCTTTGTTATTTTAACAGGCTGTGTCTGTTCTCCTTGAAAGAATTTGTATGAGAGAAGATTGGATTAAGTAGTTTTTATTTTATTTCAAAGCACTTGTACACTTTTCCAAAGATCAACTTACTTAGCCAAGTAATAAACTCTTGTTTTACAATAATACTAGTGTATATTATATCACTCTAGCTTACTACAAAATAGAGAATTAGAGTTGGGAAACAAAACATTTGTTTCTTTGGTGAATGAAGCATATATCATTACCTATTCACTCTGTCAGATATAACTTGAACCTTCTAAGATATTCAAAGAAATACCCAACTAGTTAATCTGCTTTAGGAAGAAAAGAAAAAAAGTAGCTCTGCATCTACTCAGACTCCTTTAAAGAGATCAGCCTTTTCCAGTCCAAAGAAAGTCTAAGTTTATATTTTCTTTGCATTTGTATCTTTTGAAAAGTCAAAAAATGTGTTTACATGCTTTCTGATTTCACTTTTCACACTTTTTAAATCGTCTCAGTGACACAGGATGGATGAATTCATTGGACCATTATTTATATGGATGTGTATTTCACATCATATGGAAACTGATGTATGCAAATTTTCAAATTGTAAATTACCTTAAATTGCAATGTAGTTTATTTTTAACAGCACAGACCACCCCAGATGATTATAATGTTTTTTTTTTAAGTTTTTACTATTAATTCACTTTTGTCTGTTTATATATCTAAATGCTTGTGTCCTTAAGGTTTTTGAACACTGTCTCACAAAGACAAAACCTAATTTTTATAATTTCTGTTATTTACTACTTGAAATTTTCTTCTTTGTTCACAGATTGGCCAAATATTTGATCATTTACCCTGTTTTTTACATTTTGTATAATAATCAAATTTGTTGCAGGAAACTAATTAGATAATTTGCATGCCTTTTACTGTCTTTTTATTTTTCAAAATAGATCCATATATTTCTCATTAATGTCATTTTTATTGAATTCTGTTGCTCACTAACATACTTCTTAAGAGATCATCTATTGTGGTCACTAACATTTTGTCTTTTAAAAAGAACGGAACAGAAAAATCATTGGGTGGTTTTAGCAGATACAAGAGTTAACCACTTTACTTCCATTTACACTAAATGCTCCAGGTTAAGTGAGTATGGCAGTCAGAAGTGACTTTCAAACAAGTTCCTACAGGTGAGTGACTGAACTAAGCAGATTGCTCAGTCTGCTCTGCATGTTACTGGCTGCACGCTCAAGCCATGTTAACGGCCTGAGTCAAAAATGGTAAAAACCTGTAAACTTTTCCTAGATGAAACTTGGTATTGGTGCTAAAATGTCCTATTCATCCAAATTGTCCCTTCCTTAAGTCTTCATAAAATCTGGGGTATCCTTGGGGTTTTGAGAAAATAGGTCAACAACAGGTCATTACAGCTCGATCTCATTCTTAGTAGACTATATTTCCTTTCTTAGTTTCATAAAAAATTTGTAATTCTTTTTATCATACTCTGAAGTGACTTTGTACATCTTTTATTGACTCTTACCTATTTCCCTAAAACTTTGGAAGACTAACATAGCCTAGTCATTAATAGTTCTGCATTAATTTCTGAATCACATGTAATTTTAATGTAGGTGTGATGGGTATTCAAGGGTATTGGGTACATGTATTATCACACTGACAGAAAGGCTCCCTCATGAAACGTTCTCTCTGGAATTAGTAAATGGTCTCTGATTGGAGTTAGTAGCGTTTTTTTTTTTTTTAAAATATTTAATCTAGTGACTCCCACACTTTGATATTATAGAAAAACTTGGATAAAGGGGAAGGAGTTAGAGAATGAAGAAAGAGGAAAGTATAATGAAGCAGAAGAGGGCAGGAGATGTAGCTCTGTAGTAGGACACTGGTCTAGCATGCACAAAGCCCTGGGCACTGAAGTGTATGTGTGTGTGGGGGTGGGGGGGATAAAAGAAAATAAACGAAAATAGAAATAGTCATGGATATTAGTATAGGAAAAACTTTCCTTACCAGTAAGTGGTTTTTGAATTAAAAACAAACAGAATTAGAGACAATATGATTGAATAATTATAATTTTAAAAAAAACTCAGAAAAACAAATTTTGTGTATTTCTCCAAAACTTAGTGGGGGTGATTGACAAAGATAAATGAACAAATGATAATGTTTCTCAGCAGCTACCACAGTGTTTAGCATAGAGTGGAAGCTTCAGACATGATGGCAGGGTTTTTATTTTGTTTTGTTTTACTTTTGGTGTCAGAGATCTAACCTAGGGGTGCTTAACCCCTGAACCACTTCCCTAGATCATTTTATTTTAATTTTTTAATTTTGAGACAGGGTCTCTCTTAAGTTTCTTAGGGCCTCACTAAGATTATGAGGCTGGCCTTGAATTTGCCATCCTCCTACCTTAGCCTCCAGGGTCGTTGGGATTACAGGCATGCACAATTGTATCTGGCTGGCAGGTTTTTTAATATAAAGAAATAGCATGGAGAGATTTGGTGCCATTCTTGAACTGTGAAAGAGAAGGTGGGGAAGGCACGGGGCTGAGAATGTCCTAAGAGGTCCTACTCATGATGGCGGCGTAGGAAGGAATGATCTCCTGACGTGCAGAGTGAAGTGCTACCCAGTTTCCTCTTTCTGGAGTCATGAAATGTGTGAGTTTCAAGAGCAGATTAATGGTCAAATTTTGTCAAAATATGATCCCTTTAAACCTAGTACTCTAGCACAGACCTCAGAGTATAACTTCATTTTTAAAGTAAAGTTAGGTGAGATTTGGAGACAGGACTCCTTGAAACTATTAAATAACACTTCTTTAAATTTTTAAAATTCCACAATGATAGAAATTATGAAAAAAATTCAAAAATTTAATATTATTAATTTTATATCTACTTCCAAAAGTAAAAAAAAAAAACTAAAATTAAAAGAAACCATAAACACTCGCCTTGATATTATTATAGAATATAACACAAAAGCTCCAAGTTAGAGCTAAATAATGAAAGTTTAATAAATATCAGACGCATAAAACCTTTCTGATTTTTTTTCCTATTAAGCAAGTTTTTTTTTTTTCTTGAAAGTATTAGGTTCATAGAAAATTGAGCAGAAAGTCGAGAGTTCCCACATGACCACCGTTCTCATTCCCTTGTAGCTTCATCGGAGAGGTACACGTGTTACCATGGAACCTACAATGACTCTTCATAATTACCCAAAGTTCACTGCTTACATTTGGGCTACTCTTGGTGCTACATATTCTGTGGGTTTTGATAAATGAATAATGACACTTATGTACCATTATATGTTGAATAAAGTAGTTCTGCAGCCTTAAGTGTCCTCTGTGCTCCCTCTTTTCATCCTTCCTTCCCTCAACCTTGATGAATACTAATCTTTTCAGTGTGTCTGTAATGTGCTGTTTCCAGATGTCATATAGTTGAATCATGCAGCATGCTGTCTTTTCAGATTGGTTTCTTTTGTTTAATAAAAGATTTAAGTTTCTTCCATATCTATTCACAACTTGGTAGCACATTTCATTTCAGTTTTCAATAATATTCCACTGTCCAGATGTACTAGTTTATTTATACATTGATTACTAAAGAAGATCTTGGTTGCTTCCAAGTTTGGGCAATTATGAACAAAGCTAATATAAACATCCATGTGCAGAATGCTCTCACTTTCAAGATTCTAATGGTTACAAATAATGAAATTCAATGAAATTCAAAATCTTCAATGAAAGAAATGTTATGCAAAGATTTCATATCATTTACTTACAGTAAATAAGTCATTTCAAATTTCTTATATATGATATCTTGGTATCATTTTTATCATATATAATATATATATATCAAATATATATCAACACAAGGTACTTTTCTAATACAGAGAACAGCCTAGAAACATTATGGGTTTCAATCTTGTTTTTAACAACCCATCCTCCACAAGCACTTTGATCTTGGATGAGTAATCGACTACTTTCCTCATCTGTAAATTGTGTGTTTGTGTGGGGCAGATGATAATAACCTCATACACTTACAGAGAAAACATTCTGTGGTAGGTTGGCAGTTCTTAATCCTCCCCACCCTATTTTATTTCTTAGATCATATGTATGATATAAAAAATTAATATCATTATTTTCTAGGAGCAAGAGGGGAGACATGGAGAAGTTGATTATGTTGTCTAAGCCTACAATTTGGCTTATTGCAGGAAGCCACATGTGAATTGTTTGAGGGTCTTCTCTCAGTAAGGTAGCCAGGGAGATTTTAGGGTTAACACTGGGAATTATCCGTGGCTCTCCCACAAAATTGTTGCCCAAGGTATATGACTTTTATCTCCTCTCTACTAGGAAGAACCCTCAGAGTAGCTCCAGACATTGGCATAACCCATTGGGAACTGAACAGCTCATCTTCTACCTGTTTTGGTGAAGAACATTCTATGAAAGGCTTTTGATGTTCCCTGATATAAATAAAGCAAGTGTGGGCTCCATTTTGCCATTTTAGTATAGATGCTCCATCCTTATAATCAGCTTGCCTGGCCTGTCCCTGATTTTTGGAATTATTTTCTGCATCTTGTGGTTTGTTGTTCTATTTTTCTTAGCTTTATTTCTCAGCCAGCCCATTCCATGGAAGGGAACCCCATTCCCAACACCCTCACGAAACACGGGCTACAGCTTGTGACTTAATGCTCTGAGCTATTATTTCTATTGCCACTAGCATGATTACGTGCTATGATACTGTGGAAATTAAATGAGATAATCCATGTAACATGATTAGAACTGTTTCAGACTTGCAATCAACTCTCAATAAAGGGAAGCATGAATGCAATTATGTGCAAGACGTGTAAATCGTTTTAATATTGATTATATCATTTACTCATCTACAAAGCCTTGTAAGGTAATTATTGTACCGATGAGGAATTTAAAATGAAATGAAATTAAATGAATTATCCTTTATCACATAGCAAGGTATGACTTCCTTGTTTTCTGACTTCAAATCTATGGATTCTAGCTCCTAGTCTCCATAGCTGCTGGGTACAGCTACCACTCTCTTGTTATCTTTTTTCCTCTACTTTTTTCTTTATTTCTTCCTCTCTTTCTTTCATTTTTTTTTCTGAGAATAAGCTGAAATTTGGAAGTGAACCAGTGAAAAATGTTCCATGTATAGGTATGGTGATTGTTGTAACAAAGTACCTGGTTTTCTTTAAAGATGGAAACTTGAGATAAATGTCTCACCAGGGAAATCTTGGAATTATGAACAACGTCATGTGTGGAATTAGGCAGGTCCAAGATGATTCCCCCTCTCCATTGACTAGGCACTTAAGCTTGGGTGAGTTCCAAGTATTCTTTAAAATAATGTCTTCTCTATAGAATGGGTATATTAATACTGTGCCAGAATTTGGGGTATTTAAATGATAATGTTTATAATTCTGCCTTTCCAACTTCTTGTAGAAGCCTATATTCCATGGTTCATGACCTCATCCTCAGTCTTA
The DNA here is from genome assembly GCF_047511675.1 of Marmota flaviventris. Lineage (NCBI taxonomy): Eukaryota > Metazoa > Chordata > Mammalia > Rodentia > Sciuridae > Marmota > Marmota flaviventris. Next base: position 126,579,168 of record NC_092502.1, on the reverse strand, counting down.
AAGAACACCACTCCAGTGTACTCTGTCATCGCTTTGCCTAGTCCTCTAACGCTGACTCCTGTGTCTTCCTTTAAAGATCACTATAGTTATGCTGGCCTTCCTGGGTACACTTGGCTAATCTTCCCACCTCAAGATCCTTAGTTTCACAGGTATAATGAAACAAAATGCATTCTGCTATTGGGTATAACTACTTAGAACAAACAAACAAACAAAAAGATCCGTAGTTTGTCACATTTACATAGTCCCTTTTGTCATATAAGGTAATGTTCACTGATCCTGAAGATTCTGATATGAACACATCTGGGGGACATTAGTCAGTCTGCTACAAAGGGCTCATGATAGTTCACCCACTATTCATGTTAGCCAAGGGTTGTTTAATATTAACTTTACAGAAGGAGCTCACCTAAGTGACCCCAGACCCTAGGTACTTTCCATGTGATACCATTCTGAATATCACAGTGATACCATAAAGTTCTGTGGATGATAAAACCAAGGCACAGAGGTTGAATAACTTGCTTATGACCATATCACAATGGATCTAGGTAAGAGCTAGGATTCTAAGCCTGGCAGTGAGACCCCAGAGACCCTGTACACAATGCTGTTTTACCACCTGTTGCAACAGTGCTCCTCTTTTCAAGCTCTTGCAATTCTTTTAAAACAGTCTGTAAATAATTGCATGAGATTATGAGATTCTTTTACCAGTGGACTGATGGCTAGTGGTACTAGATGCTGAGGCATCTGGGTAAAAGGCTACCTGTTAACAAATTGAAACAGGTGATGTTTGTCCTTAGCTAACACCAATTCTTTATAATACCTTCTTTGACAGAGGTAGAGTGCATCACAAATGCATGTATTTTCCGTGTGAATTAGTCTCAAAAGTTCTTTCTGTTAGAAAGAATGAAACTCATCTTGTTCACCTTCTTTCTGAGGTTTCTGTTTCTGATACTCCTGAACTTTACTCCTGACTCTAGCATTAGATGACAGTTATATTAGTGGCAGACTAGTTACAGAAGGCTGTTGAGAGGGAGAGTTGGCCAAGGGTGAACACTCCAGCTATCACTGGATTTTTCTTTTTCAGAACTAGATAATTTATTTAAAAAAAATCTGCTCACTTTTGCTCATGGTGCTATTTTTCATTTCCTACCAAATCCATATCAACTCACATTAGGCTTCAAACATTGCTATATAATGCAGACAACTCCAAACTTTAATTACTCCAGGGGACAGTGTTCCCCTCCAGCTGGACCAAACTTGTTGCTAATTCTTATTTGGTGAGATTGCTGGGCTTGTGCATCTCACTCCCGCTTGTAAAACCAGACTTCCTCAAAAGCCAGCAATTTGACCCCTCCCTTGGCTCTGTCTTTCTCCTCTTATTCCCCTTCACTGAGAAGTGAACTTGGAAGACCTTAGCTGTGTAAACTCTGGAAAAGGTCATAGGTACATATAATTATATGAATAAACCTTATTGGCTAACATATCAAAATATTAACTGACACAAGATTTGAGCAACTTTTTGAAGAAAAGATACATTGAGGGCTTGCAAAAGAAAAATGTGATATCTAACTGACAAGGTTCTTATCAGTGAAGATGCCAGATTTTTCTTATGACAAATTCTTAGCTGGCAATCAAACAGTTATCTGCATGACTTCAATTTGGCAATTATCATGAGCTATACACATCCCCTTTGTTTAAATTTTGCATGAGAGTATTTGATAAATAGATATTTTTTATCTGTACAGTGAAGCTGTGCATTTCTTGAAGGCAAAGAACTCAAAAATCTGCCTTTGTCTTTTAAGCACATACTCAAGAGAAAAGTACATGTAGGTCCTTGAAAACATGTTAGTCCTTTAATTTCTATCACCAGGAGAATGAGTCTGAACACAGAGATGGATGGACAGTTACTAGTGACAAATATCTCTTAAACCTATTAATTTCTGTCAATTGATAGATTTGTTCTGCCAATATTAGTAAGTCTCACATAGTTTCACTGACAAATAAAAATACTAAGATTATAAAGTAAAAATATAATTGAAGAAACAAATGATCATAATCCCTGACAAATTTACACTGAATATAAATTTGATGGACCTAATGAGAACTACTTTAACTTGTTAGTTTTTAATTAATTGTATGATTCACTACTCATTTGTAGAAAGTAGAATCTAGTATGTTCACTTTAAGATAAAATGATACAACCTAGATCCCTATCAAATTTTATATTTAGTGGAACAGTGAAGCCAATTTTTTGCCTAAAATTTAGTTTATGATGACTATATTGATGATGAAATTGAGGAATTAGAATAAGTCTTCAAACAGAAGAATAGTTTAAAAGATGGCAATGTACTTTGTCAGTAGTGTACCAAGGAGGAAGGGACATAGACATCATCTTTGTTGATGGGAGGAATACGTGATCACTAAGATTATTCAGTATTACCAGTATGATGACTCTAAAAGTAGAGACAGGTAGGCAGCTATAATCCAGGTATGGAATTCTGTTTGATTCCTTACTTGGAATCTTGGAATCCCCAGGTTGGAAAGAGAGAGAACAATCTTGTTCATACTAATTAGCTCAATTCAATATTATTTCTAAATTCTCTATGTATAACGCAACCCCTTTTTATGGAGGTCCCAGAAAGACTGTTTTCATTTCTCACCTTTTGGTATAATAGCTATATATTAGTTTTTCTTTTAATTATTCACTTTGTTTTTATTAAATAAACTTGAACTGAACATTTTAGTGATTGAAGGCACTACATATTTTAGGAATGAAAGATATTTCAAACAGAGATCTTCCTCTCAAAGTGCTAAGAGATTCAGGAAAATTACCCAATATAACCTAGAAATCACAACCAGAAAGAAGTGTCTAAGAATAAGTATACTGAAAATGCCATAAAGTACAAAAAGAGAAAAATTTTTTAAAAGGAAGTATTTCTAGAGGAGTGAACTTCAGATCTGGGTTTGAAATATGCAGTGTATTCTTTAATTAATTGTAAGAAGAAAACCAACATGCTAAAATGTGCTTGCATGTGGTATGTAACTATATTTTAATCATCAAAAGTCTGAAATATGTGTTTTCCTGAATGTATTCTTTGCTTGACCAAATTCAGTTCTCTAGTGACTCAGAATACCTTTCCTTCTCTTTTCTAGCCATCTCTTTATTTGGCTTTATTTCTCGTCAAACCATTTGTCATCATAGGTAGTCTCTGATTTACAGTAGTTTAACATAATAATTTTTGACTTTATGATGGTGCAAAAGCCATATGCATTCAATAAAAAATTCAAATTGTGAATTTTGATTATTTTTAGGGCTCACCATATTCAGTAGGGTAGTCTCTTCACAATGCTGGGCAGTGGCAGAGGGAGGGTAAACAATTGAGGTCAAATGTGTTCTGTAGTACTCTGCCATGATGCTTGGTAGGTTAAATGTATTAATGCATTTTTTGACTTATGATATATACAATTTGCAATGGATTTATTGGTACATAATGGAAAGTATAAAGCCTACAGTGGCCAAGAGAAAGGAATAATTGGTTCCCTTTAAGGTGCAAATACTGAAACATGTAATTGTACTGGATTTTTCTGTTTAAATTTTTGTTGTAGATGGACACAATGCCTTTATTTATTTATGTGGTGGTGAAGATCAAACCCAGTGCCCCACACATGCAAAGCAAATGCTCTACCACTGAGCCACAACCCCAGCCCAAATTGTACTGGATTTTGAAAGGCAAAAATTGAGTTTATCTGCAGGAAAAGTGAGAAAAGAGTCTTCTGTTTCTGTACTGACCATTTCAGGAGAAAATAACTGGACAATTTTATTCTCATGTTTTACTTATTGGAGGGATAGTATTTGCCTTGGAAGAGGACATTTGCAGGTGGGATTGTGTAAGCCACACAATCACCACATAGTGGCTATCGAGGTGATACAGGGGGCAACATTTTTTAGTTTAAGAGAAACTTCTGGTACGCGTCAAATTGTTCTCTGTATGTAATTACTTATCTCATATATACAGAAGTCTGACCCAGGTTTGGATTCTCCAACTGAGACAAGCCAGTAAAAAAGGAGACATAGGGTCATTTCCACTATACTGATAATGTATTTTTAATAGTTGGAAAAAGCTAATGAACTCAGAGTTGCTTAAAAATGTATGGGTTTAGTTTTTGAAAAAGAAATCACCTCAGTTTCCCAATGGGGTTGTAAAACAGAAGTAGAAATGTCAATGCAGCTTATAAAAAATTAAAGAGCACTGGAAATTATCTACGTAATGCTGATTTGTAGGATTTCCATTTCAGGAAAATACCTATTAAGGTTACTCCAACTTGAGTCACCAACATTGAACCATCTTTTTAGTGGCCTCTCTGCATGTCAAGATCTCAGAAAGCCATGTAACCACCAGTTTCCTGGATCTCTTCCACATCTCTAGCAAGTCCTAGTGTCCATGGTATAAATCAGTATCCATCTGAAGAAAATGACTGCCATTATCTGATTGACAGAAAGTGAGCTTGTTCAATAGTTTTTGATTCTTAAAATTATTACTTTATTTTTAATAATAATTGACAAAAATTGTATATACTCACGGGGGATGATGTGGTATTTTGAAATATGCATACATTATAAATGGAGCTGAAAGGAGCTACTTAATATGGACTCATTTATTTTTTTTTTCTTTCCAACTAGACGATTTCAAGTAAGCAAACAAGAATATTGATAGACAGAAATAGCAGGAGAAACTGTTTAATTCCATCCTTCTTATGTGTTTTTTTTTTCTCTCCAGTTTTGTCTCCTCTCTTAACTGGCTTATATAATTATTACTGGAGGCAAATCCCATATTTTTAATTCCAGAAAGCTTTTGGCAAGTGAAATTACTACTTAGACACACCTCTAAATTGCTGGCATTGGCAGATTCTACACTATGGTTATGCCTATGGAGATAGTAGTTTTTATTCTCTGCTTGTTTTCTCATCCTCAAATTCAAACTCATTAAGAATTTGTGGTACTTGCTATAAAGAATTGCTTTGTTAATGCACCAGGGAGTATATGGCTTTTAAACATGTAATTCTATCTAGTGTGTTTCAAAATACCATTCAATGAATGGAAAATAAAAATATTTGTCAATCTAGCTTTAAGCAGGAAAGGGAAACCTTTATTCACAAATTGTTTTACTTCCTATTTTGCTTGTTAAGTTTCAGGTATACCTTTTTGGGCACAGCTGGTTTTTGAGCTTTTCAGGAGGCCCTGCCTCAGAAAATAGACATTTTCATCAAATTGCCATTAAACAAGGGTTGAAATTTTATTCATTTCAGCACTCCTTCCCTTGTTGGGATTGGTTTTATTTTTGTTCAGGTGCAAATGTCCCTGCACAGGTGTCTGGAGCACTCTTCCAAGAGTTGTTGCAGAAAACAAAAATATTTTCCTATTCAGTTATAGCAACAAAAGAAAAAGGGAATGAAAATAGGCTTACCTTTGCCTTCTGAGCATGCAAGTAGCAGTCACACACTGTCCCCTCATGGGAGTTTGGCCCCAAATTGCACTGTGTAGGCTGAGTGCCAACCCACTTTGTGTAGAAGCAGCATTGGCAAGAGTTTGCCTTGGCAAAGGATCTGTTTCTTTCTCAACCTCAGGCTATTCCAAGCTTCCTGTCAGATCTGTTCTGTCCCATTCATTGCCAATCATTCTGCTCTGACCAGGGCTCCCTCTTAATCTACTTAATGCATGAGGGAATATAACAAATCTTTCTATTACTTTATCTTATCAGAGGCTGTTCTGCCGTCTTTTTCTGCTTTAAAAGTCTATTGCTCTAGTATTAGAGTTATAAACTATTTTAAAAATCAGCCATTTGTACTTTTCACTATTATTTACATTCCTTGTAAATATCCATTTTTGAATGCCCTGTCTCTCCTATGTGGAGAGTAAAGTCAGATCCTAATGTTTGGGCATTCTGCTCAGGGTATGTTGGCAAAATTGTAAGAATTTATGTGTTCTTATTTTGGTAATATTGTAATTAAATAATTTTGTTTGAAAAATCAAAAGTATTATATCATATAGCTCATTGACATATTCCTCAGCCACTCAATGTTGTAATGGGTAAATACCTGTTCATTGGAATCAGGTATATCTCTTTATTTCTGGCCCTGTAGATTCACATAGATTTCTAATCAACTCTGGAAATAAACACTTCTATTCTCAACTGTTTCATCTCTAACTATGAAAATAAAAATGAAATTTAATGTTAAAGTTCACATGAAGCATATAGCACATTGTTAGACAATTTATGTTCAATGAAGATGTTAAAGATGATGATGATGATAATTAAATGACTAAATGATAATAAACCAGTTTTCCTTTTGCTTAATTATGCTTTTGGGCACCATGTGACAGAGTCATAGTGAAATATAGCCCTGAATGGAATCTTTTGCCATTGCCTCATTTACAAATGAGGAAACTAAATCTTAAATTTAGGTGAAAGCCTGAGATTCCTTAATCAGCAACAGAGTCAAGTGTAGACCTTGATTCTTTATCCAGGACTCCAAAGGTCTTGTGTGTGTGTGTGTGTGTGTGTGTGTGTGTGTGTGTGTGTGAGCCTCAAAGGATTTAGCAACCCCACAACCCAATTTTTGTCTGTTTGTTTAGGTCATAATTTCCAGATATTTTGCTGTTGTTTCTATTTATACTATTTAGGCAGTACATATGCATTAGGTTGAGAAAAAAATAAAAGATAGAAAGCAAATGTTGTAATTCTATCATCCAAAAATAATAGTTTTTATATGCATGTATTTCATTATTAGTGAGGTTTGATTGTTGCATTGTTTTATATCCTGTATACATTTGTTTTTTTCCAGATTTAACATGATATTATCTGCAAATAAATATTTCTCTTTCTCCTTTCCAACTACACTAGCTAGATTTAAGGCAATGTTCAAAACCAAAAGTGTAATCCTGTGGCCTTGGTAAGTGCTCTATTGCCTCTTGGACCAAGAATGATGCTTTTTATCATTTTGGGGATGTGTCTTTATCTCAGTATGTTAAAAAAATACACTATTTAATGTTTTTTGGATTTTGTTGTAGACTTTTTTTTGATCCAATGGAAAATGTTATATAGTTTTTCTTATTTAACTTGTTTTTATTAGTAGATAAATATTTTATTAGTAGACTTCATAATGATGAATAATTTAATTCTTAGACCAAAATTCAACTTGTAATCTGTTTAAAATGCTGTGTGTCTAAGTAATAAAGAACTGAATACACAGATTTCCTTTCCGTATGTCTTTGTCAACTTTTATTTTCTGAGTAGTTGTTGCCTTAGAGAGTGAATCTGGCAATGTTCTTTTTTACCATCTTTTTTTTTTTTTCAGTAATTTTTATAGCACAGACATTACTGATGTCTTGAAAATGTGGATTAAGTAAAATGTAAAATCATCTGTGGAAAGTCTTTCCTGTTTGTGCTGTTTTTGATAGTTTCAAGTTTTTGCTGTTTTTTTGTTTGTTTGTTTGTTTTTCTCAAATCTTTGTTAAATTAGTTTTGGCTACCTATAAGCTTTTCTTTAGAAATTTATCAGTTTTCTTGAAATTATTACATATGTTACCATCAAATGTTCTTAGAACAATTTCATTTTTACATGTTTTCTATAACTGTTACAATATATGTTTTCTTATTTTGAAATAAATTGAGTATTTATAAGTTTTATATTGATCATTTCCATTGCTGTTATAGAATTATTTCTGTTTGATGCATCATTATTTATTTTCTTTTAAATTACTTGGATTTCAGTTTTCTTCCCATCTCCAATAAATCCTTTAAATATATTTATTTTAAAATAGTTAAAATGACTTACTTTGAATATAGCTTTTTTTTTTTTTTTTTAGATTTTATCTATCTCACGAGTGTTTCTTTTTCTTTTTTTTTTTTTTTTTTCCCATTCATTTCTGTTGCTATTCACCAAATTTCTTTTTGGCTAAAGTTACTTAATATGGGTGTGTAAAATTTTCTTTTTTAGAGAGAGAGAGAGAGAGAGAGAGAGAGAGAGAGAAGAGAGAGAGAATTTTTTTTAATATTTATTTTTTAGTTTTCGGTGAACACAACATCTTTATTTTTATTTTTATGTGGTGCTGAAGATCGACCCAGCGCCCCGTGCATGCCAGGCAAGTGCACTACTGCTTGAGCCACATCCCCAGCCCAAGGGTGTGTATAAATTTTGGCATCTTAAATATCTTGAAACATGGCCATCTAGGCAAGTCTTTACATTTCACATTGCAAGTGTAAAATTTCCTTAAGCCAATTTATGTAGGTTTACCCACGTTTATAGAATACAGATTTCTTTCAGTTTTCACCTTGACTTCCACTTAATACTATTAATTAAACTTAGAGATAAATATCACAATTTTTTCTTTGTTATTGCTGTGTTAGGAAATAAAGCATTGTAGAAAACATTTGTCAGGTTTTTTTTTTTTTTTTTCCCCTTATTTTACAATACCTGACCGGTGGTATATATTTTGTGCTTAGATACATCTGAGAATATTTTGCATTGCTTTCATGCAAGAATTATAATGTGCCAGGGTATAGAATATAAAACATATTACTATTAGAATTTTATAGTGGTTACTCCACTTATTAAGAAAGTGTACTTGACAAATAGAAATTGTATATTTTTATGGTGTGCAATGTGATATTGTTGTATATGTAGACATCATGAAAATGTTTTCTTTTTCTTATTAAATTTATAATGAACCAAAACATGGAAGCGAACCTGAGATTATTCTATATCAGGTGAGTAATCATTTCCATATTGTTGCGTACCTAAGCTATTTGCTAAAAGAAGATTGGAATTGGAAGCTTGCAGAAAATATTTATACCAGAAAGCAAAAGATAGGTCTCTTTTTGAAAAATAATCTTGCTTCACTGAAGATAATCATATGTAGATATATCCAATTTCTGGGAAGGATTTTGCAGGTAGGTTAAGAACAACAGAGTATATTTGGAGTAGAGTGGGTACCATTGTGTAGATGATGAAAGTCCAAGGAATGTTTTAAGTGATGAACATCAGTATTAAGAATTCCTTTTTGGGAAGAGGAAATGGTATGTGAACATGTCTAATGATCTCAAATACACGAATGTAATAACATTTTATTACAAAAACAAAAAAGAAGAAGAAGAAGAATGAAGGATGGCACATGTATGTAATCCCAACAGCTGAGAGGCTGAGACAGGAAGATTGCAAGTTCTAAGTCAGCCTCAGCAATTTAGCGAGGCCCTAAGCAACTTAGTGAGACTCTGTCTCAAAATAAATATTTAAAAAAGGGCTGGCTATGTGTCTCAGAAGGGAAGGGAGGGGGGATGGGAAAGACAGTGGGATGGATCTGACATGACTTTCCCATATACATATATGAATATACCACAGTGAATCTCACTATTCTGTATATTCACAAGAAATTAATTTTAAAAATAACTATGGGTAAATGGCAGAAAGATCAGTAGAGTAGAAGGAAGGGAACAGGAGGTAGGGGGAGGAGAGGGGAAGTAGAGGTACTAGGGTTTGAATTAGAACAAGATATATTTCATGCTTTTATAATTATATAAAAATAGATTCTATTGTTATGTATAACTAAAAAGAACCAATAAAAATAAATTTAAAAAGAAAATATAAACTATGACCAGAAGCTAAAATTTAAATTTAATATTTTAATTATTGCATTAAAACATTCATCTTCACAGGGAATTCAAGAGTGTGGTCCATGAATATGTATATTGACATGAAAAAATACATATGTAAAGAGATGAAATCACTCTCAAGAAAAATATTTCCTATCCAGGTGCCCCCTTGGTGACCTTTGCTGAGCACAGTGGCCCATGCCTGTAATCCCAGGGACTCCAGAGGCTGAGGCAGGAGAGTCATGAGTTCAAATCCATCCTCAGCAAAAAGAAAGAAGATAAGCAACTCAGTGAGACCCTGTCTGTAAACAAAATACCAAATAGGGCTGGGGATGTGGCTCAGTGGTTCAGTGTCCCTGAGTTCAATCTCAGGTAAACCCTCCCTCCACAAAAAAGGAAAATAAACATATAAAGGAAGAAGTGCTCAAGGAGAAAATGCAAGGCAAACACTCTGATGTTAAAGTTTAGCTCAGATTTTTAGGATACACCAAAAATTTGGCTTTGAGTGATTTTTATTTGGACAGAGTAAGAAAAGAAACAAGTGCTTTCCCCACTGCCTAGAATCATGAACATGAAACAATTTCATGTATGTGTGCGTATGTGTATGTGTGTGGGGGGGTGGGGATTGGGAGTCTCTCCTACCCTACTAGCTTACTAACAATTGTTTTACCTCAGTTTTTTTTTTTTCCCCAGAGACAATTGTATTACTACTGATTTTAAGAACGAACATTTTTTGAATGATTTCTATACTACAAGTCAAATTCCAATAGTTTGTATATGAACTCTGTTCAAATCTCACATTTCATTGGTGGGAGTTAACCCATTTAATAGTTAGTTAAGAAATTGGGGTACGCAGAGGTTAAGTAAATTGGTATAGGACACAGACATAAATAAGCATGACTGGGATATACAGAAATCCTAAGTATTTTAGAACAAGTGAGCAAGACTAAGTTCATGAAGTATAAATTAGTACAAAATAGGAAAGATTGCATTGATGTTTCAACATAGTGGAGGAAAAATGAATCAGAGATACATCTTAATGTATAAACCTGAGTAGTGAAAAACTCAACATTTTGAACCTGAATACTTTGAGGTGCTTACTCTATTAACATGGCTAAAAATGACAATGACAAACAATGGTCATGTCAGTAACATCAACTTCACATCTCCTGTGCCCAGAGCCAAGAGGCACTAGGAAATTTCTTTTTTATTTTTTTAAAAACCTTTCTCCTCAAAAGAAACTAAGATGGTAAACATGGAAAGGAGAGAAAGAATTCAAGAAAACAACAGTGAGGAAGTTGGGAAAAGTTTTGAAAATGTTAGAACTTTACTCCTTGTTAAACCAGAAATATATAAATAAAATAAATAGAAGGCCTCTTTTGTTTAAAAAATAATATGTACCATATTATTATAAAAATACTCAAATTTTAACCAAAAATGGGGAATATAGAAAACATCTAAAAAAAGATATATATAATCCTACCATCTAGCGATAGCTTTCATACTTTGTTGTGGTTCTTTTTGTCTTTTTTTTTTTTTTTTTTTTGTATACATGCACACAGTGCTTTTTTTTTTAATTTGAAAGTATGTGTTATAAATTCAACTCCTGCTTTTTGTACTTTGTGCTTTGGTGGGTTAGTTTCACTCCATCACTGCTTTCATTTGTAAACTCTAAAAAATGTTTTTAATTTTTCATTGAATGTGTGTTATAATTGTTTTAAATGCTGAAAATGTTAAATATTTTAAGTTTCCTTTTTGATATTTTAAACAGAATTTTTAATAACATCTTCATATCTTTGTACATGTCTAACTGGGGTACTCAGAGTTCAGAATTTTAGAAGTGATCACATGGGATAAAGGTTATGAATTTAAATTTTTTTACACATATAACAAAATCACTCTCTAAAAACATCACCACTGCTTATGGCCCTATCTGAGGATGCCCATGAGCTTGTGTACCACACAGATTCAAATGCCACCATTAAAAAATTCACTGTCATACCCGCAGACCATGTGTGACAATCGTAGAATTAGGAAAAGCATGTAGAACTCTTGGCATATAACAAATTATTTTTATTCAGCATGAGACTTAAAGAAAAATAATAGTATTTGGATGATATAATGATGTATTATTGGAGTAACATAACAATTTTAAGCACCTGTTCTAGAGGAAAAGTATATATGGACAATTACAAATACATTGTTCTTGTTGATTTTTTATAGCAACCACATTTTGTATTTCAACCAAATTCTTTGGTTAAATTAAGGATCTGGAGTTTCTCTTAGTGGTGGGATACTATCTAGCATGTGCAGGACCCTGGGTTTTATTACTGTCAAAAGATTTAAATACTTAGGTGATTTTCTCAAAATGCATGTGACAAAAAATACTTAAAATATTTCCAAGAGGGGCTGGGGTTTTGGCTCAGTGATGGAACGCTTGCCTAGCACATATGAGGCACTGGTTTTGATTTTCAGCAACATATACAAATAATACCACCCAAATTCTATGTTAGAATGTTGTTTAAAATTAACAATTCTTGATTATTGAATTGCCTCACAGGGAAAAAATATTATAACAAACTAATTTATATGCAAACCAAATCAATAGGAGATAATTCATCTGTGCTTTTCCATGAACATTCATTTTCATATTTAACCATCATGAACTTATGATTTAAACCCATTATGTAAAATTAAAGTTCCATCAACAACTAAAAAAAAAATTTAAAAAAAATTTCCAAGAATGGTTGCTCAGAAACATACAAATGCCAAGAATTTGGTCTAACTGTAAGCATATACATACAGATTTATTTTGAAAATAAAAATTCCTAAGCATATAACATGTGAAAAAAATTTACATCTTAATTTTATTTTTAAGATTGATTAATTTTGTTTGTGAAATAGTAAAATTAAATGGTTCAGAGTCCATCTTAAAGAATATAATTGAAATATGGTCAACTGCTGTTCAGTAGAAGTAGTTTTCTCCAGATGCCTGATCATGGAAGTTTCTTGACTGGGGGCAGGGGATATTGCCTGGAATCATAGTGCTGGACTCTACCTTAAACTTGCTGAATAGAAATATTGAGGATAGAAATATTGATGCAGGATTATAAAAAATTTTGGTGGGGTATGCATTTTTAAAATGTTTTAAGATTAGGAAATTTGGGGGAAATTGAGTAAAAAAAATATACCTAAATAATTTGGCCATAGATATGAATTAATGATTTTAAAGCCTTTTTAAAAATAGATATCAGAAAAAGCAAGAACTCCTATATTAAATAACTTCATTCAATGTCATATATTTGTCCTGCTATTTTGGGTCACATTTCAAAGCTAGGAGGTACATCAAAGGTCTCTGGTGTTTTTTCTTTAAAGCAGATATTCCATATAGCATGACTGAGTTTTTTTTTTTTTCTTACAATAAACAGGGTGATGTTGTCACATGTCCTGAAAATTGTCCAATTGTCTAAGTTAATTAAAGTTTGGGATTTCAATGGTGAATTCGCCTGGGGAGTTGAAAAACAAACAAACAAACAAAACAAACAAACAAACAACAACAACAAAAAAACCCTCGGCAAAACTAGTGACTTTGCCAATAAGAATAAATTGTGACCTTCTATTCTAGCACAGTGAGAATAAGGATTAGACCTAAAATGGAATGTTGGCTCCCTCACCTTCCTGTCTTGTATCAAAGTGGTTCATATATTCACTTAATTAATAATACAGAATTATAGCATTGCATTCCCTAGATCAGAAATTATAACTGATAACACGATCTAGTACAAACACAGGTAGAAACAATATGTTATTCGTCCACTTCTCTAAAGAGCATTTTAGTACAACAATCTATGGCATATAGTATTCTAAGATGTTAGTCTCACCCCTACCTGGAAGAGCTAGCCAGAAGTGGGGAGATAGTTAGATAAGGCTTTCTGGAGAAGAGCACCTATTTATTTCGAGGGAGTCTAGTCTTGGTAGTTAAGTAAATACAATGTAGGGGATGAAGAAATTAGAGGAGGTAGTCATACCAAGGTCAGATTAAGTCAGGTTGCCCAGAGAATAAGAAGTGTTCAGAGGCCAGCATGAAACCCATTTTAGTCATATGTTTCTGTATTGTGATTCCATTTTATTTGTCTATACCAATTAGTTTATAAAAGGTACTGGTATATAATGAAGTACTGAAAAATATATATTTTACTTTCATACTTGAGACTGATATTTCTAGAGTTTTAATTAACCAGAAATTAACAATATCATCAAAGTCAATAGCAAATGTTAAAAATTGAAAATAGCATTCTCTAATTTCTAAATTATACTTTTTACCAATTTCCTCAGATGTATTCCTTTCTTATTTAATTTTTTAAAAATTTAATTCTTATTCTTTAAAATAAATCATAATTTTTATCAAGTTAATTAAAGAAAAAAGCTTAAGCTCTATAATCTTTCCATATCTTACATTCATTCTTTTATCCTTTTACAACAATATAACTCTAATGAATTTCAATTACCACCATAGAAGTTATTCTAGACTAATGCTCTTCATTCTGGTGTGGAATCTATTATATTGACCACCTTTCTGTTAGACTTTACCATACAACTTAGATTTTTCCATTTGTCACTAGGTCTTACACACACTGATTTATACCTACTGGATACACAAGTGGATTAACTGTTCTCTATTCTGTCCCTTTTCTGTGCTCATTTTTCATCCTTTCAGAGTCCTTGCACATGCAAGTGGGCTTCTACATGGGTGGACCAGTAGAGTAGACTGGAAGATAGGCCTACGGAGAGATCAGGATCCTTCTTCCCTGATACTTCCCTGTGGGTTCTGCTTTTCTGATCATAAGTAGCTCTGAGGAGTTCTTGCTCCTTGGCTCTAAATTTGTTGCACTCTGATAAAAACATTCCATCAGCACTGGCAGTACTAATGACGTCTGGCTGCTGATAATCTCTGTTCCTTGTTTTATTTTTAATCTTTCTCTATATTACATCTCTTTACTTAAACTATCTAGGAAAAACTGTGGTTCCAAAAGGGCCCAGAAATTATACGACTTTAAAAATTCAAGAACCCTAAAAGATACAATAGAATGTTTTAATTTTAAAACATTAAGGATTTGTGCAATATGTTTCATTTTCAAACTCAATTTATGGCATATTAAAACATCCACACAAATTTCTGCAGCATATTTGCTTCTGTGGATAATGTGCACTTTCTCAGATTGGGTACAGCTGATGAGAAAATAATGGTAATGTAAGGAGTCAATTGTTGATTTCACAGATTTCTATTTTCACTTCCATCCTGGCTCTATTTTAGATACTGCTTCTCACTGAACAAATAGCTGCTGATATTAAGGGAAACTATTGTTTTTCCAGCTTTTTTGGGGGTAGGATATCATAAAAACTTTACTTTGATTCACAAATTGCTGAGTCAAAAATTTAAAGTTAAATTGAATAAAAAATTTTAACACAGAACCTTTGTAGGTAATAATTTGAGGCATTAATTTGAACATTATAGAAGTAAATGAGAGATTTTGGTTGTCCTGATTTGATCATTAAATATTATATATATATATATATGTAAGATCACATTAAAAAATAAAAACTGTTGAATGTAATTTTAATATATTTTATTATATTTTAAACTAACCCAGTGTACCTAATATATTATATTAATAAGTACTGAACAAGTACTATACCTTATGATTACGCATGAAAATATTTTCATTTTTTTCCATACTAAGGCTTTTGAATCCAGTAAGTATTTTATATTTGAAATGCATCTCAATGCAGAGAAGCTACATTTCTAGATTTCCAGAGTTGCGTATGACTGCAGTCTATCAAGTCGGACAGAACAGCTATCAACATTCTCAGTGCATAAAACTCTGGACAGGAATAAGGAAAATTTCTTTCTGAGACCCCCCCCATCTCCCTCCACACATTGATGCTTCTTCATTTTCCTACCTATTCATTCAGTCCTGAAGATTCTGTTTCTTCTAAAGCCTGATATCCAAGCTCTTCTGTTATGTTTTAATCAGGATCTGCAGAATGAATCTCATTGAGACAACAAAAAAGTTCTGTTCCTGATACTTTCTGCTAAAGAGAGTTAGTAATCAGAATCTGTAAGGCTCTTGCTATCACTGATCCTGCCTGGCAACAGGTGGTAGATGAGCCATTAAATGGCACTTGCCTTCAGACCACACATAGAAAGAACCAGTCTTGAGCTAGGCTGGGTCCCCCATCCCCTGTTGCTCATACTACTCTTTGACGCCAGGATGAACTGTTACATGGGGTATAGTTGACTTGTTCACACATTTGACTTGAGTTTGTCTGTAATTCCACTATTCTAACACACCATTCTGCATTTTCCTCATGAGAATTGCTCAGGATGGGTTGTCAGTCAACCCATACAATTTGTGCATTTAACCTTAAATATGTTTTAGTGAATAATAGTTTTTAATTTTTCTTTCTTTTAAAAACTGTTTTTACTTTCACCCTGGCAATCTTGTGACTCGGTTTATGATGATAGTTCCTAATTGTATAATGGTAAATCTAATTAACAGAAGAAAGAAAGGAAGTTATTGTTGGTAGAATAAAATTGCATGCATAAATTCTTATCCAAGTATCATAAGCTCTCTATAAATAATTGTTTGATTTTGGTCAGCATATTGTAGAACTATCAGGAAATTACTGTAAGATTAGTATTAAATTAATATTGGATTCAGTATTAAATTATAATTGGCTATAGTTCAGTGGCAGAGGGTTTGCTTAATGTGTTCAGCACTGGGTTCAATCCTCAGCACCACATAAAAATAAGCAAATAAAATAAAGGCATGCCATCCATCTACAACTACAAAAAAATTAACAATAACAACAAAAAAGGGTTCTGTCTATCATATTATATAGCCTGCATCCCAAATGTCAGCTTACAAACATATTAGGTGTGTGATTTGAGGAGTTTTCTCTAATTCTCCAAATCTCAATTTTCCTGTCCATAACATAGGGATAATAATAATATCTTTAACTTATAGTTGTAAAAGTCTATCAGATAATTAATTTAATATATTTTAAAATGCTCAACAAACAGTAAGGTGTAGAAATATTATTAATAATTATCATTTTATTTTTTTTTTATCACATAGCCACAGTTGGTGGATTTCTGAGCTAAATAAGCCTTCACTAATTCATTTCTTCACTTAAAATCTGTTGGGCTGTTCTAAACAATGAAGGTATGAGTGAGTGGCACAGGCACTATTCTTACCCTCCTGGGTGTTAGTCAAATAGGGGATACAGACAAATCCTTAAAGGAGCACGGCAAGGTGCTTTCAGAAAGTATGCACAGGTGCTATGGTGGATCTTCGAACCTTGGAAATCAAAAAAGCTTTCCCTGATGAGTGACACCTACACTTTCAGAAAAATATGAATTTGTGGACTGAGTCAAAGTTTAGGGACAGAAGTTCCAGTTTTCCAGTTTCAGGAAACAGCAAATGCCTAGAGGTATACAAAGGTGATACATTACAGGAAAAGAAAAGAGTTTCAGTTAAGCTGAACAAAAAAGCACAGAGTGGACAGCAAGATTTCATTCTAGAAAAGGAAGCAGCGGCTCATCTGTATTAAAAAGGCAAACCTGGGGGCTTGACAGAGGAGTTACTACCTCTCTGTGCTTCCAGGAGCTGTGCTTTTGTGACTTCTTTTCTCCTATGGGCTATCATTGATACTATTTGATCCCAGGTTTCCTACTTTGTAGAAATTCCTGCCGCCCTTACTTGTGTGTAGTACGATGCAGGACATCATTTAAGACTGAAAGCATGTAAAAGCATCTCTCTATATAGTTCTTTTCTCAATCTAAAAAATACCTGTCAATCTCATCTGAGTTGGATAAATAACTATTTCCTGTGAACAGGTATGGGTCTGTTGTTTCTGTGACCTAACTTGAGTGTGAGATGGGCCTGACCTGGCAGGGAGATTTGAGAAAGCAGTCACTTGAAACCTGTCTGATCAGACATAGAAAGGACAATCTCACAGGCAGTTTATTGTCATGGTGGAATGAACTATGAGAATTCATGATTTAATGGGACTTTCCACTCTTCCAGGAATACATCTCTTAGGAATACAGAAATTCAAACCTCTTAATTTTGCCTAAGTTGTGTTCTGGGGTTAGGAGTGGGTAGGGTTTAAGTGTGTGATAATGTTTTTCACTTCTTACATTTACTTAATGTTGTGATTCTTAAAATTACCTAAATTCATTTTGCTTCAAGATAAAAGAAAAAAAAAACATCTATCTTTCTATCTTTCTTTTCTATCTTCCTTCTTCTTTTTTCTTTCATTATGAGACTAAGTATTCATCATTAAACTATGTATGAGTATTACCAAAAGCCTTTCAGAACTAAGAGTGACTAATAGACAGCATGGATCATCTACTGCCATGTGCATTATACATAGGCTTTGTTGTAGTGAGGTTTTACAAGTGTGCAGAGATGAGCAGTCTTACCCCTTATGTAATTCAAGCAATTTCTTCCTCTTGTTTCACACTTTCTTGGACTTTTGTGATTCTTTGCTTATTTAATTTTCTTGGTCTAGAAAACTTGTTTCTCTTCCATTCACAATCATTTTCTCCTTCTTCAGATGTGTGTCAAAATCATCCTCTACAAAGAGTTTTTCCTAATTCTCTTTACTTCATGCTAAAACTTCAAATGCTTTGGTATCACACATAGGTATTTTATATTCTCTTGCTCTGTGTGTGTGTGTGTGTGTGTGTGTGCACGTGTGTGTGTGTGTGTATGAAGTCACAGAGTACATTCTATTTCTTTATTTTTCACACGTCACTAGCACAGAGAATATTTCATAAAATTTTGTTGAATGCATATATTAACTTAGATATTATTCTTAAATACAGTAGCTATTTGCTATGTGAAATAGGAAATACAATTTATACATCTATATTTGGTTTTGCATCCATACAAAGCAAATTTTCAAATTACATTCCAGATAAAATTTGATAATTATGCTAATAATGTAACTGTATGAAAAATACTCAATTTTTAAAAGTTAAGGTTAATACTACCATTCCTGTTATGGTATTCCTACTTGCTGGTATTTATAGAGAAACATGATATTGTCAGGTTGGAGAGCTCTTACATGTTGTCTAATCCAATTCTTCTGTTTTCTACTTCATCAAATATTTAAATTTCGTCTTCAATATTCTTAATATGATTATTCAATACAGTTTTCTTTAATTGTCAATTTTTTACTTGAAATATGCCTTGACTGGGAACTCTCTAATTTCTGTCAAAGCCCATTCTTATTTTTGAAGAATTCTAATTGCTATAAAGGTTATGAACCCCTATGTGCGTTCTGTACATTCTTTTTATATTCATTCTTGTGTCCAGTTTGGCCAAGTGAGGATATAACACCACAAGTTCAATTCTCCTTCCTTTTGACAGTATCACATTGATTGGAAATTGACAATTATTTGGCTTCTAGCAACAAGTGGTTTTTTGCTATCTTCAAAATTAATTTTCCCCATTATGATCACTGCTCCTAGACATTACCTAATGTTTCAATATTTCTTAAAGGTGATGTTTAGGACATGATAACTAGTTCAGGGTGATACTGCAAATGCAGGTTGATTTGGCTATTTTGGAAGCCTCTTACAATTTTGATTCATGCTAGTTTCACAGCACACTAAAATCTACAAGTTTTTCCACTTTCAAACCTCTGTAGATATGTGTGGTTTTTCTTTCCACCTTAACATGAAAGGCTTGATTAAAAAGTAAAATTAATGCAAATTCTCATCCAACCCACTTTTAAAATGTTGAATAGAAAATATTGAGGGTAGAATCTTGAAAAATATCATCCCAATAAGATAAAAATGACAGTAAATAAGTACTCATTGGGTATGGTTTTACTTTCAACTTACTAAGTGGTCTATCATTCAGGCCACATATGTGGACCATGACAAATGTACCATAAGAATACTGATACATTAAGTCTTCAGGAATCTTCTCTATCTGAATAATAGCTATACACAAATTAAATTTACTCTTACCCTCTTATTTATCCTCAACACTCCTGCTATTATAGCTCAATGTTCAGAAAATATTTTAAAATCCAGTACATATATATCCTCTTCTGAGAAGTGTCTGTTCAAGTCCTTGGCCCATTTGTTGATTGGGTTATTTTTATTTATTTATTTATTTTGGTGCTTAGCTTTTTGAGTTCTTCATACACCCTAGAGATTAGTGCTCTGTCTGATGTGTGAGGAGTAAAAATTTGCTTCCAGGATGTAGGCTTTCTGTTCACCTTACAGATTGTTTCTTTTGCTGAGAAGAAACGTTTTAGTTTGATTTCATCCGATTTATTGATTCTTGGTTTTAATTCTTGTGCTATAGGAGTCTTATTAAGGAAGATGGGGTCTAATCTCACATTATGAAGATTAGGGCCTACTTTTTCTTCTATTAGATGCAGAGTCTCTGGTTTAATTTCTAGGTCCTTGATCCATTTTGAGTTAAATTTTGTGCATAGTGAGAGATTCATTTTGTTGCATATGGATTTCCATTTTTCCAAGCACCATTTGTTGAAGATGCTACCTTTTCTCCAGTGCATGTTTTTGGCACCTAGAGAAATGCAAATCAAAACTACTCTAAGATATCATCTCACTCCAGTCAGAATTGCAGCTATTATGAAGACAAAGAACAATAAGTGTTGGCGGGGATATGGGGGAAAAGGTATACTTATACATTGCTGGTGGGACTGAAATTGGTGCAGCCAATATGGAAAGCAGTATGGAGATTTCTTGGAAATCTGGGAATGGAACCACCATTTGACTCAGCTATTCCTCTCCTCAGACTATATCCAAAGGACTTAACAACAGCATACTACAGGTACACAGCCACATCAATGTTTATAGTAGCACAATTCACAATAGCTAAACTGTGGAACCAACCTAGATGCCCTTCAGTGGATGAATGGAAAAAAAATGTGGCATATATACAAAATGGAATTTTACTCAGCAATAAAAGAGAATAAAATCATGGCATTTTCAGGTAAATGGATGGCGTTGGAGAAGATAATGCTAAGTGAAGGTAGCCAATCCCTCCAAAAAAAATACCGAATGTTTTCTCTGATATAAGGAGGTTGACTCATAGTGGGGTAGGGATGGGGAGCATGGGAGGAATAGATGAATTCTAGATAGAGAAGAGGGTAGAGGGAAAGGGAGGGAGCAGGGGATTAGCAAGGATGGTGGAATGTGATAGACATCATTATCCAAAGTACATGTATAAAGACATTAATTGGGTGACAACATACTTTTTATCCAGAGATATGAAAATTTGTGGTATATATGTGTAATAAAAATTGTAATGCATTCCACTGTCATTTTTTTTAAAACAAAAAAAAATCCAGTACAGAATCTCTCTATGAATTCTGAGGATTCATTTCTGTAGTTCAAGATGTGTGTCATTTTTTTCATCAAAATTAAAAAAAAAAAATCTGAAAACAAATGTACCCTAAGTTCCTGCATAAGCACTAAAATTGTTCCAAAGTACAAAAATCACCTAAATTTCTTTTTCTTTACCATTTAAAATTCAATACAATTTTTTATTTAAAGGCTGTGTTCCTATTAATAGGTCACTTTCTTTTATTAGGAAAAAAAATAGAAAGAGGGAAATACACATTTGTGCAACTATCTAAATTATTTATCACTTTATTTAACCCTGTATTTGACCATGATGTTAATATATTTTGCATTCTTCATCTCCTATTTTGGCTATGCATCCTTCTGTAGACATTATTTATGTTACCCCAGACTTATGACCATCTAACTCACTGTAGAGACAAGGGAATACTCTCTTTGGAATGCCTTATTGTCTATTAAATGAGAATAGGTTAAGAGGGAGATAGAGTTTTTTTTCTTTTTTTTTTTTTTTTTTTTTTTTGGTGTGTGTGTGAAAGAGAGAGAGAGAGAGAGAGAGAGAGAGAGAGAGAGAGAGAGAGAGAGAGAGAGAGAGACTCTGATCAAGAACTTAGAAAAGGGCTATTAGCCTTTTGAAATAAAATATTAAAAACAGACAATAATTTTCGTGTGAATTTGTTTAAAAAATGTGATGGTGGTAGGTAGCAATAATAAAATAAGAATATTTAACTATGCTTTGTCTTCAATTACATTTAATAGGAGCCATTTTCTTCTTGGTTTACTTGATCAAAAATGTTCATTGAATATTTACCATATAGCACATTCTTTTTAGGAATGTAAACATAACAAAAATCTTGTTCTTAACTGCAGATCACTCATAGTTCAATAGGGAAAGGGCTAGTATAAAGCAGTATAGAGCTTATATCATTCTGAGTGTTACCATGAAGGTAAGCATGAGAACAAATAATGAGAAAAATGGAGGATCATTGCATCCAAATAAGGATTGGGAATATGCTAGGAAACTTTTCTAGAGAATATGACATACAAGATAAAAATTTAAAGATAGAAAGGAAATAGCTAGATTTTGGTAGAGGGGTTGGGAGATAGAAGCAGAGCATGACAGAGTTAGGATGAAAAGAAACTGAGGCAGGGAATTCTCTGAGGAAACTCTATTCTAAAAAAAAATGCTGAGTCTTGAGGCTATCTGTGTGTTCGGGAGACTCCAAGCACTTAGATGTGGCCAGAGTAAAGGGTGGTCTGATATGTGTAAGGTGGGGTTATGGTGAGAGATGGAGCTAGAGGATAATTGGTGGCCTGATAATGAAGGAAATTCTCTGTCATGTTTCATCTCCATATTAAGAGGGAGAATGACATGAAGAGTTGGGTGTATTAGAAAAAGCAAATTTGTACTATTACTCAGGATGCAAGGCACGTATCTGAGAAAGCTGAAGACCCTGACTTACTTCACCCACTCCGGATCAGTTGTTATGACTCAATATGGATATTATACAAACTTATTCATACTGACTGCCAAATCCCAAGGTTAAGGGACTTTCTAAGCAGCAGACGTAAAACCTAAAAGCTCAGCAGAATATTATATCATCCATGTGTGCTTTATAGGCATAGTTTTAAAGATTTATTTTTTGTTCTATCCTACGTTGACACTGTCAACTGACCTATTATGAAGAATCACATAAACATAAATCTCCAAACTGTCTGGATGATCTCCACATGCTGTGAATTTTTGCCATTTTTTTTCCCCCAAAACACACTCTGGAAAGCATATCTATGAGCATCAAACAGTTTACAAAGTTGTTTGTCCTTTTCTACAAATATAATAGTAAAAAAATGCTTGCTATTAGAAACACACAGTGAAATGTTATTCAAGCAAGCAATTTTTAAAATTAAACAAAAGCAAGTAGATACAATTTGCTTCATTGGGGTCTTTCATCTGGTATACTTGCCTATCTGCAATACAGCTAAGATGTTATAGGTAAGGAAAGAAATGACTCTTGCAAAGCCAAATAGATGTCTGTATTCTACAAACCAAATTTTGTGTAGCTGCATAAAGAATGCCCCTCATATCAATGTTCTTTAGATCTTATGATCTAATATTTTACCAACAATTCAAACAAGTTTGGTGCTTTTGATTTTCTAATCTATAACTGATTGTGAATAGTCATAATTTTGTGTAGGGGCTATGTGCTTTGGAGTTTTACTGAGCTGAAATTTAGAGGTAAATATACTGAACAATACTAATGATTGGTGGGCAGGAAGAATGACAGATGAGCAAAAATAACTTTTAAAAATCTTTTCAGATGACAACAGTTAATAGTCATTTATAGTATCATTTTATATGCCCCCAAACAGTCACTCCAGTTCATTATATTGGCTTGTTAACCATGAATATGTGAAAGAGTGTAAATTTAGGACTTTTCACACCAAATGACAAAAATACATTACAAATATTAACAGACAATCTTCAATAATCACCTGAATACCCAGATTGAATATCTACTCCCATATGCTGAGGGAATAAATGAAGTTCTGAAAGTTTTGCCTAAATTTTTATTGTACAGTTAAATTTTACTTTAAACTAATAATATACTCACTAAATAGCAATTATTGTTGTATTTCCCAAAGAATTTTTTTGTAATAAACATCATTAATTTTAATAAATGACAGGGAACCTAGAGCTAAATAGTACAATATTGACTATTTTCTGAGTGCTTACTGCTTTTTGTTACATAATACACATACATAGCTTTATTTACTATTTATAATAACCTTAGGAGTCAGATACTGTTATTTATAATTTACAGATGGGGAGACTGAGGTTTCAGAGCTTGGCCTAAAGTTACAAAACTAGCTAAGTAACCTTAGCCAATTTCCAAGCCCAAGTTTGTGTTACTATGCACTGCGTTGTCTTTCACTGCAGGCTGGTGGATCCCAAGGCTCCTGGATTCCAGTGATTGGCGTGCCTATAGACAACACACTGAAGCTCTTCAGGGAATCTGTATCAGGTTGCAGTTGGCTGCTTCTGCCAAGCATCCTGTTATCTAGGCAAGTGCCAAGCTGCTTTATCTTTTATCTTTTTAACACTTTCTATTGTCAGAGTGTCTGTAATTTGCTGCCTGGCACCGGTTGGGATAAGAAACAGTGGTTGCTGTCGCTGCCACCAACACTGTTGTAAATCATTTCTATTGTGGTAAGAGCTACCACTACTGTTTCTCATCTCTAGCACTTACCCTACCAATTGGCCACTTTTCCCCTTCTTGAACTTCAGTCTGCTGTGTAGCTTTTGCACCACCTACGACAAAGCTCCACATGATTCCATAAAAGTAAAGATCACTGTTTATGAAATCTAGCCCCTGTCTTTTCATCACTTCTGACATGCATTTGTAATAATTGAGGATATTAGGACTACCTTACTCTTTAAGACTCTTCTTAGGCTTTTCTCATGAAAGACTTATTCTGGAAACCTGAGGGTTTCTCTAGGTTAGACAGTAAGAGGTGTGTGTGTGTGTGTGTGTGTGTGCAGTATGTGTAGTAAATGAAAGGTAGGAGGATAGAGAAATGAGGAAATTCAGGGATTCAAGGACAAAGCAATTCAAGTTTTAATTAATTAAGTTGATTAAGTACAAGGAAATTATTTGCCACTTTCATTCATATAGTACATTTGAATACAATTTAATTGTCAATGGTTTACAGAGCAATGATATGATAGTAAAACAATATATAGGTAAGCCTGAACTAGTTCATCAACAGAATGTGAAGCTACTAATGGATGGTTGGGGCCATATGAAAGCGTGACAAGGTAAGTAAATAGAGAAATCTCTCTTCTTACTAATGAGGAAAATTCTTGGAGGTGAGTTTCAGCCCAGATGGTGTTCTACTTCACAGAGCCAAGACACTCTATAAATCTCTTCTTCAAAATGGGGCCAGACATACATTGTTAGGCCCCTTTGCATAATTTTGGGGACAGAAAAAGGTAAGACTTTTGGAAAAAAAAATAACTAAAGTTTAGACAGACATACCCACAGACTTTGAGATCCCTTCTATCGGATATGTCATGTCCTGATGTAAGAAGCAGGGTAGTAAGAACCAAGTAGTCTCTCCTTAGATAAAGCAAAACATGGAGAAGCACCAGTGTTGGATACACAGGAGGTCAGGGAAGGGGAGGCAGTATAGACAATTTCTAGTTCATGTTTAGCTTAGGTTTTCATCAACCCTTCAATGAGCAAATATTAAAAATTAACTCCTAAAAATCACAGTGTGGTAATATCATTTTCGTTTATTTAGTCACTATCTCTGCAGGATACTTCCTCATGCCTGCTCCTGATCCTGACACAGCTTTTGTGTAATGAATGGCTTGACTCACGTCCCACTTTTTCTAAACACCTTAGTAAGCATTCAAGGACACAGTTATTTCTATTTTCTTAGAGATTTATGATCTTCACTAATTGTTTTAGACCTTGATTATTTAGTTGCTTATAATATGTTGTATCTTCAGAAGTTTTCTATGATGGGGAGGGAGCAAAGAGAATATTTTAAAGTAAATGGTGCTAAGTGCTTAATAATGAGAACTAGAAGAGGAAAACGAGCAGTTATGGGAGTTCTTGATATTCATGAAATACAGAAATTAAACTATGCCTATAAGTTCTTTTAAAACTGACTTCAAGAATGTTTTCTATAGTAAGATCTAGTCCTTGGAAAAACTTTTGTGCTTTTTGTATTCTAAGGTTAGAAGTATCTGCACTGTGATCTCATGTTTTATATTTTCCCCCCAAATTATTTCATGTGTACCTTACTTATCTCTTGCAAGATATAGATTTTGTCATCTACAATAAAATAGAATAGCAAGCATTTTCCAACTTAAGTTTCATAGAAATATTATCCAACTAGAGATATGGCTTTGAGAAATTTTATATAACCTAAACTTTTCTTAATGAGCATCAAAACTTATTTGATATTCTCTAATATTATAAAATGCATAATTTGAAACCACATCCAGATCTAACTAAAGACTAACTTTCATGAAAAAGCTCAATTCAAACTTCTTGGTATTTCACATTGTTTGTAAATCTTACAGTCTATAAGACATGTCACAATTAACAATATGTTTTTAAGGGAAAAAGTTAGTGTCATCACAACTTTAAATATAACCCACAGAGATATCCTGTTATCAACAGTGTAACCAGTCCCTTCCTCTATCTCTCCATTTCTTTAATCACTTTGGGAAAGTAAATCCCGATGGTGGTATGTCATTACAACACAAGATGATAACAAAACTGCTCAAGTAAAGAGTGCTCAACTTTTCTTTCTCTAATCATTCTGCTATCCACTGACAAAATAAAGCTAAAATAACTGACCAATTCACAGGGAAGGAATACATCATTTTATTTAAAAACAAACAAAACATTGAAGTGAATATTTGTGCTCAGCCTAAGTAGCTTGAGAGAGATTTAGTAAGTTTTAAAATACATTAAATCCTTCTCTCCCTCCCCTAATTTAAAATTTATTACAAGGAAATAAATTTAAATTATAAATGAAATACGCGAAAACATATTATCATTTCCAAAATATATTAAAGACAAATTGACAATGTGGGCATATTTTGCCTCAGTCTCTGCTTTCAATTGAACTATGTGAGTGCAACTCTGTCAGTAGGTGTGGACTTGTGTATCACATATTGGTGTGACCACAGAATGTTACATTTCAAATTAGTGAAATATATGAGACAAAGGAAAAATGTTTTTTTTAAATATATTAATTAAAACTTGTAGAAATCATGATGTCTGGTTCTCAGTACAATTTTAAGTTTGACAATTTTACCTCTTGTATTCTCAGTTGTACCTCTTGTATCCTCTAATTGAACTGTATTCTAGAATATTAGTATACTGCTTTCTGGTGATTGGACTTTTTGAATTTCAAGTACAGGGCTATGTACTTGGAAGGGGGAACACATCTTCATGGACTTTGGAAGGAACTTTTAAGATTTTGGACAAAACAGTGCTAAAATGATGGAACAAGGGAAGATATGTTAGAAAAATGCTTTTCAGGACTTTATTACTTTTAACATACAAAATAAGTTTCCAGACACTTTTAAATGCAGTAAAACAAAGGAATGTGAGATAACATTTAAATTTTTTATAATTTAAGAACAAACAGTACTTCAAATTTTAAACCTTGGTATCACTCATGCCTCCACCCAAGGTCAGGGCTGTGCTGTGGAAGTTGATAGTTTTAATTCACTGCTCATTAAAACCTTTAGCACAAGTGGTGCTCTCAGGAGCTCCATGTGCCTTCCATTCTTAACACTTAATTCACAGATGAGGAAACAGAGTTGACTGTATATTTTTTTTCTCCATATGTACACCAACCTTTCCCAGAGAAATATTTTGTTTTACATTTTACAAAACAATTATACAAAATAATGACAAATCATTAGTATATTCCACTTCAATGTGATTTAATCATTTAGAATTATTAACTATGACATACTCTACCCTCATTCAATAAGAAAGAAAGAGCTACCAAATTTAAAGTCAGCATTAAGAAAAATGACTAATTTGCCACAGTTTTACATGGCTGGTATTTTAAAAGCCAGATGATCTAAGAATACACACATTTTACTTATCTCACAGAGACATAATCACACTGTCATCCATTTTTGAACCACTAAAGATGGATAGTATAACATGTGTTTAAAATGGATTCATTCATTATCAAAATAGATAAGTGTTTCATCAGGTATATACAGCTGATAATATTTATCTTTTCTCATAAGAAGAAAAGATTAAAGTAATTCTTCTACACATATTGGGAAGAAAAATGCCTGCTCTACTGAGACTTTCATAATGTGACACTAGATAATATACTTTGCCACAGATGGCAAAGTTGAACAAACAGATACACACTACTTGCTTCGTGTTCAACTGGGACAGCTGAATTCCGGAGGAAAACCATTCATTTCTCACCATCAATCCTACATGGCATTTACTTTATTTCTTCATAATTCACAATATTACAGTAACTTTGAAAGATTTTGGTTTATCTGACATGTCCTTTGAAATTGCATAAAATTCTCCCTAATATAATACAGGGGGGTTGTCAATAACCACAGAGAGTAAGGTGCAGCACAGCTGATCTCTGTGGCAGCTATTACAAGGTAGGGCATTGATTTATACGGGAAGGCATCATAAACTAATGCCTACAGATTCTTTTTGTGTTTTCAAGTTGACAAATTAAAAAGTGAACAATTTTCTCATTTTTCTAAACATTTTAAAGTGGTTATTAAAATATCATTATTCATTTTTCTAAACAAATTTTTTGGGTTTTTGGTCAAAAAGGGTCCAAGACTCAATAATTGCATTGGTTTAAATATGTGGAAGTGCATAATTTTCTTTAATACTATTCTTTAATTGTTGATAGTTATCATCAGCAATAATTAATCTTGGGTAAGATAGAAGTGAAATTTATTTTCCACTTAAAACAGCATGATGACATTTAACAATGCATGATCATTAACATATTTCATATGTATTACCATGATCATTGGTAAAGTAGATTTCAATTGTTGTCACATGATTAGCCTTCAGTCATTGCCTGTGAATCCGTGCTTGCATCTACATTTGTTGTGTTTGCTCCATATTTCACACTATTGAATCAAGGAGTGCCCAGATCACATGACCAAAGATGTCTAATTCTTTTTCAAATGCCTTTATTTGAGACCTAGGATATTTGATTATGTTTTCTAACAAATTAAAACAAATTTTATGTACAAGAATTCTATGATTCTTTTTATGCATTTTGAATTTGGTTTATCTTGTAATATACTGTAAAATATTATATTAAATTTGTTCCTTCCATTTGTTAACTGTAAATGATTTTTTAAATGTAAGTGCTCCATAGGAATATTCTCTATGAAAGCTGAACAAATAATTTTCTTTGCCTATTAGTTTTTTAATACTGATGAATGCAACATTTTTGTGTTTGTGGTATTTAGTTTAACTGTATTATCTGCACTGTCAGATTTACACTTATAAATTTCTATGCAATCAAACAAGTTCTTTTAAATCTAATGTATATTGTGATATTGATCATTCCAAACATTCTGAATTGTAACACCATTAACTAGATAACACTGTTCACACATGCATTCACCAAGTAATGCATTGTTGTTTAGGGCAGAGACACATGAAATAATTTAGTTGTTAGTAAACTACTTATGTTCACTTTGCCAACATGAGTGAAACAAATGTGTAGGAATATTAAAAGGAGAATACCAGAAATGAAACTAGTCAGATTTGTGTGTTGTTTAATTTTAACTGCACTCCCCTAGCAGAATTTGAATTTGCCCTTTTGAATCATTATCAATTTACTTGAAGACTCATATAAACACTGATAAAGGGCTCCAGGGAAATATAAATGGCAAGAATGCTCAAAACAAGAATAGAAACTAAAACCACTGTTTGGGAAACACAAAGCTTTACTTGCAGAGATTTTGCTGAAAGTATGTTTTTCTAAAAATTCTTAATAATGTTTTAATAGTATTAAAAATAGATAAATAGGTTAACAAAAAGCAGTTAATCTATTGCTTATTCTGCTAAAGCTGAGATATTTAAAAAAATATTTTCTTACTGTTATAGGACTTTAAATGCATGTCTGTTACTGGGACTAGAAACACTTGTTCAAACATAAAAGTATTTTTGAACTATTGCACAGATAAACAGATACCAACAGTATTGCCCATGTTGGACTAAGTTTAACTGAAAATGCTCAAAAGCTGATTTTGTGAAATGTGCTTAGAAGATCACTTTAAAATAAATTAATATAAAATAATAAGTATCAATTAATAAAATAATAAAAGTAAATTTACTTTGGAAATAATATTTCTAAAATATTGAAACATTTTATTTTTTTCCTTTTATAACATAAGGTCATATTAACTATTTTTATCTGTGTGTACTTAGTTAAATATTTTAGCATTAATTCAAGGATTAACTTGCAAATAAGTTTGTGAAGATTTAAAAGATATGGAGAGTTTTTTATTAATTAAAATGAATATTTTTTCCATAGCATGTATATCCATTCACTCTAAATGTCTAAAAATGTAAATAACACAGTAGTACTAAATTCACTAATTCTGTTAGACTGAGCTTGCAGCAGATTTGAGTGACAGCAGTTTTTCCGAATCTCTCTCCTCTCCTGCGCTTCACTCTGGATTAGAACTGGCACCTTCCCCTATGCAAATGAACAGCTAATTAGAGACACCTCCCAGTCAATAAGCCACTTTCTTATTACCAATTATTTTACCTGACAAGCCCTTTCTCTCCAGTCCTGGCCCACCAAGAATCTTCATTCATTTTCTCTTCTTCTCTGCAAAGTGAACTGATCCCGCATAATCCCAGGAATAATGTAGTTTCTCTTGTGGAAGAGCAGCTTCCCTCTCCCCCTTTTACATCAAACTAATGGAGCCAGTAGGTATCCTATTGATCTTTTCTCTATATGGTTTCCACAAGGATCTGACAGACTTCCTTACAGGTTAAACATCCAGGCTTTCTGAAGTGGTTATAAAGCTTTGTTTTTGATTTTTCTAACTTTTTTTTTAAACCCTTGCTCATCTGTGATCTTTAAAAGCTCAGTTGATGCCATGCAGAGCAAAGCCTTATTTCTTTGCAGAACTAATCTAGACACTGTCTAGTGTTGAGTACAGTTGTCTGATTCAAATCTTCTGTTACAAAGCAGATGACATCTAGCTAGATGTCATGAGAAGAGCCTAACAATGACAATTCACTTATCCCTTAGAAAGAATCAATTCTCCCACAATGCATCTGTCAGAGAACTCTCACTCAGTAAAAGCAATTTTTCTAGCTGTCTGACACTGTAATTGCTCTTAAATTTTCAATGAACGTTTTACAAGGACTCCCCTGAACCATGATGAAAAACTTAACTTTTTTCTAAAAATGAGAGGCTGACAGGATGAAAGAGGTCTTTCTCTTTAAAGCCTTGCTTGCTTGAGTAGGAATTCTTTCATATCATCAACAAGCTGTTGAATAGAGGATAGATTACTTTCCATTTATTTCATCAATCAGATTAAAGGCTCTCCTTCACAATGCCCTTTAAACAAGAGCTGTTTATACGATGTCCTCCCAGGTTTGACTTTAATGTAGTTTTAAATCACTATGGACAGTGGAGTTGGTAAAGAATATAAATATGATGAATATCTGACAACATTTAAGTATTGCATATATTTCAGTCATTATCTTCATTCTTGTCATAAAAGAGAGGTAAACAGGGAGGAAAAACAACTATAGATTTGCTATTCTTTAGTCTGAAAAAAAAATCCAACACAGTTTCTTTTTATGGATCAGCAAGCAGAAATGCCAAGCACAGCACTGAGTTTTTTTTTTTTTTCTTTTCAGACCAGCAATAAAAAAAAAATTAAACAAAGAAAGAAGTAGATATTTCTTTCCTTTCTCTTCTAAATATGTTGACAACCTTTAAAAATAGAGCTCTGAGTTCATATGTTCTTTCTGAATTCGGACTATATATGGATAATGTCCTATTGTAACATTTTTCAAAAACAAATCTGGGCTGAAGAGCTATTTATTATTTTATTAACAATACGATAATCTTTCCAGAATGAATGTGTATGTATCAAGTATGTTAATATAAATCCTTTAATATGTGTGTGTGTGTGTATAAATGTGTGTATTTGGTTAGTAAATGATAAAATATTTGAATCCATTAAAATTCCTTCATCTAAATATATAATGTACCTGTGATAAAGCATTTTATTTTAGAAGCAAGATGATATCATAACTATTTTCAAATCAATATGTAATTAAAGTTTCTAGCTCTCATATGAATTTCTCCAAATGAGAGGGAAATTTTTTATATGTATAAAGTAAAAGAAATATCAAATTATAGGAGAGACTCTCACAATCATCTTGACCTGTCACAAAACAGGTCTACTGTTTTCCCCCATCTCCTGCTGAAATCCCTTCAACACCTAGGATCTTATCATACTCCTACATATGTATGTATATATATAAACACATATAATATACATACTGAATGCAGCATATATAGTCACACAGTTCCATTTGTCAGACATTTTTTTCTAACATCAAGCCCAAATATTCATTCTGTGATCTATTATTTTTTAGGTCATTATATTTATGTAAACTAAAATTAGAAATATATATTTTGAAACAGTAAGTATTCAAATAATAAGAGAACTTTTGAAAATAATTCTCTTGTTCTTTCCACTCTCTCTCTCCCCTTTCTCTGAAGCTGATCATTTGCCACAAGTTTTCCTCATGCATTCATTGAAACAATTTAATAGGAACTAGTTACCTGAGCATGTGATGTACATAATCTCATTGAATCTTCAGTTGAGATATCTATATCTATGATAGACATGTTCTTTATTCAGAGAAGAAAAATGAGGCACAGAAACCTTAAGTAAACTGACCAAGTCACAGTTCAAGCTCACATTTATCAGCTGCTAAGAGCAGCATCTGTACCTGATTCTACACTATTGCTATTTCTTTTATGCTACCTTCCTATTTCTGTTTATCTTCTGAGTTTACTTTACTCTAAGTCAGGAAACATAAAAGTGGAAGTAGGAAAACCGTTAAGGTGGTGGTGTGATTCAGATAAGAACTATGATAACTACCATTAGGACCAGTAGATGTGAAGTCTGAACATAAGTGAACATATTTACATCGATCTCTATTTATGAACACCTTTATTTTGTCCCTTTCCCTTCTCTTTTTCTCTTTTTTCCCTCCCTCTTTCTTTCTTTCTTATTTCTTATTTCATTTCTTTCTTACACACATTCACACTTATTTTTGTTAACTTTCTCTTCCCATCATAAACATGCTATGTATGATGGCATCCAAGTCACTGATAAAGTTTGCAGAGGGTAGATTTGAAAGCTATACTTATCAATATTCCACATAGAATTTCCTTCTGACCAATATCATATATTTAATCTTTCTCTCAGTGACCAACATCTCTGGAAAAACATGTTCATAAAGTTCACTTTTCCTCAACTTGTCAACAAGAATTTTATATCAAATGTCTATATTTCATATATTTTGTCTTTGGCATTATCCAAATCAACCCTCTTAGGACCGTATCAGAAAGGGTCTCTAATTTCACGATTTTAATGAGGAAACTTGTGTTTCTCATGATTTATCTTATTTTAGGAATAAATTATATAGACATGAGCCATTTGTTCTTATAAGTCTTTACTCAATCTTATGACTTGTACTGTCTGCACATGTTTTATGAAAAAAAAAAATCTGAATTCATCTCAGAGACTCTTTGGCACTGATCTCTTCATGGAGGATCAGGACTGGAAAAATAAATTTTAGCCATGGAATGAGAATTTTGTTCTTGAAATCCCCCTTAATTTTGAGGGGATATCTTTCTGCTTAGTGCCTCATTTCATAGATTGACATGTTAATTTCCTTGTTTTATTTTACCCTGGGTTTTGGCCAGGTTTGGATAAACCACTTAGGAAAGAGGATCTGATTTGATTTCATTTTCCTTCAATCAATCTATTCTGCTTATCACTGCTTCCAATTTGATTAAGAAAACGGAGTTTCAGCTGAGATTTCCCTGTTTCTTCTGCCAATATCTAATAACCTAATATACTTTCACTTTCTGACTCATTTTGCCACCTTTGGCTATGGCCTCCATGCTTATTTATTCTTTAAATTATTTGGTTCAGTAACTACTCTTTCCTATGTCTGTAAACTTTTGCTTGCTACATTCTTCTTAGCAAATAAGCATGTTTAATTATTTTACCATTAAATATATATACACCCTGCACAACAAAATGTCCTCTTCCTCTAGTTATTCTTATTTTCCTCTCTACCTTGTTATAAGCAAGATTCTTGAATCATACTGATCTCAACATTAACTATATTTTTCTCTTCTTGTCAACTGACTCTATTAGAACCCAGCTTCAGATCTATTTCACCAAAATTCCCCTGTTAAGATTACTGCTGGGGCAGGGCTGGGGCTGGGGCTATAGTTCAGTGGCAGAGAGCTCGCCTAGTATAAGTAAGATACTGGGTTAGAACCTCAGCACCACATAAAAATAAACAATTAAATAAAGGCATTGTGTCCATCTACAACTACAAAAAAAATATATAAAAAAAAAGATTACTGCTGTAGTTTGAATTATAAATATCCCTTAAGGACCTATTGCTAAAGATTTGGTCTCCAGTCCATAGCACTTTTGGGAAGTGGTGGAAACTTTAGTGGGGGTTGGGATAGGGGTCTGTAGAAGGTTTTAGGCTATTGGGCCTATCCTCTCAAAGAAGAATGTGAGACCCTGGTTTCTTCCTCTCTCATTTTTCATCCTGAACATAATGTAAATTTGTTCATATGTTTTCCTGCCCTTATGTGCCAAAACAATGCCAAAATAAAGCTCCAAAGCAACAAGATCAATCAGTTATGCACTGAAACCCCCAAAGCTGTGAGACCAAAGAAACCTTTTTTCTTATAAGTTGACTATCTCAGATATTTGTTGCCATAACAGAAAGCTGATCAATACTGTTACTAATGATATTCCTATTGCCATATCCTTATCACTTATTATCTTAGCTAATTCTTGCTAATAAGAGATATATATGTGACATATTTAAACCTATGTCGTAGTATGGTAGATTCTGATATTTTAGTATTCTGGTTACTTGTTACAAATTTCAATTTCTGCTTGCACTTGAAATACCAATTTTTTTTTTAAAGTTTCCTTTTCAGCTGTCCACATTTTAAAAAATGGTATATTCTTGGCCAGGCTCAGTGGCACACACCTGTAATCCCAGTGGCTCAGGAGGCTTTGAGAATTCAAAGTCAGCTTCAGCAAAAGTGAGGCACTAAGCAACTCAGTGAGACCCTGTCTCTAAAATAAAATAGAGTGGTGGAGTGCTCCTGAGTTCAATCCTGGATACTCCCCAGAAAAATGTTATATTCTCCTCCTAGGTGAGCTGATTCAAATCTGAAACTTTAACCACTGATGATGAATTTTTCATCTTTACCTAGGATCCTCTTTGAGCTCTAAATACAAATTAATTGCATATTCTTATAATTTCACTGACGTCTCACTACCCAAATGAAAGAAAGGTGGTAATTTTTTCATACATGGTTTCATGCTCCAATTTTTTTCTCCTAAGTTTGAAGCTAAAGGAAAATCACTGACATCTAACGAGCAGACAGAAAATTCCTTTCAAAATTAAACCAAAGGTTCCCATTCATGGGACATGGAGTCAGTATAAATAAACAAGTTGAACTCATCCACCTTCCCCAAGGCTAGTATACTTACCAACCAACCTGAATCTACCACATTCTCTCTTCCATCCTGTTCCCAAAAACTTTGTGGATGGTTTGTGTCAGCTCTTCTCCAAAGTAGTCTCTTTCCTTGCCATTAGACATCACTTGTCCTTACTTTCCCAGCAAGTTGATTCCTTCCACTCTTTCCTTCCTTCTGCATCATCAATTTCTTTACCACCCCCACCCCCCAGAATATTAAATCAGGCCTATTCACCTTCTTTAGTGCCTCCTAATCCTTTAGAAAGGATTACTTTTGCTTTATATCCTTCTCTAACAATATTTTTATACTTTATTACCTTTCAATAATAACATAGAAAATATTGGTCCACAACAGCATTTTTTTTTTCATTTTGAAACTTCTGCCAAACACATGTCATCTGTACCATGCTCTCAAACTGCTCCTGCCAGTCATGAATTGTCTCAGATTCAGAAGTCTAAGAACTATAAAAATATACTATAGAATAAACTTTGCATTAACTTATCTAATGTTTTCCTTTTAATTTTTCTTCAGTCTTTGACAAAGTTGACCCCTTCTTGTTCTGACAAACTTATTTAATTGTAGCCACTTTTCCCATGACTTCCAGCACTCTAGCTCCTTGGTAACTGCTTTACTTCTGAAGGTCCCCCCCCCCTCCCAAAAGGAAAAGACATTCTCTGTTCTTAGCATTTCTAATTTGAAGTGGGAGAGGTGGTGATAAATATTTATGATAAATATTTATCGTTTATTATCTGTCTTTCACATTTTAATACAACATATAAAAGAAGAGAAATTTTTACTTAAATAAAGAACTTATTTCTGAATGCTTATTTTTCTTAGATTTAATGTATTCTGTTGGCTTTTCTTCTACTTTGCCTCTCAGTCACTTCTAAATTTTACAGTGCCCAGGGACAGAATTCTAAGCTATTTCTCTTCTTTATCCACTGTTTCTTCTAAGATAATCTTATCCAGATCTGTGGATCTACCTGTCTCTACCCCATGGACTTCCTAATTTATAAATATTGCCCTGTCCTTTTCTCTGAGTTTTACTGATGTATACCAGCTGCCTACTTGACATATCTACTTGGATATCTAGGGGAAATAAAACCACATACACACACCTTAATCTTAATACGTTCACAATAGAACTCTAATTTCTGTCTCGGGTTTACTCATCCCAGAATTTTAACTCTCTCAAATTTACCATCTTACAGTTGCTCAAGTATAAAAATAAACTTTGTATTAACTTATCTAATTTTCTTATCTCTAATCAAAA
Source organism: Marmota flaviventris (assembly GCF_047511675.1). Lineage (NCBI taxonomy): Eukaryota > Metazoa > Chordata > Mammalia > Rodentia > Sciuridae > Marmota > Marmota flaviventris. Next base: position 126,542,506 of record NC_092502.1, on the reverse strand, counting down.
CCTTGACTGCTTACTCTGCCCAGTGAACATTAAGTTTTGTATTTTTACTTTTTTCCTCTGTGGTATGACATGCATGGTGTCCACTTCTCCCACTTCAAATCCTTTGGTGCCTTCCTATTACACTTAGAACACAAGTCCCAGCTCTTGTCCTTAGACCAGGGTGACCTGGCTTCTGCACCCTCACTACTTATCTCAGCTTCTCTCATCGCTCTCCAGCTATATGTGTACTCTTTCTGTTCCTCAAACACATGAAGTTTCTTTCTTCTTTAAAACCTTAATGTTAACTGTTTTCTCTTTTAAATCACTCTACCATCATAGCCACAGATACACTCTGCATGGTCTTTAAATGTCAGTTGCCACATCTCCTCCTTAAGACACCCTTCCAGATTATTCAGAACAGCTTCTGGCTACTGTTCCTAAAATCTTATTTTATTTTCATCAGAAGTGCTTACAAAATAAATATTTAAAATTTTTAGTTCAGTGTTTATTTTCCATATCTAGAATATAAGTGTCATGAAATCAGTAACATTGTCTTTCTTGTTCACTATTGTGTCTCCAAAGCCTATGACAGCGGCACATTGATACTCAATAAAAATGTGTTTAATGGACTAAAGAACTAAACATACAAATGGCCAACAAATACATAAAAAATGTCCAGTTTCAATAATCGTCAGAGAAATGCAAATCAAAGCCACAAGGTATCATTTCCCACCAGTTACAATGACTATCATCAAAAGACAAGAAACCACAGATGCTGGTGAGGATGTAGAGAAAACAAAGCCTTTATACACTCTTGGTGTGAATTAAATTAGTAGAGCTATTATAAAAAAAAACATTATAGAGATTTCTCAAAAATCTAAAAATAGAACTATTGCATGATCCAGCAATTCCACAGTATATACTCGAAGGAAATGATATCTTTATACCAGACAAATGCTTACACCATCATATTTATAGCACTTTGCACACTAGGCAAAATATGAAATCAACTCAGATGCCCTTCAGTAGATGAATGAATAAAGAAAATGTGCTATATTTACACAATGGAATAAAACTCAACCTCAAAAGCAATGAAATCCTGTTGTTGTGGCAACATGGATGAAAGTAGAGAACATAATGTTGAGTGAAACAAGCCAGGCACGGAAAGACAAATAACACAAGTTCTCACTCATTTATGGAAACCAATAAATAAATCTTGTAGAAGTATTGAATGGAATAATGTTCACGAGAGATGAGGAAGCATAGCAGGGGGACAGAAAGAAACAAAAAAGGTAATCTAGGGACTGTGAAGAGCCAGTGGGTGGGAAAGAAGAGGACGGTGAATACTCCTCTAATTTAGTGAAATTTAAATCTAAACTCTATCTTCCCGGTCACAGGAAATTTGGAAATTTCTTCTCAGCTCTTTGAATCTTCAAGTTTTTTGTTTGCTGTAGTGCTTAGAGTCTCATCCATTCATGGATCCGTTTGAAATCAGCTTTTGAAACAATGAGAGATTGGCTGCAGATCCCTTCCCTCTTTGTGCCGGTCTTTTCTGGCATTGCAATTTTAATTTTTCTGCCATCCTAGCTATTTCCAATTCCACTTTAAGATCCCTCATGCTTTTACCATGTCCGGTATGAGCTAGCAGCGGTCTAGTAGGACTTGAACAAGCACGCACATCATCCGGTTGGTCCCCATTTTTTAGGGTCATATTATTTTTAGTTTCTGTTTACTGCTGACTGATTTTCTGTAAATTTGGGGATCTTTTTTTAAAAAAATATTTTTTTCCTGGCATTTATCATTATTGTTAACAGAATGGACACTACAATACAAACTGTAGTCACAATGCCCTTGTTGATTAATTAAATAAATTAAATATGTGATTTTAATAATCATAATTTATTATTCAGGGATCATTTTCATTTCATTATTTTTACACCTTCCATGCACAGTACCCTATTTAAAACTCAGAAATAATCGATGTTCTATAATGCAAACCTCTTGTGTTAACTTGTTTGGTAGCTTTAAACTATGTGTTTATTTTGGTTAGTGTGAGTATCTATGTATTTAAGACACATTAATGCGCTTTTGATTACAACACCCTTCCTCACAGGCTGCTGTCTGTGGGTATTATGAAATATACATGATCACCTTTTATTTCTAAAATGAGAAAATCTTTTATTTATTTATTTATTTATTTATTTATTTATTTATTTATTGTCCTGGGAATTGGACCCAGAGAGACTTTACCACTGAGCTATATCCCCAGCCCCCTTTTTATTTTTTATTTTAAGACAGGGTAAAATGAGAAAATCTAAAAATTGCAAACACATCTGACCACAAGGTTTTCAGATTAAGTGATTGCTGACCTATATCAAATTTGAGCAGGAAAACAAATGTTCTGTTTTCCATCCAGGTTACACACAAGATAAAAGTGTTTTGGGCAGTATTTTTTGTTTTGTGCAAAATTTGGCAAGTAATTATTCTGAAAAAGAGAAAAAAGGAGTTGATAAGAAGCTAGTGTTAAGACCTGCTCTTTAGAGCAGTCTTTGCTAATAGAATTCATTGTAAGCTACCCATTTGAGTTAGAGAATTCTTCTGCATTTTATTTTTCTAATATTTTTTCTAACAATGTGACTGGGGTATACATAGACTAGATACATGGAACTAAGTCCAATAAAACCTGCTGACTTCTCCAGTCTCAAATTATTAATTTGCCACTCAGTATGCTACTTACTAGTATTAGTACTTAGTATTACTGCTTGTGAATATTTTCACAGTTATTATTTTCTGTCATTAAGCAAAACCTAATGTAGCCAAAAAATAATAATAATCTCAGTCTGTTCAAATGTTTTTAATCATAAATTTTAGGTCACCTTCTAGAATAAACACTTCCAATTGTGAATACTCATAAGAAATATGTAGTGATCTTTTATGATTATTTTAAAATATTCTTTTGTACATTATAGAGTAAGGAAACTTTTTGAGAAGATCTTGTAAAAATTCAAATATGATTTTATCTTTTTAAATTTCCAAAGAAGACTCTCATTGCTTTTCCAAACTCACCCAGAATATTCTAGAAATGAAAAAAGTTTAAGTCCAAATCCCCTCATATTACTATTTTAAAAAGCTGCAGACCAAGCAATTAGAATGTTGCAGTTTTTAAAATATGAGGCTATATTTTTACTATGGCTAATTGATTTTACATCTGGCATGTTAAAAGAATTTATGAAACTTGAATAGTGTCTTTATACTCTAAAGGCTCAAAATGAATTCTCTATGTCATCATCCTTGGGCAGAAATAATCTGCTTTGAAAATGTAATAAAATTTCAAAAGTAAATATAAGCATTTCTTAAAATCGCAAATAGAAATGATTTCTTTTAAATGTATGGAGGAGGGTTTGAAAATATTTCATGTGTTTAAGTAAAACAATAATTTCTTGTTATTTGTGATAAGTAAAAAGACTGTTGGAATCTATCCAAAATAAAAATATCATTTATATGCATTGAAGTATGAAAGAAGACAAGAATTAATGAAATTACTCTGCTTTAGGATAAGCAGGAAAAGAAAAGGGGATGGAAGGGGCTAACATATATTAAGCCTCATGTGCTAATATTTAGTATTCCCTTGTTATGGGATAAGTGCTTCTCTAGACACTCAACATGCATTCACTATTTTAATGTTCACAAGCAGCCTATGAAGTCACTTGATTACTATCCTTACTTCACTGATAAAAAACAAAGCGAAACTGAGACACAAAGAGGTTAAGCACTTGTTCACAGTCACATGAGAAGATGTGGCAGAACTGGGATTCACACCCAGGCAGGCTGGCTCCAGAGCTTATGCACTTAAACTTTATGATATATGACTTCTTGCAGTATTGAATGCTTACTCTGCCAGAAGAGTTTTAAAGGATTTACATCCATTATATCTTTTAAATTTAATAGAAAAAAGTAAAGGACGGGATCACGGGTCTATCTTACATCTATATATTAGTTAGCTGTCCATGTCTGTCAGAACTGACACTCTGGTTTCTACCACAAAGTGATTAGGAGACAAGTAAAATATTCTTAGAATAAGAAGTCTCTGGTACTCCATTCTTAAGACCTCTTCCTGAACGTGTACCTAGAGTAGTTGAGCCAAAATGTATAAAATGTTTCCAGATGCTGAAAATCACCTTGCACTTTGTCATGGAAATTAGGTATCTTGATTTGGGGAAAAATGTCTTGAATTTAGTCAAAGGAACAGACTTAAATCAGCTTTTTAATTTTTCTTGGAATTCTCTTAAAATCTGTTTAAAAGTTCGATAGGTTCACCAGAGACTGTTTGGATTAAGGTGCAGATTCTTTTTCTGTTTTTAAATTTTTTTTTTTAATTGTAAAGGGACACAATACTTTTATTTTATTTTTATGTGGTGTTAAGGATCAAACCCTGTGCCTCACACGTGTCAGGCAAGCGCTCTACCACTGAGTCCCATGGTGCAGATTTTTCATACATATATAGAAATTCTTGATCTAGTTGTGGTTTCCTCAAATATCTTATTTGGTTTGTATGTTTGCTGGAACTGTATATCATTAAAATAACTTATGAGTATTAAATAATAAATATATGGTTTTATAAATTTTTGTATATGAAAATTATGTTGACAACTTTTTTTGTTTTTTGGCCTATTATACTCCATTGATATGAAAAACATGTGATCATTAAATGAAATTGAATGATCATTCCCACAAATTACTCATAAATGGTTCATAATTTTTACCTTAAGCTTATAATGTTCAATTTTACCATTCGGTAATAACTCAAAAAAGGAGTATCTTCTGATATAATGAAAAGATTTACATAAATTCCTTTACAATGGACTTCCAAATTGAGTTTTTTTTAATGATATTTCTGGGGGCAACTGAGACAGAAAGAAACTACTGTTTTAAAAACAATAGCATTTTATAAGTTGGAGTTTTAACTATGTTTTCAGGACTGTTCTCAAAGACTGACAACCACAGGATGTGAAGAGAGTGTGAATATACAAATATTTTCATCTAAGTCAGAGCCTTTCCATGTTCGAGACTCTAAGTGAAGTTGGCTAAGTTGGTGATATGGACATTGTAGAGGCTGATAACATGGAGTCAATTCTGTATCTTTAATAACATTGAATCACATACTAAATTTGTGATTTTAGGTTGCATGCACTACTAAGTAGGAAAAAAAAATAGAAAATGTGAAAAATAGTCCCTCAGAATTTCAGTCTCTTAACCAAATAGGTGTTTGTTCCCCACATAAATATACAGTGAGGTTCTATCGGGTGAGCAGGTGCTTCCTTCATATGCTGATTCCAATGTACAACTCTGCTGTGGTCCAGGACCTCATCTAATGGAGAAGGAGGAAAAGCACATGGAGTCTTACTGTTTCTCAAAGTCAAGTTGTTGGAAAATTTAGTTGAATTTCCATGCCTGTTGAAAAGAAAGCTGGGAAACAGTCTGTCTGGCCAGTCACTGGTATTTAATTAATTAATTAATTTAGCATATGTATAACTCACCCCATCAAAACAACTGTAGACTCGTTTAAAATCTAAGAAAAATCCTGAGGTTAAACTCATATAAGTGTGTGTGAAGGTCAGACTGGAAAAGACATGAAGCATAAGGGCAGGATTAATGTCATACAGCGTGAACATGCTCCATTCAATTCAATATTCTGCTGTAGATGTAGCATGTAGAGCTGGAAGCTGGATAGCCTATTCATTCTGGCCTAAGACTGTTAAGATTTTATGACTGAAGGCCTCCTACCTGTGAGAGCAAGGATGAGTAGGTAACTTCTTCCTCTTTCCTAATATTATGGGCTGTAGTGAAACCCTATCTCTACTTCTACCTTTTCCACACATCAAGCTCATAATATTAAGCTTGTCCTTTTATGGAAGATCCTGTACTCAGTGGTCGTATTAATTGCTTTTTTTGGGAGATGTCCAGTTATTCCAGGTGCAGATGCATTAGGGGAATATGAGGTTTTGTCTCTTGTTTCTACTGTCCTTCCTGATGCTGCCCAGGAGTCAGAGCACTCATCCTCACTCACATAGCCTGACATCTCTGGGAGCAGCCTGTCTGCATTGTTTCCTAGACAGAAATTGATTACTTGGTTCTCATCACATGAGAATGAAGTTTGGATTTTGTCCCTCTAAATGTATACCCTGATATTTGCCCACTTCGATCTGATTTTCTGCTACCTTGTAATTTACAGAACCTTCCCAGGAGTGAATGCAGTAAAGGGAATCCCCAACAACTCAAGTTTTCTCAAGATACTAAAAGTGTGAATTGTATTGTATAAAAGCACCTGATATGACAATGTTATTGAAGACATTTCTTTGATTTTCTTCTCCCATTTTATGGGGGGAGTATAGCTCTGCATAGATTAATTCAAAATGATTCTCTATTTCTATAATATTATCTTTTATAACATTCACTTTTCTTTATACCTTTTTCACTTTTTACCTTAGTAAAAAGAAAAGTGAGTATTAAAGAAGAATCCTTCACAAGATTTTAAGATCTCTGTCTGTAGTATTTCATTGCCATATATCATGGGGACACAGACGTTGTATGCATGTAGAGACCTAACCACCATGTATCCTGGGGGCTCCAGGAGACTTACTTAACTTTTCTGTCAGTCCATCCACACACTTATAATAAGAGAAATAGTAGATATATTCAGGGGTAGTTTAAGGCTAAAATAAATTGGAAAACAGGGAATGCTTAAAACTCTGATTGCAAGATGGGTAGTAAGTATGGTCTTTAGTAGTTTGTTGGGTTAATACAGTAATCCTGTAAAGGACACACATTCATGAATACTATGCATACAGTTTTAAAGTCCTAAAGGGCTTCCTTATTTCCTCTTTAAAGACAAAAATATTTTCAAGTTTGAAATTATAAGTATTTCAATGTTTTTATTGATAGAATTATAATGAAATAAAATAATATAGCCCATATTGAAATGGAAGAAAAGATATATAGTGATGATTATGAACTATGAATAGTCAGAATAAATTATTCATTAACATAGATTTTCCTAAAACAAAGCAAAAACAAAATCTGGTGGTGATTTTGGAACCATGCTTATTCTATTAAAAATAAGTGATTGAAACATTTATAACATAACTCCAAAAGTATTTAAAGTAGAGTTCATTCACTTTCCTTAAGAAACAAAGAAAATATAATGTATGTCTGTGTGTGTGTGTGTACACACACACACACATACATATATATATTTTCAAAATATTAATCTCTTTTCTGAAGGTATTACAAGGACACCTAAAGTTGAGAAATCCACGAGAAATAAACTATTTAATTTGAAATAATTTGTGACATCTTCCTAATACTTAATTATTTTTCTTCAGTTGTGAAATCATATTCATTATTTCCAACAGCACAAACATAGAAAAAAAGTTCTGGATACAGAAACATGATGATGACTAAACATCTGCATTTTAATTGCACCAGGGAAAGAAGATGTCTGGAAAACACATTTAGAGTCTACATAGGTTCCTTTCCTATTAAGGAAGCAGCTTCTCACTAGGCATATGATTTACTTAATGAGAAAGCAAATGTATTTGTGCTCTTACAAGTCCATTAAAATGGATGTTGCTGATCCTACATTAAATAAGATTTTGGTAAAGAGAAATTTTGCAGAAGAATATTAAAGAAATAAATTCTTTTTCAGAAGGGGGGAATGAAAATATATATTCATTTGTGTTAAATGGATAAACAAAACTATGTCAGATGGTTTTGAAGTCAATTTCTACATTATCATAAGGAGATTACAGCACATTATTTAAACAAAAAGAGTAGTTGGTAAAACAGTACTATACAATGAATTCACACATCTTGGTTTCAATTAGCAGACTCATTTATTACCCACCAAGATGTGAAACTGCAAGGTGAGGTTCAAATGTCACTGAGGGTGTCTTCATCACTTCAGTATCATTGCCTTAAAAGGCACTGACCAGAAGAAGCAGATGACCTCATTTCAAAATTATTACAGTACAGAGAACTCAGTTTCAACATTATAATTCATTGTCTCATGGAATATTTCAAATTTATTATCAGTTTCCTGACACATAATGGCTAATCGTTAAGGATAGCCACTTTAACATAATATGAATACGCATTCCTCCATAGGTAATACAACAGTGCCTGCATTAGCATTATTGACTAAGGTGCATTTAACTTCTTCACTAATACTTAATGGAAGGTTAATGTATAAGTCAGGAGATTAAATGGCTTTTACTTAAAACAAGTATATTGATTAAAATAACTTAGTGAGATTTTTAAAGCTGATGATATAAAAACAGTCACACGTTTTAATATTTTATTTAATATTAAGAGCAAATTGTAGGGTGCAACAGATCAAGATTAGTGGAAGTTATTACACTAATTACTTGTGGAACTGATTCTAGCTCATAGTTAACAAATGGATATTGTACATTGAAAGGAAACAAATCATCCTGGTTATTTCTGGTGTGCAAGGGGTCCCTCTGTTTAAGGCTTCCCATTGTTTCTTGCAATGTCCTTCAGGAATGCCTCCCTTGTATCTTACACCTGGTACCATTAAAAGATAAAATGACCTTCCCAAAACAGAGCTACTATTCAATGTCAATGAAACATAGCTCTATTTCTTTTTCTGTCCTTGCATCCTTTTATTATTTAAATCTGTGTTAAACTTAATACATGGAATGCTTGCAGTTGAATTACTTATTGTTTTTTTACCATCTCCTTTCTTTTCTCAAAACCCAATATTCCACCAAGTATAGTAGATAAACAAATTGGCCTTGTAATTGCATGACATATAATGCCCAAGATCATTTGCTTCCTTGATTCTGTTTCTGCCTAGAAACACTCAGCTACCTCTTATGTTCATCTTTTCTGCTTAGGTAGCACAAACTTACACCTTCAATTCCTTGTTCAGTTTTAACCTGAGCGTTGTATGAGAAGGAATTTAATCTCAAAAGCAAGTGACCAGGGCCTATATAAACATTGTGCCAGTCTAACAGCAGAGAGAAGAACATATAGCAGGTTTAAATACATGCTAGTACTGAAAGCAAGGTGGTAAATTAGGCAATAAAAATTTATAATGCTAAATATATACTGTGATATGAAAGTGATCTATGGTAATAAAAATGCTAACACTTAAATAGTACTTACCGATTCAGCGAATGATTTTAAGTGCTTTGAGTGTAATAAGTCATTTACAACTCAACACCATCTCATGGATAGGTAATTCTTACTATCTCTAATTTACTGATGGAAAAGTAAGGCACTCAAGGTACTGAGGCTTAGAACTGTTCCACAAATTGCTTGTGGCCATGCAGCTTATAAGAAGCACAGCTGGGAGTGAAGCCCTATATCGAGGATCTGCAGGTTAAACTCTTCACCACAACACTCTGCTAGCTTACAGAATTTAAAGCCAGAAAGACTTCACCTCAGATTCCAGGGATGCCAGTTGATTAACTGCATCAAGTCTTGATGTCTTTATCTGTTAAATATATGATGGGAACATCTATGTTACAAGGTTTATTGTGAGAATAAAGCAGGGTAATCCAGGTAACCAAATTAGCATGCTGTCATATGGTAAGATTTTTAGTAAATTAGAACTGTTACTACTGGATTAGTATAATTATTTTAATTGCATGCATTTTTAATTCATTTTAAAGACTTCTTATTTAATTTAATACTAACTTTTAATTTAATTTAATACTAACCATATGTTTGTGTTAAGCCTTCGAAAATAAGAGCTCTTGGGCTCATGGTTTAGTAAGGTGCAACAGACATTATGATTTTGATTGGAAAATACCCCAAAGGCCACAGATTAAAGGCTGGGTTGTCAGCATGTGACACCAATGGGAAGTGGTGGAACCATGAGCAGGTGAGGCCTGGTAGAAGGAAATTAGGTCATCAGGAGCATGACCTTAAAAGTCTATATTGGGAATCAGGGTTCTAATTCTCTTGTTTCTCTCTTTATCCTTCGGCCACCATGAGGTGAACTACTTTGCTTCACCATGCACCCCCACATGACATTCTATCTATCACAGGCCCAAAACAACAGAACCAGCTGACCATGGACTAAAATTTCTAAAACAAGGTGTCAATTTAAATCTTTCCTATTTATTAGTTGATTTCCTCTTTTTTATTTTCTCACAGTTACAGAAAAACTAACACAAGACAAGTAAACAATTACAGTTTAGTACATAAATGTTGCAAAAGATGTGTTCAGGCACAGCAGAGAAACTAAAACATAAGGTGGTATTACCAAAGACATCATTGATATGATATCAATATGGCTTATTTTTATGGTTCACCACCCTGTATGCCTTCTCAGGTTGAATAATGGATGATCCAGATGAAGATTTTGTGTATTTATTTGGTTCATCACTTGATTTAAGAAATCTGAAAATAAAAAGAAAGTTTAAAATTCAAGTTCTGTGCCATCATAAGGATACAGTTGATAAATATATTTTGCTGAAAATTCTAGTAAGATCAACATATACCACTCCATATTTAAAAATCATGAGCTTCTGTGAAATTTTTGAAGAATGTTTTTTTTTTCTTCATAATGTTATTCTCCTTGTTGTGATGTAAATTTTATTCTGCCTTGAGAAGCATTTTCTTATCTTTAGATGAGCACTGCTATTGGTAAGTAAAAAAAAAAAAATCATAGGTAAATGTCATTTTATCAGAAAATCTTATTAGATGGAATTTTTAAGTTTTGCACCCACACAAAGTATGCCTCAGTTAATTGATATTGAAATATTATTAAATCCTCATCAAAGAGTTTTAACATATTTGTTTCAAGTAGGAGGGAAAGAACAATGGTTTGATTCTTAATGTGTCCTAATGAGCAGGACCAGGATTTTGTATCACACAGTGGTGTTTTCCCTAAGAGAAGAGAGAGTAGTCCCTTGAAGAAGAGCTTTGTATAATAAGACATAGTTTTTAAAGGAACGTTTTACAAAAAAAAAAAAAAAATCACTTTTATTATTCAAAGTGTATTTCAATGGGCCCATTAAGCATTCTGGATTGGAAAGCATTTTAAAGTATGATTCCAAATTATCCTATTTTATTTCTCTTTTACTTGTTCTACTTTTGGAATCACCAAGTATTGTTGAAATAACTGAAAACTGAAATAATACTTGAAGATGCTTAGCCATCTCGTTCACAGGCTTTCTTGTATTTGTTATGCTAAGATTTAGTTTAGTGGGAGTGGGAATCTTGACTCCACTGAGATTTCCAGTATCTAAATCAAAGAATAACTGTTCAATGTCCTGAATAACTTACTCTATAAAACTCACACTGGCAAGATAAAAGCACATTTAAGTTAGAATATTTCTCACTCATAAGATAAAAGCCACACTGATTCTCATTTTTCCAATTGTCCATATTTCATTCTCTGTCTCCTCAGTTATTTTCTTGTTCTCTTTTTGATAGTGATGGATTAAATTGTTTCTCCCCAAAATTTTAAATGTTGCAGTATTAACCTTGGATCTCAGAATGTGACCATATTGAAAACAGTTTTTTTTTTTTAAAGTGATTAAAGTGAGGTTATTAATGTGTATCCTAATCCAATATGACTGGTATTCTTAAAGAAAGAAGAAACCTGAATAAAGATATAAATGTGCACAGGGAAGACAAAGTAAAGATACAGGATCATCCACCAGCTAAGAAGTGAAGACTAGAACAGATCCTTCTCTCATGGCCCCCAGAATGAACCAACCTGCCATCTTGGATGTTTAGCCTCTTTGTGGTTCATTGTAATGGTAGCCTTATTTGAGCTAACAGACCAAATGATCCTTTTGTGTTTTTGTTCGTGAGTTATCTCAGAGTTCATCTAGCATATTATGTGCATTCGGAATCAGTGTCACTTCATAAGAACTTTCTAATATAGCTTTACTATTTCAGAAAAAATTCATAACTAGGTGTGTGTGTGTGTGTGTGCGTGTGTGTGTGTGTGAGAGAGAGAGAGAGAGAGAGACAGAGAGAGAGAAAGAGAGAGAGGATCTTGTGGCTGCCTGATGATAAGTTAAGCAAGAATAAATAGAAAATACATTTTTAGTATATATGTGTGTGTGTGTGCATTTATATATATATATAAACATATATATATATATATATATATATATATATATATATATGTCTCAAATATTCAGGAAACATGCTTATATTAAAAAATTGTTGTTTATATTGAATTCAAATTTAACTGAGGATCTTGTATTTTTATTAACTAAATCTGGCAAGCTATATTTACTTTTTATATGTTTTCATTTTAATAGTGAATTTATTGATTCCTTGTGATTTTTCCTTATTGATATTTATGACTTGTCTCAAAGAAGCCTATTTCTTTCTTTTCCCCATCCTCTTTCTTAATAAATGAGTCTTACACCACAGTACCTTTGCTCTTTGTAATGTCTTTCAAACATTACGACCTCTATATTTGACATTTACACAAATTAAAACATTCAGAGGGCACTAATAATGTAAGTTACAAACTGAAAAATATGTATTAAAAAATTTAACAAAACATAAATATAATGTTGATAACTTATGAGGAGTTATAATCAAGGCTATAGAAATACTCATTTTATATTATAAAAAGTGAGTTTTTTCCCAGTATTGGCGAACAAACCCAAGAGCACGCTACAATGAACTATATCCCCATTTCTTTTATTTTATATTTTGAGACAAGGTCTTGTTAAATTGCCCTGGTTGAATTTTGGCTTGTGATCCTCTAGCCTTAGCCTCCAGATTACAGGAGTTTGACATCACACCCAACAAGAGTTGGATTTGTATATGGTTCACAGTAATAGACTTCATAATACATTCCATATCTTGGAATTTATTCAGAAGAATTAAAGATAGAAAGAGCAATATTTCAGGGAAGTTTTCAAGCCTTGTTTTATTAAAAATTTGAAAGACTTGAAACAATAGTGTGGTTATGCAGTATAGTGCTACTCAGAAGTAAAGAGGAATGTTTTACTCATACACTCATTACTACAGATAAATCTCAAACATGATGTGCTAAGGAAACCAGACAGGATTTGCTGATTTTTTAATATAAAATTTTAGAACATGTCAAACTGATTAATGATAATAGGTAGTGTCTACCCAGGGTGAACAGAAGAGCAGATTGGAGGCTAAAACAAGAATAATAATGATAAAAGCCAGAGAAACTTTTAGGGGTAATGGAAATCTGTGATAATCAGAGTGATGAGTGTGAACATTTATTAAAATTTAATAGAATTTGCTCCTAAAAATCTCTATTTTGCTGCATGTAGATTATAGTTAAAAATAAAAGAGATATTGGGGGGTAAAAGGAAGCAAAACAGAAACATTTAAAGCATTTCAAGATTTAATTTTATTTACTCAGATGTTCAAACAGTCGAGTTTAATTCCCAAAGACTCAAAAACAGTTTAAGGAATCACATTCTAATGAACACAGATGGGTCCTTTCTCTGTTGGTCAAATTGATCGGGATCATATGTTACAATGACATGAATGCTTTCTAAGAAGTGTTCTCCAAGTGCTTTCATACATTATAAAATTTGCCATCCCTCTGTTAAGAAGACCTTGAATCTATAGAAAGCTGTCTTAATGGAAAGTTTGTCTTTCCTTTTTTAAGTATAAGGAATCTTTCTGGCTTATAGGTACTGTCCATTGTCACCTTCTTGCTGTTTGTTTTACTAAGTGAACATAATTCAGTACTATAAGTAGATATGGATTGCACCATCCTTTCATCTTGCATATCAAGCATAGATCACTCTCAAGTGGTATTTAAGCACTACATATTCATGAGTCTATTCTGACTTTTTCATAGAGCTGCTTAGTTAAAAGATCTGACCTGTAGGAGTTAGTAATCTAAAACAAAATAACAAATATTATACTGGACTTAATTCCTGAGACTTCCTGCAAAGTAGGAAGTTGAAAGACACCTTGTGCTTGTTTCATTGATTGTTTTTTGGCAAAATAAACATACAAACTAAACAACAACAAAAAACCCTAACTTTCATGAACTATTTGGATTTCCTCCATTTGTTTGTGTTACAGCCAATATTTATAGAGCACTTATTCTGTGCCTGGCACTTTACATTTACTTATTTAATTCCATCATCAAATCCTAATGAGGAGGTTTTATTGTCTCTATTCTGAAGGCAAAGATATATACAAACAGATGTAATAAATTGTGGTATAAAGATGTACTAAGAATGGCAATGCAAAAAAAATCAATAAGAGAGTTCACGTATAATGACATGATTTGGTGTGGACATACTTTATATAAAGAGTTATGAAAAATTGTGCTGTGAATGGATAATTATGAATGTAATGCATTCCACTATTGTCATATATGTAAGAAATAAATAAAAAAAGAAAAAGAAAAAATAAATAAATTTGTCATATTTAGAGGAATATTGGGTAAATATTAAAATACATGAATTGTCTTTTTGCTTGGACTGCTATAACAAAATACCATCAACTGGAAAGCTTAAATAGGGGGCATCTATTTCTCAGTTATGGAGGTGGGAAGGTTATCAGAGTGTTCTTGGTGTTGGGTTCTGGTGAGGGCTTGAAGATTGTGCTTCCTTGCAGTGTCCTTACATGGTGCAGAGAGAGGGAACTCTGTTCACTGGGGTGAAAAGAGGAGCTTTCATTTTTATCCCACTATTCCTCTGAAGGTGGTGGACTTATTTTTGCTATGAAGATTTAAATATTTGTGGTGCAAATTTCTGCAAAAACTATACTTTAAAAGTAGCTTTATATGAAAGTATACAATAACATCACAGAGACATACTTTATTTTTTAACATTGTTGATTATCTGGGTTGATGGACAGATTTTTTTCTTTAATGCTGGACTCATCTATAAAGGTACTTCTCATGCTTACTCTAGCAGATGAATATTTAATCAGTTAAAAACATATTTACAAAAAATGTTTTTTTATTGTCTATTGTGGCTTATTTTTCTACATGTTATAGTACATTGGTGTGTTATATAAACCTCTCAAATTGCACTTAATATTGCCTTTATTTTTGTACTGCATTCAGAGTTTTTAAAGTTGTAGCCACAATTTTTCCTTTGGTTTGAAATCTTAAGAACTTGACACTTTGAACTGTAGCTTTATATAACTTTGTTCTGAGGGAGAGAGAGGTGTCAACAAATTTACATATATATTTTTTTAATCTCAAAAATGGCTTTAGATCACTTGTGACAATTTGCATGATACTCACATTTTAGAAATTATCATTAATAGTTTATAAACATTATTTTTGAAAAATAATTTTAGTAACTATTTTATTATGATTGAAAAATAGCCTAAGATCTTTAGCTTACTTATGTACATTTTCTGAAAATGAAGTTTCTCTCATATTCATAGTTTGGATTCTCAATGAAAGGGAGAAAGTGTAGTGCAGCCATCCAGAGAGCATGGTTTCAGGAGTCTGACTACTGGTCTCAATGCCCAGGGTACTTGCTCACTGTATCATCAAAGGGCATGTGATTTAATTTTATTATGCCTCACTTTCTTCATCTGAAATATGGGAACAAATGAAACACCTTCATAAAGGCTGCTATGAAGACCAATGATCTTCAGTACTATGAAGACCATCAGGTGCTTAGAGTGTCCAGCACATAAACCCACAGGAAAGGTTAATTATTGTAATGTTGCAAAATTGATTAACTAGATTCTTGTAAAATATATTGTTGTAAGGTAAATTTGAAAAAAAAATCTGAGTACAAGTGCAAGTTCTTTTTAAAACTAAAGGCTATATTTTACTTAACAGAAAGAATGTTGCACTAATAAACTTGTAGAATTAAAACATTTAGAATGCTCCATCTTTTTAATTTTATGTTCTTGAAAGGTTAAATTTTATCTACATTCCATGGTATAGTGATAACGTTTGTATAAATTCTAAATGATACAAGTAAGTTTTAAGTTTCTGTTATACTGGGATGTGGGTGATAAGATGATTGGGATGGTTAGAAAGAGTAAGTACTGGGAATTTTATTGAAAGGAAGAAACTGATATGTAAAATATTTTGAGGGATCAACTTTCTAAAAAATAGACATAAGGATGAGAAAAATAGTGAAGTCTTAGGTAAGAGAGAGCTAAAAGCAATCAGGAGAGGAAGCTTTATAGTAATTGTTCTATTTACTATTTTATTTTGACCAGACTCACTAAGTAGGTGAACAGTCTTGGAGGCATGCATTGTTAATTCCAGGAGTAAATCCTACCACTGAATGAGTTCTGGAAAGAAATTTTGTGATGATGTCAGATTGTTTCCTGCTTGGGAGGCCCATTCTGATTGGCCCCTGCCCCTCATCTCTATCTCAGACTGGACTAAGATGCTCCATAGCAACAAATAAGTAGCCTGTTGGTTCATTAAGTTGCATGAAACTGCCTTCTCTCCTGGTTTAATTCTTCCCATAGGATGTGAGTATAGGCATCTCCTATTTGCTGTTGGAGACATAAGGCATATCACAAACTTGGCACATAATAACCACATAATATTTGTTCAATGAGCATGTAAATTGCTTCCCTTTAACACTAACAGAATTTGTGTTTTGGGGTTATATGTAGGCTTAAGAAGGCAAACATGGCAGTGTTATCTATGTGGGTATTTAAACTTCCAGGCCTGGGAATATAAAAATTACCTTTCTTTGAGATATTCTAGGAGAGGATCCCATGCCCCAAATTAGCACCTTCAGCATTAAAACTCCATTTCTTGGATTCAAATAGTAGGTGATGAATTTTTAGGAGTCTTCTGTCAAAATCTAAAGTGGTCTCGTCATGCACTAACCTTTTTCGGATAATATTTACTCTTCAATTTTTTCAGTTAGTGCTTCATAGGGATTTTCAGAAATGAGATGGCATCAGGGAGGTGTCTGTGTGTGTGCTTCATAAGTGGGGTGATTTTGAAGATGCTACCAAGCACAGAGTACCAGAGACAGGACAGGAACTTGAGGAGAGGATGAAAGGGGATGCTGAGACCATTTTCATTTCCTTCACAATTTAGGATAGCATGACCTTGCTTGTAAGTGTCCTCCCCTACTGATTTGCATATGGATTCAACCTTTTGAAGTGAAGCATCCAAGTACTTCTAATTTTAGTAGGGAAAACTTTGCATTTCTAATTTCAAAACTCTTATCAGATGTGATCTTATATCTTACAGATATAATCTTTATCTCTTACCAACTCATGGTCTTAACTCTCCACTAACTGCAGGAAGCTTTTAAATGGATTTTTTTCTCTCCTTTTAAATTACAGTGAACATTCCAATGAAAATTCCAAATTCCAAAGAAAAGTACATTTTCCTCTCTAAATAATTTCTTTTGGTTGAACTTCTCATACTAGAAACATTTATCTTTCTCAGTTCTTTTATTTTGTTGGGACTCCTATATCTACTATTGTCTTCTTTAAAGTAGGTCTTAATTTCCCCTTTCTCTATCAGCTTCAATGATTTGTGATTGTTCTGAGGTTGCCCATTCAAATGCCAGATAGCAAGATCAATTTAGTAACAAAGCAAAAGAAAAATTTATATTTTATTCACATAACTTTAGATTTTATTCATATTAAAACATCAAATTTTATTTGCAAATGAAACCTATTGGAAACCTGAATTGGACTTGCAGGGGTTCCATTTTATGGTAAACTTGGGTTGAACCCCACTCCTAGGGCCAGGGGTGAGTGACATGACCCGCAGAACCCTAGGTTTAGAAAAATGTCACACTTAGAATGTCTTCTGCTGTCACTAACTTGAAATTCCTTACAAGTTTCAAATAAGTGGCCCCATACTTGCATTCACAATGGGCCCCAGGTTTGTTCTGTAGCTGGTCTTGCAAACTGAAAGTCTATCCTCTTCCTCCTGACTTAATGAAATATACATTATCCTACCATAGTGGTTTCTGCTCTCATGCCATCCTACATGGAACCATGGGACTAAGTCTGCTGGATGCCATTTGTATTGTGCTAGCCTCATTTTATAGCTCATGCTCTACCTCCTTTGCTTGCTACAGACCTGGCTTCAGAATCCAGCCCTTCTCTATACTATTTCTTGAAGATTCTAACATGAATCCTTAACTATAATCAGGATGGTCTTATCATTAATCAGGATGGTCTTATCATTATCCCGTATTTACTGAGTCCGGAGTTCATTTTACAGCTTGTGCTGCTGTTTAAATCTAAAAACTGTAGTCTTTCTTCCTGCTCATATCTCTAGCACCATGACAGATGGATATTCTAGTTTCTTCAAAGAATCTTCCGCAATATGTAAAAAAGTGGATGTGTAACCAATGTGATTCTGCAATCTGTATACGGGGTAAAAATGGGAGTTCAAAACCACTTGAATCAAATGTATGAAATATGTCAAGAGCTATGTAATGTTTTGAACAACTAATAATAAAAAAAAAACAAAGAATCTTCCTAATATTCCCATCCTCAAGCATTTACCTATGATTTTCCATATTGTTTTTCTGCTTTATACTAATTAACAAATGTTAATAAATATGCATGTGCATGAAGATTGCTGAGACATGAAAAACTCTAAATGTCAGACGGAGTTCTTAAGGAAGCTGCATTTTTTTTCGATAGATACTTTATTTAATTTACAATTGGATTTGTGAAACATAGTCAAATTTATCTAATGATCCTCGTCATGGGCTGTAGGATATTTTCCAAGTGTGTTTTTAACCATACATGGATCAACACCATAATCTAGAGTTCCAGAGGGACATTCACATAATTCCTGCCATTGGTTCCCAGAGAAGAATTTGTTTATTTATTTTATTTTATCTTATTGGTTGTTTCTAGTTATACATGACAGTCAAATCCATTTCATTTTAAATAAGCACATGAGTTATGCTGACAAAGAGGATCAAAAACTATAGTAGTTTATACTAGAAATCACATGCTTCATAAATGTTGGTCTTGTCTATCCCCCAATACAAGTTCTCTGGCTGAAGTAGTAAACATTCAACCCTGATAATTCCAAGCACAATGCAACATCATAAATACCCAGTAATTTGAAAATATTTTAAATGTGTTATACTAAAAGTATTTTGGCAGGTCAAGGACATCTAAAATCTCAGTTCAGAACTGAACTGTAATTTCTCCTAGAAATTGGACTTAAGTTAAACACACTATCTTGATACATAAAAAAATGGATACTAAAAATTATCTTAAGCTTTAAGAAAAGACCAATAGATTTTGCAAAATTGGTTGATGAATAAATATAAATTGAACTAGAATCATATGGATAAAAGTTCCATTGAAAGTTATATGTGGACTAATACTTGGCAAACTATCTCTTTCAGGTTTTCCTAGTCTTAAAATGTCTGAAAAGTAGTTCAAGATGGTTTGGCAAAATTCAAGTACAACAGAATCATTCAATGGAACAATCAATTCATGGAACACATATTTTCCAGAATGTATTCCTTACATGTGGTCTTTATCCATAATCAAGCTACAATAAACCTGGCTAGGTGGTCACCAAAAAGCTCACAAAATCTGTGTATTTCCTTGTTTTTCTTATTTTTAAAAAGATATCATTAAACAAGACATGGTGGTGCACACCTGTAATTCTAGTGACTCAGGAGGCTGAGGCAGGAGGATTAGGAGTTTGAGGAAAGTTGCAAATTGCCTCTGCAAATTAGTAAGACTCTATCTCAGAATAAAAAACAAAAAGGGATAGGATGTAGCTCAGGAGCAGAGCACCCCTAGTTCAATAACCTGTACTGAAAAAATAAAATGTAGGATAAATATAGTGAACAGAACTTTTAGAATTTAAGAAACGATAATGCAGTCCCTAAAGCTGGTATGTTTTACAAGGATTTTGTAACTGTGGATAGGCAATGTGGAGTGAATGTGAAAAAATGTAAAGCTTCAAGCAAAGTGTTAGGGTAAATTTTCTGCTCCAGAATGAGCAACAGGTGGCCCTGCCATAAGGTGTACATATGGCTGAGTCATGGTGCTACTGTGAATTCTGTTCAGAGAAACACATCTTGTAACCCATGGGGAATAGAGTCTTTTGACACTATGACCAGACTTATGAATCCTTTTATAGACAACAGATGTGATGGCTTATCACAGCATCTTAGCTTTGAATAGATTTTTATTATTCTAATCTATACCCTTTTCCAATCAAAAAGTTTCTCTCTTGGCATTCCTATCAGATTGAGTGCTTCATATCTGCTTATACAAACAAATCTTTTATTTTGTGTTCAACATTTCTTATGCATCATTGTATTAGATGAATCTTTTTAAGTCATTTGTTATATAGATTGATAATTGATTATTCACCTAGATAA
The DNA here is from genome assembly GCF_047511675.1 of Marmota flaviventris. Classification (NCBI taxonomy): domain Eukaryota; kingdom Metazoa; phylum Chordata; class Mammalia; order Rodentia; family Sciuridae; genus Marmota; species Marmota flaviventris. The sequence continues at coordinate 126,522,197 of NC_092502.1, read as the reverse complement.
TGTAATATCTTTCAAAGGACTGCAGTTAATGTATACTCATGAGCTTTTATTTTAAAAGTTGTAATTACCCAGGTGGGTGTTTATGTGCATGTATACATGCAAGTATATAAAGTCTAGGAAAAAATAAAATGTTTACATGTACAACCACTTGTCTTGAAATGAAGACTCTTTCCCCTCTTGTATGTGTTGATCATCCACATGTAGGAAGGTGTTCCCATGTTCACTTTCAGGAGAGTGACCGTAGATCCATATGTGCTGTTTAGGTCTGTTTCTTTTTTCTTTTTTTTAAATGGGGGCAGAGTATCAGGTATAGAACTCAGGGACACTCACTACTGAGCCATGTCTGCAGCCCTATTTTGTATTTTATTTAGAGACAGGGTCTCACAGAGTTGTTTAGTGCCTCACTTTTGCTGAGGCTGGCTTTGAATTCATGATCTTCCTGCTTCAGCCTTCTAAGCCACTGGGATTACAGTTATGTGCCACCATGCCCCAGGCCTAAGTCTGTTTCTTGATGTAACCATTTCTTATTTTACTTTGGGAAATAAGTGGTGAGGTGCTAATTGTAAACAAAAATTTCTTTTCTTTTAATATTTTAAGGAAGCACCTTCAACACTTCAAACTTATTTCCCTTCAAGTGACTACGAGACATGATGGCACAGCAGTTTCTTAGAAAATGGTGTAACTGAGCTGCACTGTGTTGGTGTAATTGAATTTCAAACCTATTATGATGAGGGGAAAAAACTGTTTCCTAAGAAAAACTGTGATGTCGAAAATCTTAATAAAAGTGCCAGAATGGATGGCAACTGGGAAGTCCAGCTCTCCTTGGCACACATGTCATACGTGCTTCTCATTTCTGGCACTATGTTGAAATCACATGACAATCACTCACTCTTGTTAATCACTGAAGTTCAAGTATTCAAGTGGGTTTTTTTCAACTCTTCTTGAAGATTTATTAAATCTCCAGAATAATTTTGAACACGTTAGGGTTAGTTATTTAGCCATCTACTTGCCTGAAGGGAAAGGACTAGAAAAAATAATTTCCTGAGGGAACTTTTTTCTCCCTCTCGGATATTGAAGAGGAAGGAGTAAATTATAAGCTGGTTCCCTTGTATCTTCCTCTCTTGCTCACTAACCTGGACATAATATTTTCCAAATTTTCATGTACTGACAGAATACTTTCTTTTCAGAATTCTCTGTTCATATCTTTTTAGGGTTTCTGATTAAATTGTTTCGTTCCTCATTGCCTTTTCTCTTTGTGGTTTCTTTTGATTGTGAGTATTTTAAAAGAAAGGAAGTAAGAAATGTATGGAATAAACCTCTTCAAAAGCTAAAAAGAGCCTAATGTCTTTTTTTTTTTTTTTGTCTTTTTAAACTTCTCCATTTAAATGATGTGATCACCTCGTATAAAGAAGCAGATCCTGATGGTTCTTGCTTTGTCCACCCTAAGAGAGAATACCAAATGGACATTGGCATTTTCCAGTTAAGAATGTACTTATTCATTCAGTTTATTCCAAGAAGAATCACTTAAATCACAGGTCAGCAACTAGAACTCTGGGGCCAAATTCAGCCTACTGTTGTGCTTGTGAAAAAGTTTTACTAAAGCACAGCCACGTCCATTCATTTACAGTCCATGGCTTCTTTCCTGGGACAGGATATTGTGCTTGTCATAGACACTCTATGAACCACACAGCAGAAAATAGTCTACCTGACCCCTTACAGATAAAGCTTGCCAGCCCCTGAATTAGAATCATAACTTGTTTTAAGAAGAATGTTTTTGTGCCTAATCAAGGAAATATTAAAGTATATGCAAAACTTAGAGTTTTTTTTAATTTTTCCAATAATATTTTTTTTTATTTTTATAATCAGTGCTGTGTAGTTACTAAAGCATCTTGTAATATTTATGTTAAAGATCTTTTTTTTTTTTTCCGTTGAAGCAACCCATTTTCTTTTTCAATTGATTTCTACCATCAAACTTATTTTACTTAAATTTTTATCATATGCTTTTCTTAGCTTTCTCTATTTTGGGGGGGGTAGTATTTAATTTTTTTTCCCTTATTGGTCTATGGCAAATAAAATTATTATATGGAAGTTGACATTTACATTAGTTTTTCATTATTGAATGAACTTATCTTTATTAGAAATGTTTAAGTAGGCTAAATACATGTATATGGCTCTTCTTAATAGATGGTTAACAACGGTAACTTTTGTTCATTCTTTCCCTAATATGAAAATGCTACTGTGAAAAACTACAAACAGAACTGGTACACTTTTTCCTGCTGTCAACTGTCTTCTAGCTATTAAATGCATATCAATCTTAAAAAAGATCAACTACATCTTTAATTTACAAATATTTATTCAGTTTCTAAAACAATAGCTATTTGTTTTTAGACTGTGTTACTATAATCATTTTGGGTATACTTTAAATTATTAATGGATTAGTCTTAGAAATTTTTTAGTACATTACTGTACATTCATGTATGTGACAACATAACTCTTTTGCATACAAACAGTTCAGTGGGTCAGAAGTCTATAAACAAGTGAGTCCCTCACCAGGGAATCCTTTTCTAAAGGCCACTGGAACCCTCTAGAAGGATAAATTGCTTTATTCCAACTAAAGACCCTCTAGTGTACAACCTCAGCTTTTACACCAAGTATTTTTATTTTAATAATTTTTATTTCTATATTTATTTCTATTTGACAGTAATTTCTTTCAATACATATATGAACATTTACATTCTTTCTATTTCTGTGAGAATTATTCTTGATAATCATCAATGTGGAATTGGCAGATAGTCATTGTAATTAAGTAATATGAGTTATTTCTGGCCAGTTGTATAATTTTAATATTACATTTATTGATCAGTCCTGCACAAAAAAGATAATGCACTGTTACAAGTACCTCTATTATTAATTTGTATATGAACTAATAAAATAATAATATATATATTTTTTGGTATCAGTAGTTGAACACAGGGGCACTTAACAACTGAACCACACTCTAGCCCTGTTTATTTTTTTATTTTGAGCCAGAGTCTCACTAAGTTCCTTAGGGTTTCACTTAGTTGCTGAGGCTGCCCTCAAATTTGTGATCCCCCTGCCTCAGCCTCCAGAGTGGCTGGGATTATGGGCATGTGCCATTGCACTCAGCCTAAATTGATAAAAATTTAATAAAAACACTTAGCACATATTCTGAGACAAAAAATGTGATATCTGCCTTATGCTTATGCTGTTGGTGCTTTATGTTTATTATTGTTAGAGCTCAAATCCTCTCTGAAAGTTAGATATTATTATCTTTAGTTTACATTGTAAGAAAGAGTCTTTGAGAAACTGTGCATCTAAGGTCAAACAACTAGCAGCTATTAGAGCCAAGATTCTAACCCAGTTATTAGAAAAGAGATTCATTTATCTCCAAAAGGTTCATTGCCAAGAAAATTTCCCATGAAATTTTCATGGCTTAGAGATTTGTTAGTTCAATTTATAGACTCATGAAACGATAAAACTGAAGTAAACTCCTTAGAAAGCATCCAGTTCAGTGCCTTTATTTTGCACTTAAAAATATTAATACCATTTTATTTGCACTGAGATTTTAAAGAAATGAAGAAACTTATGTTTGGTTAGGAAATTACTTTTCAGCACAGCATGACTAAATACATCAAAAATACAAACAATAATAAATGCTGGAGAGGATGTGGAAAAAAAAGGAACACTTTTAAACTGTTGGTGGGATTGTAAATTAATACAACTGCTATGGCAATCATTATAGTGGTTCCTGAAAACACCAGACGTGGAACCACTTCCTAGTATTTATCCTAAAGAATTAAAATCATCATTCTAAAGTGATACATGCATACCCTTGTATATAGCAGAACAATTCACAATAGCTGAACTATGGAACTAGTCTAGGTGTCCACCAGCAGATGAATGGATAAAGAAAACATGATATATATACACAATGTAGAGAAAAAGAAAATCAAGTCATTTGTAGGAAAATAGATATAATTAGAGACCATTTTGTTAAAAGAAGTCAAACTAAGAAGCTGAAGGGTCACATGTTTTCTCTCATATGCAGATGCTAGAGAGGAAAAAACGAAAAGAATATCACAGGCAGATCTCCTGAAAATCAAAGGGAGAGCAGTAGAGTAAAAGAATCAAAGGATGGTAGTTGGGGAGGGAGTGGGAAAGTGTTGGGGTATGATATTGGCCAAATTATATTGTTACATTGTGTGCAGGTATGAATATGTAACAACAATTTCCATTATTACACGTAACTGTAATACACCAATAAAAATGTGGAAAAATTAAAAGTTAATAAGTAGAAAAAGATAAATAAAAACAATGTTGCTTATGAATTAATTATGAGTTACATAGTTGAATACAGAAACAATAAATTTGCATACATACACAAATACACATCAGGTGCAAAGAATTGAGATAACATTTTTCATAATTTCCAATGCATTTTATTTTTAATATTTTTAATTTCATATGAGCATAATACCTTTATTTTATTTAATTCTTATGTGGTACTGGGGGTTGAACCCAGTGCCTCAAACATTCTAGGTAGGAACTCCACCACTGAGCTACAACTGCAGCCCTTTAATTTATTTTCTGTATTGTTTCAGGTCCTTCTATTTTACTTATTAATATTATTTCTTGTTTTCAACTCCTGATTATATATCTCTTTAATTTGTAAAAAACTAATCAAATGTGTTAAGTACAATGTCTTTGAAATATATATAAACCTCTTTTAAATATATGGTATTTCTTCATTTATATATATGAACTTAAAATAACATTTATGAGCAATCTTGAAAAAGTTCTTCTTCTTTTTTCTTAGCTGTTTATGATATCTTAAAAACAGATAGAGCTATCACTTAACAAAGATATAAAATACATGGTAGACCAAGAAAACCCTTAAATATATATATATATATATATATATATATATATATATATATATATATATATGACATATCACACCCCTTGGATAGGGCAGGGAACATTTTAATTCTTCAAATTTCAGGCGAAAATGAAAACATATAATGAAACAGCCAACTTCCATTTGAAATAAAGGAACTAATAAAAAAAAATCACATAGAATATTAAAATTGCCTCTCCATGTTTAAAACTAAGGCAAAAGAATCTCTGTAAACTTTAATTAGGGAGGACATTCATAGAAGAAGTTCCATAGCAGCCCTGACCACCCACGTTGAGCAAAGTTTCAACCTGAGAAGAAAGAGAAGGTTAAAAAGTGACTCCGAAGGAATGGAATCAAAACTGACTTTTGGATGTCGCTGCCTTGCGTTTTCCAGGGAGTCAGATAAAGACAGAGATTGACACTGTGATTCTTTCAAAGACAGAAAGTTACATATTTGCAAATGGAACCAGTACTTGTAATTTAATAAAAAATATAAAAATCTCAATCAAATTGAAGTCAGAGATTGATGAAAGAAAACAAAGAAAAAACTCAGAAGGAAACATATTTAAAATAAAATGCAAAAGAATATAGCAAACATAAACTGAAAAGTTCTGTAATTACTATAAATATAAGTGGCTTAAAACTGACTATTGGAAATTAAAGCATATCAGAATAGACTTTAAAAAGTCAAATCTTACTAATAGTTTAAAACATTTAGGTTTCTTGAAGGATACAGAAAGAAGTCAGCTCAGTTAAAATAGAGGGAAGAAGCAACATTCTCTAGCAGTGGCGATGGTTCCAGTTTGTGGGTCTGAAATCCTGCACTAAACTTGACTCACCTGAGGATTATTGCATCCAAACCATCAGGAAGTACAAATGTTTTCTCTAGGTTCAGCTATATGAACATAACTCTCAACCTGTTCTTCATATAGGCAAGACTGGATATATTTGGGGGACAAACTCATTTAGAGAAGGTGGTATCTTTTGTATTTCATAACAGTTCTTTCTTCAAAGGTATTTTAAAAGAGGACATGTTTGTAGCAAATTTAAGTCTTTCATACCTTCACATCATTGAGTCTTCACATTATAGGATAATTTGGTTCTCTATAAAATTCTACTTCTTTCTTTTAGAAAAATAACTCAATCTTCTTTTTTCTAGTGCCTCATTAAGAAGGTTAGGTTGTCATCAGTCTAATTAGGTCTCCTTTATGGACGATCTTCTTTTCCTTATTTTTAGAACTTCTCTTGAGCTTTATTGTGCTTATATTAGACATCTGTCTAAATGTGGATTTTTCCATCTATGCTACTTGACTATATCATCAGTACTAGGAATTTGGGTTTTTGTCTTTAGTTGAAATTATTTTTGTCTTTTTATACAAGTGTTTTATTGCAGAAATTTTTAGGTGTACATAAAATAAATAGTATAGTATACCTGTCACTCAGGTGGAGCATCTACAAATCATGTGACATTTTATTCCTTCTCTGCTTCTACCAATTCTTCAGCCCAGCTCCATTTGTTTTATTTTTATTGCTGCATATTAATTATATTAAATGTCAGGTCCATTATAACATATTTGAATATGCATAAAAACTTAATGAGATCAATTTTCTTCCTTAATTCCTCCCCACTCCCTCTCCTCCCTTCCTATGATCCCCTTCTTCGATCCTAGCGGTCCCCAATTTTCATGGCATCCCTTTCTTTTCTTTCTAGCTTCCGTGTATGAGAGAAAACAATTACTTCTGAGTATGATTTTATTTGAAATTCTTAGTCATTGTATCTTTAAATATTCCATCTGATTATTTTTATTTTATTCTTCTGAGTTTATGATTATTTTGCTAGTTACTACTCATTTGGTAATATACTAACTATATTTTATATCTTGCTTTCCTGAACTGTTTCTTACAACTGATCTTCCAGTTCCAAAAGTCATTCTTGGGCTCTGTTGTTTTTCATGTAGTACATATGCTATATTGTTTATTTCAACTATCATAATTTTTGTTAACAGTATACCTTTATAATAACTATCCCATGTTCATTATCCAATACTGCATGTAATATATTTGTTTCTTTTTATTTTAGATATGCTTCTCTATATCTTGCTATTTTGTATATAAGAAAATTTTCTCCAAACATATAAGCCATCATGGTTAGTATTATAAAGAGTATTGGGGTCAACATATAGTCCTAGCTTGTGAAGATTTTTTGTTTCTTTGTTTTGTTTCATTTATTTTTGCAGAGCTGGGGATTGAAACCTGGCCTTTTACATGCTAGGCAAGTACTCTACTACTGAACTACATCCCTAGCCACTTGTGAAGTTTTGATTGCTAGAAATTCACCATGCTAGCAAAAAACTCCCAGAACACCATAGACTGGTTTTGACATTTGGTTCTCCCTTCACCAAATGATTCTGTCCCTCAGAGAATGTCCATGACCCTATGACTGTTCTTTGTTCAAAGAGTTTTCTTAACTGATTATGGTTTCCTATTTGTAGTTTGGAAAACTAAAAATGGAAAGAAGAATTAGTGGTACTTGGTCTTATGTCACCTGTCACCTACTTGTCAAAAGCTTCTGTGTGGGCCTTGCTACTTTTTCTTCTTTGAAGTGACAAAACAGCAAGGAGGGAGCCTCACAGGAAGGAAGCAGAGAATTCAGCCTCCAGAAGTTCTTGTCTTGCTTCCTGTCATCAGCAACACCAGGCCTGGCTCTGTCTGAGACTGCTGCCACTCACTCTTCTGGACCTCAATAACCATTCCCCCCAGCCCACATCCTCAGGTATTTTTCATGGCTTTACTTGAGTTGTTCAAATGAAGATCCATTTCCTTAATTTCCTTAGGTTGGACTGGGAAAATCAAGAAAGCAGTCTGGGCCATGATTTTCTTATTAATAACTGAAAGTCTCAGTAAAGATGCAAACACTCACAGACTAGTTGAGAAATGAGTATTATAATATTGTGAAAAAGGAAAAAATGATTTAAATTTTTTGTAAATGTCCAGACATGGCTACACCTGGGAGCCAATCCTAGGTTGCCCTGCATGCGTGAGTGGAGGCCTTGGTGGCGGTGGGGGGCATTGGCAGTCCCTGGGGCCTGAGGATGTGGTGTAGCTCCTGGCTTTGCCAAGGGATCACCTCCAGGGATTTTGCTTGTCTGGCAGCTCAGGAATGCCACTGATTGGTGCTGGAAGTGACCTTCTCCTCCCTGGACTACCTCAAGTTCTTAAAAGTTTTAGTGTACATCTGAAATGCAAAGGAACTTCTCAAGGAGGAGGCAAAGTCCTGGTCCGTTATGTCTCTACCCATACTCACACTAACCCCTGACAGTGGAACAGTTCATGATGGAGTTCACCATGTGGTGAGTGCTGGCACTTTAGCTTAACTGAGCAGGAGATTGCAAAAATCATGGACACGAGTGTAACAGCTAAGATTGTCAGGAACCTGGATCATTCATCACTGCATTGTCTCTAAGGGATAGGAATATAAAGCTAAACTTCATATTCTGCCATGATCCTCCACCAGAATCTCCACAGGATCTAGAACACAGAATGATTGTGAATACATTGCAACTTGTAGAGGCATGACTCAAGGAACTTGCTTGATATGCAGTGATGGATGATTAACAACAGAGACCAAGTTTCAGCTAGAATGTGCACTTTATTGAATGAAGGAAGGAAGGAAAAGGGAGAGAATGGGAATGAACAGATCCTTGGCTTTCTAGTAAACCACAACCTAATCAATCTGAAATAGTCCATTTACAAATAAGCTCATGTTGAAATGCACTGTTTAATTAAATGTTGACGTCTTGTCTTTCTTCCTGTCTATTCTGAAGGCCATGTAATGCCTCACTTTTCTCTTTAAATTTTATGAAAATATTTGGCCTTTGTGGATCTATGCCTGCTGGACTGCATTTATCTTTTACTCAGTATGACTTTAAATTTTTTCTGGTTATATATATATATATATATATAATATTAATTATTAAAAAATAAATTTTCACTGTACAAGTATGGTTTAATAAATAGATTGCATCCCTTTACTGCAATAAGATACAAATATAGATATTTGAGTGTTAATACACATAATGCTCCAGAAATATTAAAGAAAAAAAAGTCAAAGTGCAGAACTCTATGTAAATGTGAAAGACAAAAGGTTCATATGTACTGATAAAGGTACTTTATAAAAAACATACATCCAGAAAAATCAATTGTGCTGACCTCTTGGTAGAAGGAAGGAAGTTTGTATATTATATTTTAATTTAAATTTTAAATATATGAATGTAAGACTTTTAAATTTGAATTTTCATTTGCTAATAAAAAGTAAAAAGATTTGCATTATAAAATATTATCTTCTCACACACATTCACAGATGATTATTTGTGTAAGATTTTATATTGTGGTTGAAGATTGTTTAGAAAATTTTCAAATTTTATGCTAATAAATAAAAGTCAAAGAAATGTTAAACATATGGATAGTTTAAAAATATTTGAATTATTATACCTCAAAAATGGTCATTTATTTTATTAGAAAATATTAAAAACTGATGAAAGCTGATACTTTGCTTCATTTTAATTATATGTTTAATTTCCATACTAAGTAATTGATTCATCTCATGTAAAATCTGTGTAGAGAAACAATCAGCATGTTAACATAAATGAACTCATGAAAGGTGTCAAGTGATATTATTGAACACAGCAAAAAAAGATTTGTTGAGATTAGATAAACCAAGGCATCACTTGTCAGTTCCTCTATTTAGAAAAGGTAGACAGAAGGGAAGACAAAAGCCAATATTCAAATTATCTGCATGATCTGTTGTTTCTTGACTACAAATCGTCAATGTGAGAAGGGTGTGCAAAGAGACAGTAAAAAATCACAGCATCACTTTTGTTAGCAGATCAAAATCCCCATTTTTAATGGTATGGAGGCTATATTGAGCTCTAACAATGGAACTGTACTTACCCTTTCTTGGCTTGTCAGTCTCCATTTTGAAGTATTGTTTTTAATGACCTATCTAGAGAGTTTATTTTTTTATATAAAGAACATGAATATATTTAGCTGGTTCATCTATCAAAAAACTTGCTTTGGTATATCATGATCAGACTGTATTCTGTAAGTGTGGTGGACCTTGACAGACAATGTCAGTTGATTCTAAGACTCGTCTTCCTGCATAGCAATACAACATTTCCAAATACGTTCTGACTCCAATCTGCAGTCAAATCAATTAGTGCTAGCTTGCTCCACGCTGATTCAATCAGAACCTATAATTCCAGAGTTTTCACACTAATTTCACTGGTAAATTTGATGAGAAACAATACTTATGCAAATATTCACAGGAATGTTTGCAAACACAGAGATACAATAAAATTAAGTTAAAAATATAATAACTCTAAAGTCAACTCATTTTCTCAAAGTATGTTTACAGGTGGGGATATAGGAAGAGATTTTTTTTTTTCCCTGAGTATGCTTTTGCTCCTGCATTTGCTCATTTCTGTTTTTAAGAAGTAATTACTCTAGTGTCCATGTTAAATTACTTCCTTTCTTTTACCTTGAAATTGATGCTTGAGTTCTGAAGAATGAACCTAATATAAAGCTGAATTAAAAAATGAAAAAAAAAAAATTGGCCAATGGCAGCAAGGATGGGTCGGGGAAGAGGGAGAAGGATTGATTTGGAGATTTCTAGCCAAACTACTGGCTTATGCTTGTATATAGTTTGCAAGATGTCTGTGAAGCTGTGATTAGGGAACCTTTCTACTAACAAAGTAGAACGCTGCCTCTGATCCTTAGTAAATTGGGCTTTGGGGAATTGTGCAGGACACTACTACATTTGCCTTGCACTTGGTAAGGGACAGGTCTTAGGAAAAATTTCTAAAGCATCAAGCCACTTCAGTGTTACTGATGCTGTGCTTCCACGTGCTACCAGGGTTGGCTGGCCCAAAACCTCCAGAATTGCCAGTTCTGCCAAGAGACTATCTCCAAGGTGATGCTCTGCTCCTACATGTGAATAACAGTGAAGCCACACCTCAGCCATGCTGGGCTGTGGAGGAGCTTCTTACCTGCCATTGAGCCTTCAAGATCTTTGATCTACTTTATTTCCTTTCTAAAGTCAATGGACAATAGTGTTCACAGATGCGTGTACTTAGAATTGGGAAAAGGATCTCCCGGCACAGCTGCCTGAGCACTAACTCTCATCAAGTTCAGTGAAACAGTTTTTTGAATCCACTCATGCAGACCCTTTGTCTCCAGGGCATATACATACTGCCAACTGGATCTAGTGATTTTCGATGTATGCACAAAAGTATACTGAGTACTAGCATTCTCCTTTAATGCACTTGGGCAAATTACCTGTAATATCTTTCTATATTGCAACTTTGCCAGTCTTCTCATCCACAAAAGGGTTGAATTAATACTTTCTACCTGTGGGTGAGAATTGAATGAGTTAATTTATATGAAGTATATACAACAATGACTGCGTATAGTAAGAATTTAAGAATCTGTCAAATGCTAGCTACTACTACTACTTCTACTATTATTGGTTTTATTATTATGTTTTTTTCATTATTATCATTGTTGATTCTGAATCCCTGAAGTCCAGGAGTACATTAGCCTGGGTTCTCTAGAATACAGACCTGAGCAAGGATCATACTTGATAGTGTTTTATTTGGGGGAAGGGAGTCCAAAATCAAGAAAGCACGAAAAAAGAAAGAAGGGAAGTTAGCAAATAGAAGGGAGGTGGGCTAAAGACCTGTAAAAATCTTCACAATAAACAGAGAGAGTTTATTGAGATGTCACTAGTGAGTCCTTGAGTAATGCATCAGGAGATAAGGAAAGAAAACCTGGTAAAAGTTTGCTATCCATCATATCAGCCCTAGTTCCCTCCTGAGTTGTGCCATCTGGTCACTTTGGGCAACTGATAGGAAAGCCCTCAAAGTAAGAGCAGCATCAGCCTTAACAATAGGACACAGCAATGCCATGATGCCAGGAGCTGGTTTCTGTTTGGCTCCAGCCTGCACCTGAACATACCCTGAAGATCCCATATGAGAGGATGAGGAATTGAGTGGGTTATGGGACATTCTAAGCGTCAGAAGCAATGCTGAGCCTGAGACAGAAGTCAAGAGGGCACCACACAAGGTAAAGCTAAGACCCTGAGATGTTGTGTGCTCACCTAGAATGACATGAAGAAATCGGAGCAGTTGCCACATTAGTCCTGACCTGTGAAATGGTATTCCATGCCACTATCTCCCTCTGTCTTGCATGGTGGTCAGGGAGTTCAAAAGGTCCCACTTCAATAAACAGCAAAATCCTTCCTAAATGGCCACAAGAATGTGGTTGAAGCCAGGCTATTATTATTATTATTATTATTATTATTATTATTATTATTATTAGAATATCTGGAAATGTCAAGCAGAAAGAGGAGCCAAGTGAATCAGGAACAACAAAGAATTGGGTCCAGAAATCTCAGACAAGCCCACTGAGCACTAATTGTGGCTACATTCTTTGTATTTTATGATTATAAAGGTCAGAAAACCCAGGCACAATGTCACCTGTCTGTTATCCCAGCGGCTCTGGAGGTTGAGGCAGGAGGATTACGAGTTCAAAGCCAGCCTTAGTAAAAGCGAGGTGCTAAGCAACTCAGTGAGACCCTGTCTCTAAATAAAATACAAAATAGGGCTGGGGATGTGGGTCAGTGGTTAAGTGTCCCTGGGTTCAATTACTGGTCCCTGCCCTACTGACCCCAAAAATAGTTCAGAAAAGGGAGAGATTTTCTTAAAAATCTCATTCGTTTTAAAAGAATGATTAGAGAAACGTACCTGGGCCAAGTATTCATCCAGATAATAATATTTCTTTCAAGGAATGGGGCTCAAATTCAAGGGGCACAGAACCTGGATTGTCAACACATATAGAAGGCCAGCACCCAAATGTAAAGGACCTGAAGTTCTTTCCATATAAAATCTATGGATAGTCTCTTCATCTCTTTCTCTGTTCTAGGGTTTTGTGAATATCTCTATATCTTAAAAATAAAATCTGTGTTAATTATATCTACTTTTAAGTATTTCTGTGAAGAAGTTAGTGAAGCCATATTGCCTAAACACCTTTTACAGAAAATGTTCTATTATTATTTCTCTAATTATACTTTCTCTTAATCATCCCCTGGAATAAATATAGTGGTGCTGTTGGGTTTCTTGCACCTAATATTAGTATTTTCTATAGTTTTGCATCTTTTTTTTTCCTTTGCAATTAGATTCTGGGGAAAACTTTCAGCTCTCTCCTTCAGCTCAACAACCTTAACTTTAGCTATATGTCCACTCTGCTATTCATCCAACTGACTTATTTTTCTATTGACTGAAATTTTAATTTCAGCAATACTTTTAAAAATCATTGTTCCTACTTAACACATAATGTGTGTTAGTGCTTCATCTGGGTTTACTAGCTATTTTTATTTTAAATTTTGTTATTTGATCCGTTTCTTTATCTGTTTCATCAGTGCTATGGTTTGGACAAGTGTACCTAAAGGTCCAAGTGTGAAGACTTGGTCCTCAGGGTAACCATAGTAGGAAATGCTGTGGACCATTAAGAAGTCCTTTCCTTCATAAGGCCTGTCTTGAGGAAGACGGTAGGTCCCAAGGCTCTCTGCTGTTTCCTGTCTTGAGATGTAAGTGATTTGCTCCACCACAGGCTTGTGCCCCCAAGCAGAGGCCCAAAGAGATGAAACTTCCTGATATTGGATTGAAACTTCTAGAGACATGAGCCAAAATAAACACTTTGCTTTTATAACAAAAGGTTAACGAAAGTTTAATTGCTTCAGGTATTTCATTATAATAAAGTGAAACTGACTAATGCACTTGGGTATTGTTTTTTCTAGTCAGTTTTCAGTTATTATAATTTTAAGTATTGTTCTCATGATAAAGATGTTATATCTCTGAATTTACCAAATGTATTGGTGTCTTCTGTTAACTCTATTTTCTTGGAGAGTACGTCTATTTGTTCAAGCTGGTAAATGCCTTTTGTTCAGAATGTTCAATGTTATTGAAAAGCTTCTAATGTTTACTATTTTTTAAACTTGTTTCTTTTGTTTCCTAAGCAAGAGTCTAGATTAATCACTCTTGATTGGAGATGGCATTTCCTAAACACAAACTAACCATAATCAGTAAATGCTGATTTTTACTATGTATTGTACCCAGATTTTAGGGTCTGTGCATGTGGGCAGGGCATGCATGTGGGTTCTTTCTTCTTTCTTTGCCCTCTACCTGCAGCCTGTGAGTCTCCCTCAGCAAATGCCCTACTACCTTTGAGGAACTCTGTTACTGACGCTAGTCCTGGGGCAATGCCATGGCAACAGCTATGGAAACAGATCTCAGTGCAGCTGTTCCACTCCCTTTAATGCCACAAGAACTGAGAAGCATGTCACCGATCACTATCTCATCCCCTGTTCTTCACTTCTTACAATATTTTCATGTTTTGTTTCCCGAGAAAAGCCATCCATTTGGAGGCCTTATCCATTCCCTATGTCAGGTTGTAAGTCTTAATCTCTGTGAAGTTTGCATATCTTCCAGAAACTTCTTAATATTCTGGTTTACTTTTAGCACTGTTTTGATTTTCCATAAATAATGGGTATCTTCTCATTTTTATATTTATCCTTTCATTGAAGTAGGATTTGGGGAGAAGAGAAAGACTAAACAAGTACATTTAAAACCATTATGAGACAACATTTTCTGGTTTATCTTGGAAATGCATCAGAATGTTCTTGTAAACATGAACTCAATACATAGGCTCTTTAGGAACAAGTTGCAACCTAGCTGAGGGTACATTTTTAATTTCTGGATTTTCTCTTCACTATACTTAATATTGATTCATGACTAAGTAAACTAAGATGTATATTACAGCTTTTCATTTTTTCTTTTTTACATAAAGAGTCATTCTTACCAGCAGAATCTTGATCAATAGTTGCAAATGGGTAGCAGTTTCATCACAGATGATTGCCATTATGTTGCCAAAGCACAGTTCAACAACTGTCCATTTTTTATTCATATCTATATAAAGATACAATTATAAAATTTACAACTTCAATGTCCTGAAATAAAAATATAGATTGAACATGTATGATATTGTTTGCAAAGCATCTTTTAAATTCATCAGATAGAAGCAGATAAAATTGCTCTTTGGTTCTTCAGCAGGTCAAATTACATGTTGTTTAAGATCTTGTAGAGACTAATATAAAAAATTTAGAATATATTTAGGAAACAACTGTTACAGCACAACTAATTAAAATACATAAATTTCTTTGCATTTAATTAAAAAGCAAAAAAAATGACCCTTTTGTGGAAGAATTACATTGATTTTTTTTGCAATTTTTTTTTCAAAAAGATCTGTGAGAAGCTGATTTCTCAGATAGTATAGCCCAAGTGTTCTAGGAACTCTACCATCATATTGAACAATATAAAGTGTATTGTATTTTTGATAGAAGAAATTTGGTAATTTTGTAACTGCATGTTGAATTCCAGTGCAAGGACTCAAAATTAAATAAAATATATTAGTGAGTGTGTGTTTCAAATAGCTACTAATATGCATATTAATATAATAAAAAAATAGAATCATGATCAAAGAATCTCAAAACATTCTATTAAGTGAATGAATGGAGCCAGATATATGTGGCAGCATACTATATGAATCAGTTTATATGTGATTCTAAAAATTGGATAACCACAAAAATGGAAATTTGGAGAGATGAAAATATTCTGTCATGCTTATGGTGGTAGTTTCATGACTCATATGTTTATCAAAGTTTGTTCAATTGTGTTCCTAAAGTAGCAAATCAATAGTATTTAATTTATACTTCATAATTAATAAAAAATATAGAAAACACCCATTATTGGTTTATAGTCATTATTTGAATAGAGATCAAAACCTTTGACATATGTTAGACAGATTGCACTTTCATTTCATGTAGTACCTAAGACTTATCTTACTTGCTTCTGTCCTGTGCTTTGTGCTTTTGGCATACAAGCCATCTTTCTAAAGGGCTGATTCTTCCCTCCACTGTAGGTAGAAACATGTTGATTCATCCCTCTGCAAAGGTCTGACCTGAAGGAGACTGGCTTTCTCTTATGTACACTGAGAACTAGGGAAAGTTAGTTATCTGAAGAAAGCAACTTTCTGGTGTGCATGCCAGGACAATGGCTGCTTGGGATGCTGGTCATATAAGAAAACCAAGCAAGTTAATGCTGATGATGTCACTGCTTCTACCACCTGATGTACAAATCCCTTCTCTCAATGGTGACTGGCACTGAAATGAGGACACTTGTCCAAGCAGCTCCCAATGGACAAAATTCCATGAGGGGAAGTAGATACTTCTTGGTCACAGTGAGGGAATGAAGAGGTTATTTGTTCAGCCTGTCACTACTGAATTCTTCTTGAACAGTCACTGATCTCTTATAAGCTATTTCTAATAAATAAGTTTCCCAGGCTGTCTGTGGGCAGTTTTTAAAATTGTTTTTGCCTTTAGCAACCTGCCACCCTGGCACACCTGAGCTGGGGCCATGACAGTTCTCTTATAAAATACAATCCAAATTGTTCTTTGGTTCTAGGGTGGTTTTCATAATTAAGTTGTCTAAATTCTGGTTTTGTTCTGGCAGTCCTGCATAGTTTCTTGCATTCTAGTATGTAAAATGATAAGAAGGTTTGGTGATGGGAGGAAAGACTAATCAAAACATAAATTACTTTGTACTAAACCACCCAAGAGATATTGTAACAGGAAGTTAATCTTGATTGTGTGAAATGTTCATTCTGAGGATGAATTATGGAGAAGGACTCTCTCTTTCCTCCTGTCTTCTTCTCTGAGACTCATCAATTGGTGAAACTAGAGAACACAAGAACATAAGATGCCAACACAAAGAAAGGGGTGGGAGCCATGCAGGAATAAGAGATGTAAGGAAAATTGAATGGAGAGGGTTCAAGGAGGATAACTTTTTCATGCCAACAATGAAGTGACTAGAGTCACCCTCAGATAAGAATTAAGATCCACCTGCTTATTGAAGGAAAAGCAGGCACGTGAAACAAGTGAACAGTCAAATATTTGGATCTCCACTCATTTTTTATTATATACAAAATGAATTTAAGACTGTCATCCAAAGGAAGGAATTGTGTAAGAATTATGCAGTGTTTTCTATTTGATCTCATCTACCACATCAATGTCTTAAAATTTATTATTCCTCCTTTAGTGATAAATAAGTTATATTAACATTTAAGTGATATTAAAAATTTAGAAAATTAGTAAACTGCTGTGTGTCTCCCTGAACATGAAGTCTTAGTCATTAACATTTGCTGTGTGTCCTCCATGTCTAACGACATGCCTTGAACATGGTAGACACTGTGCAATGAATAGTCATAAATCAAAAGATTACACTTGGAAATAATTGTGTTTTTAACACTTATTAAATTGTACATTTCTGTTCCATTACTGGGTTGGACTATGAACATTCAAACTTGTTTCATCACTGACCAATTGAGAAAAAAGGAGAAAAATCAAAGAGAGCCTGGTTTTAATCATGTAAGATTCAATTGTGATTGTGACTAGACATCAAAATCTGCCATCTTGGATGCTTATTTAAATACTGAGAAGATATATTACTTTTCCAGAGTACCTCTGGAAAAGTCAGGTACAAATATGTAGCCTGACGACATGTACATGAATTGTTCATTTGGGGAGTTAATTATGCCTTCTATGCTGTGTAGTGCACCTTATTATTAAAGTGGTTGTTGTTTCTTAACTAGTATGTAAAACATTGTATTTTCACCGGAGCCAACAGATGGTTGTACAGAAATTAGAAAATTCTGATTGTACAGAAATTAGAAATTATTTTAAAATTGGAATTCTTTAAAAAAAATAAATATATTTAGATTTGAAAGTTCTTAACTGTTTAAAAAGCTTTGGAATGAAGAAATCATTTTGGCAACATTATACTGTCTGGATTACTATAGCTTTATAGTATAGTAAATATAGGAGATTTAGTCTTCTACCTTCATTCTTCTCCTTTAATATTGAATTGGCTTTACTGAGTTTCTTGCCTTTCTGTACAAACATTACAACCAGTTTGTTGATATCTACAAAGTAACTCATTGGGATTTTGATTAAGATAGCATTAAATATATAGATCATGGTGTAGTATATTGACAGTAATAAATCTTCCTACTCATGAATATAAAATCTCTGCACTGATTTTGTTTTTCATTGATTTTGTTCATCAGAGTTTTATGGTTTTTCCAAAATAGAGCCTGTACATATTTGTTAGATTTATACCTATGTATTTCATTTTGGATTCTAATATAAATTGTGTTGTGTATTTTTTTTTACATTTTTTATTCATTTGAATTAGTTATACATGACAGTAGAATGCACTTTGATATGTCATATATAATGGAATATAATTGCTCATTCTTCTGGATGTACATGATGTAGAATCACACCAGTTGTATAGTTTTGTGTGTGTATATACACTCACACACACACAACACACACACACATACACATAGGGTAATAATGGCTGATTCATTCTACTGTCTTTCCTACCCTCATCCCCCTCCCACCACTCCCCTTTACATAATATAAAGTAACTCTATTCTTTCCTAGCACCCTTTCCCCATTGTGAATTAGTGTTTACATATCAGATAAAATATTTGGCCTTTGGTTTTGTGGAATTGGCTTATTTTGCTTGACATGATATTCTCTAGCTCCATGCATATATTACATTTATCTGTTGAAGAACAACTAAGTGAATTCTATAGTTTAACTATTGTGAATTGAGCTGCTATAAACATCGATGTAGAGGGGAGTGGTGGGAGGGGTATGGGGTAGGAAGGAGAGTAGAATGAATCAGACATTATTACCCTATGTGTATGTGTGTGTGTGTGTGTGTGTATATATATATATCACAGTAATATGCAGATTTTAAGTCCTTTGGGTACAAACTGAGAAGTGGGATAGCTGGGTCTAATGGTGGTTCCCTTTGAAGTTTTCTGAGGAATCTTTATACCACTTTCCCTAATGGTTGACACCATCTGCATTCTCACCAGCAATGTATGAGTGTACCTTTTTCCCCACATCCTCACAAATATTTATTGTTGTTTTTATTATTAATAATTGCCATTCTTACTGGAGTGAGATGAAATCTTAGTTTTGAGTTGCATTTCTCTAATTGCAAAAGATGTTGAACATTTTTTTTCACATACTTGTTGATCAATTGTATTTCTTCTTCTGTGAAGTGCCTGTTCAGTTTCTTAGCACATTTATTTGTTGGGTTATTTGTTTTGTTTTGCTTATGCTGTTAAGTGTTTTTGAGTTCTTTATATAACCTGGAGATTAATGCTTTATTTGATGTGTGTATGGTGAAGATTTTCTCCCCTTCTGTAGGCTCTCTCTTCACTTTATTGATTGTTTCCTTTGCGGAGAAGCTTTTTTTAAGTTTGAATCCTTGCTGTGTTGTGTTTTTAATTTCAAATCTTGCTTGCTCATTGCTGGTGTGTAGGGAAGTGATTGACACTTGTACATTAATCTTGGATCTTTGAACACTGTTGTGCTTGCTTAAATACCAGGACATTTTCTGTCATTTGTTTTGTAATTTCTATAATCATGACAGACAGTTTTGTTTCTTCCTTTCCAATTTGTATAATTCAATTTTCTTTTCTGGCATTATTGCACTAACTAGGACTTCTAGTACTTTGAAGTTGTGGTGAGTACTTTCTTCCTAATCTTAGAAGGATTCTAGTTTTTCATCATTAAGTGTGCTGACGGATTTTTGTAGTTATTTTTTTATCAAGTTGATGATAGAATTTCTCTAGGAACTAGAAGTTTGAGATAATGAACCATGGACAGGTGTTGGATTGTGTTAAATGTTATTTTATGATCTATTGCTATTATTGAGTGACTTTTCTTCTTTAACCTGTTGATGTACACTTGGTTTTGATATATATTATTTTTTAATAATGCTGAATTCAATACCCAAATATTTCGTTGAGTAGTTTTGCATCTACAATCAGAAACCTATAATGGTAAGTCAACAACCAAACCAAGTTAGTATGCACAATCTCCTAAATTCTGGAACTGACAGAACTACTTACCTTTAAAAATAAAAAAGGAAGGGGAAAAGAATATTGATTGGTTAGATGTCCAAGTAAGTAAACCGAATCTCTCTTCCCTTAGCAAAGTGATTTTATCATAGCAGAAAACTATTAACTTACTAGTATTATTATTAAGAGTAAAATTTTTAAGAGTATCACTGACTTCCATTTCTTTGGATACATTTGAGGGCAAGCTTACTATGCATAAAACAGGAGATGGTGTGAATGTATGCATATTAGATGCTGAGGGCCTTTTCCTTTTTTCAACCTCAACTAAGTTCTACTCAAACTGAGTACCAGGATTCTCTCAAGCAGGGAGAAGAAATGTTTCTTATAGAGTTATCACAATAGACTTAGAATAAAAGAACTAAGGACATTAACTCACCTGAAGGAAACATCCTCTTCAATTAATGCTAAAGTGAGATTCATAATCAACAAACCCCATCTTCATGCTCAGAGATTTCAATTATATTTTTTTGTGTGTACAATTCTTAAATATTGGCAGACTTTTCAGATTTACTTAACAACTCTGGAAGGACCCTACCAGAAGGACAGACACCATATCCAAGAGATAAATACAATAAACACAAGCAAATAAACAAATATATCAGACAGATACAAATCAAGCATGGACAAAAACATGGAAGGAACAAAGCATCTAGGGATGGAAGTAAACTTAAAAACATACACCAAAAGTAGCCTCAGAAGGATATTGTGTTAAGAGTGGATGATATCCACAGGATAGCCTTAACAGTAAGCATGTAAGTTAATGAAAATATTTAAGGAAAAATCCTTTAAAACATGAATAAAAATTGAATAAAAATCAATTCAATAGTTTTAAAATAAAAATAGTGAAAATTACTTTTCTTTTGAGCTACTGAGAATTGAACCCAGGGATACTCTCTCTACCTCTGAGCTATATCCTCAGCTGTTTTCATTTTGAGACAGGTTTTCACTAGGTCCCACAGGTTGACTTTCAACTTGCTACCCTCTTGCCTCAGCCTCCTGAAGAGCTGGAATTGCAAATGTGTGTAAATCAATAAAAAATAAATAAAAATTGATCAAAAATAAATTGATAGAAACACAGCAGCCAACATCATACTCCAGCCCTGTGGGTGTGATGACCTTATCATCCTGTCCAGTCAAGCCTTCAGAAGATATGGTCTCAGCCATTATAGCTTATCAGCTGCCATGAGAAAACCCACTTGAGAACATCCTAGAGCAGAACCACTTGAATTTCTATTTTACCATTGTATTGTAAAATGACTAGCCGATAAAATTAGAAACTTCTTTTTGTGTAAGGAGTATATAGGAGTCAATAAAAGTTTGTCTACAGTTTATGCTCAGTAGAGAAGTCAGAATTAAGCAGAATCATGTATGTCTGCATTGAAAAACCTTGTGATGAAATTGGCCTGACCAAGTGGGACCTGTTCTCTGACTTTGTTAGCTTCTGACCTTCCCTGCTCACTCACTGAAACAGGAGTGGCCCCCTTACTGCTCATATATCCTGCCCCTGAGCAGTCCTACCTTCAGGCCTTCGTTCCAGGTGCTCCCTCTACATGGAAGCACTACATTCACAGGTCTATTTGGCTGGCTTCTTCACGGTCTTTGCATTTTTCTAAAATTTCACCTCTCACTGATACTAACCCTATCTATCCCTTCCACTTCCATTTATGGTATATCTGATCTCCAAGTGTACATTCTTTATTCTAGTTGCTTTTTAAATAGTCAATGTTAACTTGTAGCATATGCATTTTGTTGTGGCTCAGATGTGATATATTTGGATGTGATAAAGTGTAACATCAACAAAGGAAGATGTTGTGTGTGTGTGTGTGTGTGTGTGTGTGTGTGTATGATTGTATCCTGAAGTGCTATAACAATTACTGGCACATATATGGCATAATTTTTTTTTGTGTGTGGTGCTGGGGATTGAACCCATGACCTTGTGCATGCGAGGCAAGCACTATACCAACTAAGCTATATCCCCAGTCCCATGCATAAAAATATTTGTTATGGCAAGTAAAGATGGCACATGCCTGTAATCCCAGCATCTCGGGAGGCTGAGGCAGGAGGATTGCAAGCTCAAAGCCAGCCTCGGCAATGGCAAGATACTAAGCAATTCAGTGAGACCCTGTATCTAAATAAAATATAAAATAGTGCTGGGGATTTGATTTAGTGGTTGAGTGCTCCTGAGTTCAATTCCTGGTATTTCCCCCAAAAATTAGTTATAAAATACATAGGATATAAAAGAATTTCTAGCAGGAAAAAAACACATTAAAATATTTGTGTTTCTTCAAATTAATTTGCTTACACATTTATCTTTAATTTTAATTGCCAACTTTAAAATTTATTTACTTTAATTTTGAAACAACTAAATTTTCAATTAAAAAGCAATATACTTTTAAAATATGCATATTTACTGAAAGTAATTCTGTTTTAAAAAGTAAAAGAAATATTCAAATTTAATATGTGCTGAATTCATTCAAGAAAATTACCCCCAGTGTCTCATTTTAAGTTAGAACACTTTTCACTCATAGCAGTCTACCTATGGAGTATTTGCTTAGAGGATCTCTATTTTATGCTTATTTAACATAATTTTAACTGAAAATTTTATCATTTACTCAGTTTTATTCCAATGATGATGTATGAAAATATTTTTAATTAAGGAGAGGGAAAGCCTCTGTATTCTTCATCAGTCTCATTGCTGACCCCACATGCCAATTGAAATTTTCATGCATTTCAGACATATTTTCAACACACTTTTAAAAACTAATTTCAAAGCCTGTACAATGTGTGCCTGATGATCACTGAGCAAAATTATAGGTGCTGATAGTATGAGTTTAAACTAATGCTTCACCCTATAAAATAGACACATGTATCAGAAAGCTAAGAGAACTTCCATAGAGAATGTGTCCACTGAACATGCACTTAATTTGCAAGAGTTCAAAGGATATCCATTCTTAACTGAAAGACATCAAAAAGAATTGTAAAAATATCTTGTCAAGCAGCATTGTTGTGCTGTCTAGCTTTTTAATCGTAGCATAATTTTAATGCTATTAATGTTTCTACAAAGACACACAGAGGTCAAGGATGCAAGGAGAGAGAAGAGAACGAAAGAGAATGTGTTTATTAATTACATTTTCTGGTAGTTTGGTAAGATGATGTGACTTTCTTTAGTAAACTGTATTAATAATATATTTACAGGCATATGATCTGATTTTAAAACTGCTCTGAATATAAGAATTCAAGAGACTGGCTGGATAAGAGTTGGCCAAAGGTACCACATGAAAGCTTTGGATTAATGCTTTTGTAAATTAAAAAGATATATCAAGAAATTGAAAAAAAAAGAAATTGAATTGATATACTGAAGAAAAGATTTGGTCAATAATATTCATATTTGGCATTCAAAATGATTCTTAGTTTAATTTTTACAACTAAATCTAATATTATAACAATAATACATGCAATTAAGGATGATTTATTTATCAAGACGACTAGAATTAACACTTGGTATAGATACAAAAAAAAAACACCTCTTAAAAGTATATAAATCACTCCTTGTCCCTCAAAAATGTATATGTATTCCCAAGCCCTCATATGCATGTGCTATGCAAGCATACTTTAGCCTCACTACACCAAAAAACAAATATTAATTATAAGTATTCTGGCTTCCATTGTTAAAATAATTAATTATTTCAATCCGAATAAAACAACACTGCCTTTTCACATAGGAATCTTTTTATATACAGGTATTAATTCTAAAATATGTTCATAGATCTTTAAGTAAAGATACAGTGTCAGAATTTCCCTTGAGTACTATGAAAGTATCTAGTATAAATTTTGTATTCGTATCTTATGTATTTTAACGTTGAAAGTAGGAGATAACTATGGTTGTTATAAAATATATGATATGACCTAGAGTTGGCTATCCTGAGCATCTACCTTTTGATTGTAAAGAAGAAATACCTTATTTTTGCCTTCTTGGATCAAAAATTTCAAGCTGTATAATTTTCTTGCTGTTCACGGAAACAAACCAAGCGGAGACCATACATCAAACATACTCTGAAGGTTACAAATATTTGCTATTCAGAAAATCTCAATGAGGGTTTAGTTATTTAAAACTAAAGAAAGAAAATTACTATTAATAATTGGTTTCAGATAATGAAATGTTTTTATGCAAATAGGTGAACCCTAAATATGACCTGGAAACAAAAGACTGCTTAACAGTTACTATTAAGCAATACATTAGTAGATCAATTAAACAGAACTTCTTTTTAATGAATGTGCTGTACCCTTGTTGCCATAGAAACCTGGAAATAGAAAGCTTCAGAATGCTAATAGAGTGAGAAACACAACAAAATGTTTGTAAACATACACCTTGAAATTTGTATGATCAGTGAAGTAATAAATGGGGGATGCAAAGAATTTCCCAGCATGAAAGGAAAGACACAATTCAGAATTTAAGGTATTACGTTTTTTTTTTTTTTTTTTCATTATGCAGATCAGTCAAGAAGCTGCCAAACATTATTATGGGTCACACTCACATGCATTGGCTGATATAAAGAAACATTTTGCTTTCAGGATTTGAAAGAAATTGTATGTGAAGTCATGTAACATCAGGGATTAGTGAAAAAAATATGTAGGCTATTTTTCAGAGGGAAAATAAAGCCAAGATTGGGTTAAAATAAAAAAAAAATTTAAATTCATTACACCTGTAACATTTCACCCAAAGATGTAATCTGTACAAGCCTTATTTCCTCCTTTATTTTTTTCCTCTAATTCTCTTGTTTGAAACCTCTTTTACCCCTTTGTTTTGGTGCATGCATTAATAATATTTGATTTGGCTTAAACAATTCCTAACAAACTGAAATGTCTGGAGCTCTATAGACAAATACTGTTATTAATGCAAGTACAATTACTGAATTGAACAAGAAAAATAATTTGGGCCACTTTAGGTTCCTGACTTACAATGATAATTATTCCAATTTAGGTTATACTTTAAAGAGAAACAAAGCAGCTAAATAGCAATTCTATTCATCGAAGAATTAATTTCTTTCCTATTCACTATTATGACAGAGTATTGGATTCTTTTAGCATCTAATAAATCAGAAATTCCACATCCATTTTGTACTGAATTTCATTCATAATTATTGAGGTAGCAATTTGGACAAAGGCAACATTCCAGTGTCAGTGAAAGGAAAGATAAGATAAAGAGCTTGGCATTGTCCAAGGACATAAGGTTTGTGTCCTCTTCTCAGGAACTTATGAATCTGACAGAGTGTGATTCTCCTTGTGTTTGGACCTGGCTGCTTACTGATTGGTGAGGAATGAAAAAACTTCATTTAGGCTGGGACTGTAGCTCAGTGGCAGAGCACTTGCCTAGCATGTGTGAGGCACTGGGTTCAATCCTCAACATCACATATAAATAAAAAAATTAAATTAAAAAAAAAACTTCATTTGTTCAACCTGAGCTGATTACTGGAGTATTTTTAGTGTTGAGTTCCTGCCAATTACATAAAGGTAGCTGATGTGTATGCTGTTTCAGGGAGCAGTCATTAGATATGTACATATATGATACATATATGATCAGATATGTACATATATGTACATATATGATACATGCTTTAAAGTATATTTCTCTAAGAGTCTTGGGTTGGGACATATGGAGGGAATTATGTGCACTGTATGTTATTATTGAGATTTCCATATTTTCTTGCTGCCTCCATATTTATTCAGGCTTCACTTTCTGGACACTTCATTGGAAATTGACACTATTTCATAATAATTTCTCACATCCCAGGTAACCAGGTGATATGTGTGTTAAAAATTGAGAATTAATCTTTCAAAGGTCCGATGGAAATGAATTGTGACAAAATTCACATTAAGCATATTTTATGGAACAAAAAGAACATCATTGGAACTTCGGTTGTAGCTCAGTGGTAGAGCACTTGCCTAGCACGTGTGAGGCACTGGGTTTTATTCTCAGCACCACATATAAATAAATGAATAAAATAAAGGTCCATCAACAACTAAAATGATAATCATCATCATCATCATCATCATCATCATCATCATCAACATCACTGCCTACTCTTAACTTGAGAAAAATAATTGTATAAAAATGGTAATATGAAAACAGCCATCTAACATAACAAAAACGAACAAATGTAAATTTTTTGTCGTATTTGCTTTGCCTTCCATTTTCTATAGAAAAGAAGCAATCACATAACAGTTAAAATTTCTTTTTATCTTTCTTCAGTCTAAAAACAACAAATAAAAAACAATTAAGCTAATCACATATTAAAAAAAACATGCCTTCTGTTCCAAGTGTTAGTCACAATTTTGAATTTGGTTTGCTACAGTTCAAAGCAAAGAGATCTTATATTTTTACAAAATATAGGAAATTTTTTGTTTGCTACATATTGATGTCATATTGTGTTTTTTTGAATTTTGCATATTTAAACGTAGAAAGCTAGTTGGGTTACTCTCATATAGCATTTCTGAACAAGATGTATATTATGAATTTAAGAATCTATTGGTAGAAACTTAGATCATTTTCAGATTTTCTTTTATATAAAAATGCTGCATGGAACATTTTTGCAGATGTCACACAGTTGCCTGTGCTATGGGTTAATTAGAGAATAACTCATATAATTCAGCCTTATTAAATATTGTCAAAGTAATCATAAAGGTGTTTATACCCAGTTTTATCTCCAACATCAGTGAAAAATTTAACTCAACCTTCTCCTTCATAACACATACATAGAATGCATTTTTTTAGCAGGTATGTTGCTTGAAAACAGCTTGGATAATGGTTTCCTGTGATTACTGGTAAGGTTGATTATCTTTTCCTGCTTTGGGGTATTAGGTCTTCCTTTTTTGCTTCTTTGTATTTTTTCTTGACTGTGTTCTTATTTATTGTGTTGTCTGCAGTCTTTTCCATTACAATTTGAGGAGTTCTTTATACATTCTAGAAACCAATGTTTGTAGAATACACACACACACACACACACACATACACTTGATCTTGGTATTTTTAATTATGTTTTTGTAAGCAATTTTCTAGAATATTATTGAGAACATTTGCATCTATGTTTATCAGGGATATTGGTCTGAAATTTCTTTCCTTATGTGTCTTTGTCTGGTCTTGGTATCAGGAAGATACTAGCCTCATAGAATGTATTTGAAAGGGTTCCCTCCTTTTCTATTTCATGGAATAATTTGAGGAGTATTTGTAATAATTTTTCTTTGTACATCTTGCAGAACCCAGCTGTGAATCCATCTGGTTCCAGGCATTTCTTGGTTGGTAGGCATTTGATGGAGTCTTCTATGTTCTTGCTTAAAATTGATCTGTTTAAATAGTGTATGACCTCCTGACTCAGTTTGGGTTATCATATGCCTCTAGAAATTTGTCGGTGTCTTCGAGGTTTTCTCTTTTACTGGAGTATAAATTTTCAAAATAGTTTCCAATATGTCTTCTGTGTTTCAGTAGTGTCTGTTGTGATATTTCCTTTTTCATCTTGAATTTTAGTAATTTGAGTTTTATCTCTCCTTCTTTTAGTTAGCTTGGAAAGAATTTGTCGATTTTATTTATTTTTCAAATAACCAACTTTTTGTTTTGTCAATTTTTAAAATTGTTTCTTTTATTCAGTTTCATTGATTTCTGCCTGTATTTTAATTATTTCCTGTTTTCTGCTACTTTTGTTGTTGGTTTGTTCTTCTTTTATAGGGCTTCGGTTGTAATGTCAGGTCATTTATTTGTTGACTTTTTCTTCCTTTAATGAATGAGCTTAATACAATGAACATTCTTCCTATCACTTCCTTCAAAGTGTCCCAGAGATTTTGATAAGCTGTATCAGAGTTCTCATTGACCTCTAAGAATTTTTTTATATTAATTAATTAATTAACTTTAATTAAGTATATATGACAGTAGAATGCATTTTGATTCATTGTACACGATTGCAGCACAACTTTACATGATGTAGTGTCACACCACATGTGCAGTTCCTAATATATATATTTTTTTATCTCCTCCCTGATGTCTTCTGTTATCCATGCATCATTCTATAGCATATTATTTAGTCTCCAGGTGTTGGAGTTGCTTGTGTTTTTTATTTTGTCATTGAGTTCTAATTTCATTTCATTATGGTAAGATAAAATGCAGGGTAGTGTCTCTATTTTTTTTTGTATTTGCTAAGACTTGCTTTGTGGTATAACATATGATCTATTTTGGAGAAGGATCCATGTGCTATTGAGTTCTACTGAGTTTTTTATTTGGTTTATTGTTTGGAAGATCTATCCAGTGGTGAGAAAAGTGTATTAAAGTCACCCAATATTATTGTGTTGTGGTCTATTTGATTATTGTGGTTGAGAAGGTTTTATTTGTTATACATAGATGCATAGTTTGGGGCATAGATATTTATAATTGGGGCATAGATACTTATCTTTGGGGCATAGTTATTTATGATTGTTATGTCTTGTTGATGTATAAATCCCATAAGCAGTATAAAATATCCTTATTTATCCTTTTTCACTAGGTTTGGTTTGAAGTTCACTTTATCTGATATGAGGATAGAAACTCCTACTTCTTTATGTGGCTCCTGTGAGTGGTATTTTTTTTTTTTTTTACCGCCCTCTCACCTTCAACCTGTGGATGTCTTTTCCTGTGAGATGAGTCTCTTAAAAGCAGACTTTTCTAGGAGTCTTTTTTTTTCTTTAAATCCAATCTGTCAATCTATGTCTTTTAATTGATGAGTTTAGGCACTGAATATTAAGGGTTATTATTGAAATACAATGTGTGTTTCCAGACATTTTAGTTTATTTTTAACTTGATGTGGTTTCTTCTTTGATTGTCCTTTCCTTTAGTTTAGTTCCTCCCATTGCTGATTTCCATTGTTATTTTTCATTTCCTCCTCATGGAATATTTTGCTGAGAATGCTCTGTAGTGTAGGCTTTCTTGCTGTAAATTCTTTTAAATTTTGTTTTTCATGAAAGATTTTTATTTTGTCATCATGCTTGAAGCTTCCTTTTGCTGGTTATAAGATTCTTGGTTGGCATCCATTTTTCTTTCAGAAATTGGTGTATATTGTTCCAGGATCTTCTGGCTTTAAGGGTCTGGATTGAAAAATTTGCTGAGATATGAATTAATCTCCCCCTGTATGTAAGCTGATTCCTCTCTCTGGTGGCCTTTACGATTCTATCCTTATTTTGTATGCTATGCATTTTCATTATAATGTTCCTTGGTGTAGATCTGTTGTAATTTTGTGCATTTGGTGTCCTGTAAGCCTCTTGTATTAGGTTTTACAATACATTCTTCATGTTTGGGAAATTTTCCAATATTATTTCATTGAAGAGATTCTGCATTGGTTTGACTCTCTGTGCCTTCCTTTATCCCAATAAATCTTAGATTTGGCCTTCTGATGCTATCTCATAATTCTTGGATGTTCTATTTATGTTTTCTTACCATCTTCATTGTGTGGTCAACTTTATTTTCAAGATTGTATATTTTGTCTTCATTATCTGATGTTCTGTCTTCCGAGTGGTCTAGTCTGTTGGTGATGCTTTCTATTGAGTTTTTTATTTGGTTTATTGTTTCCTTCATTTTAAGGATATTTAGGTTTTTTTCCCCAGAATTTCTATCTCTTTCTTGTAGTTATCTTTTGCTGCCTATATTTGCTCCTTTAACTCTTTGTTGGTGTGATCAATGAATGTCTGTATTTGCTCTCTTATCTCTTTGTTAAAATGTTTAAGTTTTTCCTGTATTTGCTCTCTCATGGCATTCTTTAATTCACAGATAATTTTAATTATGTGCATTATGAATTATTTCTGATATTTCATCAACTTGTTACAGTATCTTGGTTTGCTTGGGGTATTTTCTTCCATTGTTTTTTCATGTTGTCTATGAGTCTTCCTTTCTTGCAGTGCAGATCTGAGGTATTACATTTTCTACCCTATAATTTTGTAGTGTTTGTGCAGATTACCACAGGTGCCTCACCTTGGTGTTGGGCTTCCAGTTCCACACTGGTGTCCCAAGATGGATACTACTGCAACTAAAGTGAGTGGCAACAATAGTGGTGTTAACTCAAGATAGCAGTGGGGTGTCGCAAGATGGAGACAACAACTTCCAGAGATGAGGCTAGACCTGGGCTCCCAGGGGCGTCAGTTGGGGCTGTCCTGAGCCTGGGCTTCTGTGTGGGTCAGCATAGGTGGTTCTCTGTCTGGGCCTGGGCTCTGGTGTGGGTTGGCATATCAGCAAGCATCCTAGGCCTGACCTAGGCCTGGGCTCCCTCAATATACTTTTGACTGTCATTTTTCCTAACAATTAATGATGTTGAACATTTTTATGCCATTTTTGAACATTTTTATGTATGTTCTTTGAATAAATATCTATTCATATCCTTTGTTCATTTGATAAGGTTGTTTGTTAAGTTTTAGGTATTCTCTAGACATTTTGAATATTAGCTGCTTCTTCTTTTTCTTTTTCTTTTTTTTTTTTTTTTTTTTTGGTAGTTGTGAATGAACTCGGGCACTGACCACTGAGCCACATCCTCAGCCTTATTTTGTATTTTATTTAGAGTGTCTCAGTGAGTTGCTTAGTGCCTTGCTTTTGCTGAGACTGGCTTTGAATCAATCAAATCTCCCATCTCCTTTTTCAGCCTCCCAAGTGACTGGGATTACAGGCTTGTGCCACCATGCCTGGCTTGCATATTAACTTCTTATGAGATATGATAAACAATAGTTTCTTCTAAGAGTTTTATAATTTTAGGTTGTATGTTTGTTTACATAATTAATCTATTTTAAGTTAATTTTTGTATGTAGTAGTAGGCAAATGTCCACCTTTTTTATTTTGTGTATGTGTCCATTTCTTAGCACAATTTATTGAAAAGAAATGTCTTTTTGCATTAAAAGGCTTATCATCTTTATGAAAAGTAATTTGGTCATATGTGAGGACTTATTTCTAAACATTCCATTTTTCCCCATTGGTCTGTATGCCTTTTCTTAATATTTATTTTTTTACTTGTAGTTGGACACAATACCTTTATTTTATTTATATGTGGTGCTGAGAATCGAACCTGAGGTCCTGCATGTACTAAGTAAGCGCTGTACTGCTGAGCCACAACCCTAGCCCTGTATGTCTTTTTTTATGTCAGTGCCACAGTGTTATTAATTACTGTAGCTTTGTAGTTAGTTCTCAAATAAAAAGTAAGTGTTCCAGCTTTATTCTTTTTTTTTTTTTAAGTTGTTTTGACTACTTGAGTTCCCTTGAGATTTCATATCAACTTTAGAAAAATTTTTTTTAAAATTTCTGCAAGTAATGTCATTGGATTTTTAAGCATGTAATCTGGAGATAACCTCAAGTTGTATCAACTTCTAAAAATAGCAAATCTAATCTACAGAATGGTATGTTCATGTCAACTTTGTTTTAACAATGTTTTGTAGTAGTTTTCAATTACAAGTGTTGTAGCTTCTTGGTTAAGTTTACTCCCATTTTATTATTTTTATTCTAATGCAAATAAAATTATTTTTGTGATTTCCTTTTTATATTTTTATTTCATTATTTTATAGAAATGCAGCATTTTTGTGTGTTGACATTAGATCTTCCTACACTGATAATTTCACTTATTAGCTTTAAAATTGTGTGTATGTGTGTGTGTGTGTGTGTGCGCCTGTGAAATCTTGAGAACCTTTTTTATATAAGATTATGTCATCTGTCAAAAAATAATTTTACTTTTTTATTTCTAATGTGTATTTTTTTTGTACAGGAATTCATTATAGGGTTACTTGTACTACTGAATCACATCCATACTACTTTTATTTCCTATTTTGGAATGGGTTCTCATTAAGTTGCTGAGGGGCTCTTTAAATTACTGAAGCTGATCTCAAAATTGTGATCAACCTGCCTCAGTCTCCAAGTCTCTTGAATTACATTCATTGCCACTGTGCCCAGCTACAATTTGGATGGCTTTTCATCTTATTGCCGAATTTTTCTGGCTAGAACTTATAGTATATTTAAAAGAAATGGTAAAAATGGGCATCTTTTTCTTTGTTCTGATTTTAGAGGAAAAGTTTTCTTTTGATGATTGCTGATGATTGCTGTGAGTTTTTCATATATTGAAACTTTTATTATATTGAGGAAGTTCCCCTTCTATTCCTATTTTGTTGATGTTTTTATCAACAATGTTGAATTTTGTCAGGTGCTTCTTCTGAATTAATTAAGATTATCATGCCCATATAACAATGATCATGTAAAACTTTTATGAGGTCTGTGAACATGGTAAATTTCTCCATTTATTTAGGTTTGTTTCTCTCCATGAAGCTTTTATACATCTCTTATTATATATATTCTTAGTAACTCTAGTCTAGCTTTGTGAACAAAGAATTTTTTGTCAATTACTTTTTCTATTGAAGATTACTATACTATAAGTATATCATGATTGATACCTTGCTCTTATATTATTATCTTACTCAGTAACTTCATATTCCCTTGGATGTTTTTATGTAGACAATCATATCACCTTAAAATAATGATTTTGTCCCCATTTTACCAATCTCGTTCCTCTTATTATTTTATCACTTTAGTTAAATTTGATGAGGGCCTTCAATATAATACAAATACTCATGGTGATAACAGGCATCCTTATATGAATCTTAAGTGAACAGCAAAGTTTCTAAAATTTTAATGGTCAAACTTTTATTTGCCATATGTATTAGGTAAATGTTTTTGCTAGATAAAAATCCACTTTTAATGCAAATTTTCTGACTTTATTTTGGTATTGAACTCAGGGACATTCGACCACTGATCCACATCCCCATCCCTGTTTTGTATTTTCTTTAGAGACAGGGTGTCACTGAGTTGTTTAGTGCCTCGCTTTTGCTGAGGCTGGTTTTGAACTCGTGATTCTTCTGACTTAGCCTCCCAAGCCGCTGGGATTACAGGCGTGTGCCACTGTGCCCAGTGACATTTTTATAATTGTTAAATTTAAGTGAATGGTCTTCTGCAGTAGTTGAAATAATACTAATGTTCTTCCTTTAAGTTGTTAGTGTAGTTTTTTGGGGAGGGTGGAGGAGTTGATGTATTGTGTTATAAAGTCTTATTAATTGCTAGCTTATTTTCAGCCATTTTTTCTCTTATGTCCTAAAATTTCTATTATTTGTACTTCAGAGTTTTTCAGTACAATCTCCATGTCTCGTAACTTCTCTTTCATAGTTTCTATTCTATACCTACTGTGGATGATTTCTGGTTGTGATCCTGAATACTATCTTCTGCTTCTTCAGTATTCTCTTCATCTGTGTTCATCCAGTGTTTATTCTACCAACAGAGAATTTTAGTATAAATTTATAATTTTTTCATCAATGTTTCAAATTGTATCACATATTTATATTAATAAGTTTAAGTGACCATATTGTTTTAGCTTTCATACTTTTCACTCTTATGATATCTGATTAATTTTTTATAGTTAGTGATGTTTGACTATTAAAATTTTATGAATGCGTGCCTATTAAAATTTTAGAAACATTGCTGTTCACTTCAGCTCCAGATAAGGTTGCCTGTTATCACCATGAGTATTTGTATTATATTGAAGGCCCTCACAAAATTTATATATTGATTAAAATTCTGCTAGGTTGCATTTTGCAAGCACCTATTCTTTTTCATTATTTTTTAATAGAGCTTTTAAAATCTAAAACCTATTTTAAAAATGTCATTGTTTAAAATTGCTGTATTATTTCCTTTTCCTGAAAGTAAATTATTCTGTGTTTTGGACTGTTGGTTTGCATAATGTTTATTTTTTCTTTAATTTTCAAGATTGAATTGATTACTATTTCTTTTGTTTATAGGTGACATTTTTTTTTTTTGTCAGCTCAACTTATCTTTCTGGAAATTTCTTGCAATATGGTTAGCTCCATCTTTACAGCCATCAACATTATGTTGACTTTTCACATTTCAGATTTTTATGTTCTTCCTTCCTTCTTTCCCTTCTGTTTTTAGGGGCTCAAATAATTAGGTCAGGTACACACAGAGAAACTCTCAATCTTAAAGTCAACTGGACTAAATGATGCAATGTAATGTGATCATGGAACAAATACATTTAGAGATAACAGGGATTAAGGTGGCATATATCTCAGGGGTGTGGTGGAGGTGAGATATTTTAAAAATTCTGCCTACCACAGGTACATTTAAGAAACATAATAAAAAAATACAAAATTAATAAAAAATAACATGAAGGAGAAGGTAATGTTTTAATAAATGAATTGAAGTATTATTTTGAGGTGCATGTGGATATAATTCTTTTCCAGAAAATCAAGTGTCTTTATTTTCTTTCACTCTCTGCACTGTCACTTTGTTTACATAGAAAACTCACTCATGATTAACAGCTCATCTCACAGTATGTAATGTTTTCTCAATAGGGGATAAGTGTAGCATGTGAGGATACCTGGATACTTCCTCCTTGTAGTCAGGGCTTGGAAAAAGAGATAGATTTATGACAGCTGTGTAGCTACCAAGACCATGCATTGTGTTTTATATATGAAGATCCATAGTATGTGTAAGTCTCTGTGTAAGGAGGTCTTCCATTATAGACTTTTACCTGCTCTGTTTTTACAATTAAAAAATTCTTTCATTAAATATTTGAACATGGAAGATCAAGAGATGTGTGGATAGAATTATTACTACTAAGCACACAATTTGGGCTTATGAATAAGAAACTACATATAATAATTGGTACCCAAGAATATTTTGTAAGTTAGTTAAATTGTCTTGATTAAAGAAAACTTGAAAAGTAGACAAAAATGTCAAAATACAAATATGTCATTTAAAATTTTTTACATATAAAACTATGAAATTTATAACTTGAATTTATGGGTGAAATGCCATAGGAAAGAAAAATAACTCCGTGTTAGTTATATATGTTCTATGCATGATAATTTTTCCACAAGTACATCACCCACTTGGGGTCCATGATATCCTGAAATTTTCTCAGGCACTGTTCTTTCTCATGTTTAACTATAAGTGATTTTAATAGCAGCCTTATAGGAAGGGGATAGGAAGGGCAGCAGAATACAACAGACACTAATATGGCAGTATGTATAAACGTGGCTGTATAACCAATGTGATCCTGCAATCTGCACATGTGGGAAAAATAAGAATTCATACCCCATTTGAATAAAATATATGATATATGATATGTCAAGATCATAAAAAAATGTTAGTTAGCATTGGTATTATACAACTATACTTAAGAACATGATATCTGCATAGGTAACAGCAGCAAATTTATGGTAAACCAAAAAGGACTTAGTCTAAAGTAGATGAAAAAGATATTCTTGCCCGCCTATACATTTATTTTATGAAATATATTTTGCTTGTATATGGACATAATACTTTTATTTTCTGTTCGTTTTTTTTTTTTTTTTTAATGTGGTGCTGAGGATCAGACCCAGTATTGCACACATACTAGGCAAGTGCTCTACCACCAAGCTACAACCCTATCCCCCTGAACACTTTTTTAGCACCTTCCTGTTATCCAAAGAAACTTCAGACTGTCTTCCAGCTTCACATACAAGCCATGTTCCTGTATAATCCATGCTCTATGGCTAAACTAATACTGTGCTTATTTCTCCTATACAGTCAAGCATTTAGGTATATAATCTTGTTCAAGTTAATATTTGCAAGCTTCACTGCACTAATTGTATTTATCACATATGGTTTCTGTTTCCTGGGCAATAGGTCTTGTTTTCTAGATTCAAATCTAAAGTAAATACTATCAACATATTTTCTATTTCATATGAAGACATTCATGTGCTAGCCTCATGAACTATTTACATTTAGGTTTCCTGGGAAACTGCATTTAGGGCTTTAAAAGAACAGACATAAAAATACATGTATGTTCTGCAATATATTAATAATTTAAAATTTTTTTCTTTACTTAATCTTTATTAGATGAACTATCAACATCTTTTGAAAGTATACTTTGATAAAGTTACGGAACTTCCATTATTTATCTAAAACTCATTACTTTAGCACTAAGGTTCTATGAGCACAGCAAGAAAGTCAATTAGCTCCACAAAGAAACCACTACCTGTCCTTATTAAAGAATAAGTAGCCTTTGTGGAAGAAAAATATGAGCTATAGTGTACCTCCATTTAGTGTGAATTGGAAACCATGGAGGTAAAATGAAATAGTGGAAAAGGCAAGTCCTCAGGGAAAATAATAACCTCACTCCATGAAAAAAATAATTAAATTCCTGGTTATTTTTTTTATTCTAATGGCTGATCCTATCGTTCTCATTTATAAAGCTTTTACTATGACACTTTCTATGTCC
The DNA here is from genome assembly GCF_047511675.1 of Marmota flaviventris. NCBI lineage: Eukaryota > Metazoa > Chordata > Mammalia > Rodentia > Sciuridae > Marmota > Marmota flaviventris. Next base: position 126,485,858 of record NC_092502.1, on the reverse strand, counting down.
TTTGGATTCCTAAGTTTCAATTTAACCCATGTTTTCAAAGGGCATCTTCATCAAGAGAAGGTTTTAAATCTCTCAAAAGTATCATAGTGTCTGAAAGAACTTATAATTCACCCAAAATATATTTTAATCACTTTACTGCCTTTAGGTGAAGTAGATGTTAAGTGAGGCAGTTATAGTGCTAGGAACATAGTATCTCAAAACAGAAAAAATATGTTTTACTAGCAGGCCACAATATATATGCCTTCCTTCTCAAGAATAAATTATGAACCACTACAGAATGCAGAAAAGATATTCTGCTGGTGACACTAGAGTTATGACACTTCTCCAATGATTTTATACAGTCCTACTGAAATGAAGCACCCATATGTACATATCTGTCATTTAGATATCATCAACAAAGAATAAGCACACATTTACATTGTTGAATATACTTAAAAATTTTTATCCTCCTTTTCAATCCTTCATTGAGACCAATTTCTTAATCTGGAAACCTCTGAAATGTAGTCTAGAATTTCTTCTTATGTCTCAAAATAAGACCTTATGATCCACTGGGTAACATAATTTACAAGGATTTTGACTCACTTTTCTCTCTTTAAACAAATAACAATAGAAGCAGTGAAAGGCACAGGAAAAATTTCTTTCATGTTCAATTAAACAGGAAAATACTTATAACATCAAATATCAAACTGGGAAAGCAAAATAGTCAAAAGTGCAGTTTAAATTTGAACAAATGGAAACAAGAGTCTGGAGACAGATTTTCTTAATAGATGAGGCATTTGCCCTGAAATATCACTTATATACATATCACTTATAAGGTGATATGTGCATCAAAACAATAAGGTATATGGATGAGAATGAGGAAGCTTTAGGAGAAGGCATGAGTGTCCATTTAAAGATCCAGCTACACATTTCCAAAGAAAACACGGGTGGATATGTAGAAGGAACCACTTTGTCTTGTTTTGGTACAGTCTGTAGCCCCCAAACACTAATTTTGGAGACAATTATACATGGAATATCTGAGACCTCTACTCAGCAATGTGATCCTTGTCAGACAGTCTTCACCTGTCATTTTCCAATGAAGAGTTTAGCTGGAGTTGACTCAAATTTATATTCTTTACCATCATGCTCTAATTATATTTTTCTGGAGAGCTTAATATTATCATCATATTTTCTCATTATTCAAGCTAGAGGACTACATTATTTATGACCCTTTTTTCTCTCTTGCTCCTTAACTGCCCACTAAATACTATTACTTTTATCTGCCAGCGTGTGCTTCCTTTTGTCTCCTCCTCTTCTTCCTAATAGCACTTAAGTATTTATTTATCTGTAACTGCAAACTCCTTGCCTCCATCATCCACTCTACACAATCCTTCCTGCACAGGACCACTCCACTTGAATTCCTAAAGCAGGGTTCTAACATGTCTCTTTCACTCTCAAGAGATTCCTTAGACTGCTGAAACAAAGCATGTACCTGACTATCAAAAGATCTAAGGAAACTTCTAAACCATCCACACCAATCCTATTTAGATCTTCACCTAAGAGCCTAAGAAAGAAGTCCTCTCAGATTTTTTTGTTTTTAAACCAGGAATTGACCCTAGTGGTGCTTAATCACCAAACCACATTCCCAGCCTTTTTAAATATATTTTATTTTAGGACACGGTCTTGCTAAGTTGCTCAGCTGCTGAGGCTGGCTTTGAAACCTCAATCCTCCTGCCTCATCCTCCCAAGCTGCTGGGATTTTAGATGTGTGAGACTGTGCCTGACTATTTTGTTGTTATTGTTGTTGTTTAAGGTTTATGCTTTGTGAAGTGTCCCTCGAACTTTCATTGAATTCCAACAGAATCTTTGGCTTGATGCTACTACTCATTCAAGGTCTATGATAGACCTCAATCTTTAAAAACACAAAAGACCTCTATTAAGTGGCTAATATAACAGACATTGTAGAAATAATGAATAAAACACCATACATACGCTTCAGAAAATCACTTTTCGGAGTGGAAGTAAGGGTAGAACAGGTAAGTAATCTTATTATAATTTAATAAGTTATATTTTTATGTGTTTATATCTACTTTTGTTTATATATAATACTTGTATCTATTCAAAGCAGGGGCTACATTTAATGACATTTGTTATGATGAATGATGATAATAACAATATGCTTTTGATTAATTGAAATAATGAATATTTACCATTATGAAATTCTGTGCTAGCTGGATGAAATGAGCTGTAACAAAAGATGCCATGTCACTGTGTGTACTTGGGCTTTTGAGATGTTAATATAAAACATTTCTGTTTGGGCTTTTCCTTTAGTTTACTTTAAATTAAATGGTACAAAGGATGGAGGAGAGAGAGAGTACAACATGGAGAAGATGAGGGAGAAGAATGGAGAGAGGAAAAGAGAGAGAGATAAAGAGCAGTAACTCCATACTGCTCAGTGGACTGCAGACTGGGAGACTCCCCTGGTAAACCTGTAGGAAGAAGATATGTAGAGTGACAGGCTACTGTGATTTCCATCAAATATCTCCCAACCATCCTTTGGGAGTGAGTGATTTCACCTTGAACAAGAGGAGGAAGGGAAGAAGCTCAGTTACATAGAAGGAAGCTCAGGCTGTTATTGAGATGGTGCTTGTCGGTTCCATTGGGTTAGACATGCACTTGACTGCTCCAGAGTAATTTCCTGGGTCATTTTCTGATGTGGATCTATCCTACTCTTGCTTTCTCCTTATTTCACTGGCTTCTCACCTGTTTTTAGATGCACTGCTTCAGATTCTGAAAGCTCAGGAATCTCAGGCTGCTATAGGGTTAAACGATTCTAGGTACACATTACTTATTAGTAAAGGAACTGTGCCATAAGCAGACACTCAGGAAAAAAAAAGAAAAAAAAAAGGAAAGATATCCTTTCACTTGCAAGGAGAACTGCATCCTGTTTCCCTTCCACACACCCTTCTTAGTCAGCAGACTCCCTTTTGCTACCTGTTTTCCCTTTTATGCTGCAATGTGGTTAACTACATTTCTCCAGTATGGAAGACAGGGAAGAGAATATAACTTAATGCAGCTTTGTGCTTATTACCTCAGGAAGGAAAATCAGTATATGGAAGTCCCTCAGGAGAGGCAAGTGCTGCCATGTCAAAATTCATCAGAGCCCTAGTTTTCTTCATGTCATGGCAAAGTGCCAGTTCAGCTCTAGCTTCATTCTCTTGGGCCCAGTGGCAATTGTCAAGGGATGCATTTCAAAACTGAGAAGTGCATTACTCTTATGCTTTTACTATTTTAACTTTTATATATGCTTTAAGTTCACATGTCACATCTTTTTATATGCATGTATATATCTCATGCAAGTGTTGTCTATTTCCATTTACTGCCAAATCAATGAAGAGGACTGTTGGTCTCTCTCTCTCTCTCTCTCTCTCTCTCTCTCTCTCTCTCTCTCACACACACACACACACACACACACAGACATGAATGAGTCTCTAAATAAAATTAATTTTTTCAAAACTTAATTTCGTCAGCTGCTTTCCTTTTTAGCTATACCAACCCATTCATACGTTTTTAATTTTTTTTTAAATGTATTTGTTCTTATGTGTTTGCTTGTAATAAGTTTGTGAGGCATTGGACAAATAACCTTTTCTTCATAGTGTTTTGTACAAATATTCCTGAGATAAAGTATCATAATAGTGCTCATGAAGGTCAATGCATAGTTGATAGATAGACAGATAGATGGATAATCTGTACTGTGAGAAAATGAATGAATATAAGTGAGAAAAACGTTTGGAAGAATGATGATAAAAGTTGAGTCCAAACAACAGCAGAGGAGGGAGGAGGGTAGAACATGGAGAAGTAGTAAGTTAAATCAACCAAGATATGCTCAATCCATTTGTAAATATACTTCAAAGTACACTTCAATGAATTATGCTTCTGGATACAATTGTAATGCACTAATTAATATAACAACAACAACAACAATAATAACAACAACAACAATAATAATATAAGGGAAATCAGTAGAACAAGCAGATCTGGGGAGGGAGGAAGGAAGGAAAACAGAAGGTACTAAGGAATTAGCTTGACCAAAATATGTTAAATGCATGTATAAATACATCATAATGAGTCACAATATTATGTATAATTATAATGAACCAATATAAAAATGTGAGTCCAAGTGAGGGGTAAACACTATTCATTTTTTAAATCCTTCCCTATAGAATGGAATAAACACAGTACTCTATGTAAACACAGCACAACTTTGGGTCTTCTTGAAAATTTAAAGAACATAAAAGAAAATATACCTAGGAATTGAGCATTCAGCATTCTCTAGATTGAGTTCAATAGCTTCTGGAATCTCACTTTTGTTCTAGGGTACATTTGTCTAACTGAAAATAGACAGGATCCAAATCAATTATAATCAAAAGTTCAGAAAATCCCTAAGGTCTGGTAGGAGACAAAGACATTGCAAAGAATTGTATTTAAATCAGAAGGATCTGAATTTGGCTTGTACTTGATGGAGCAAACGAGAAGAATTTTTAAAAAGCTAGCCAGCAGAGAAGCACAGGACAAAAAAAAAAAAAAAATTGACTTCTCAAACTAGCATGTTGTTAAACTATCCCCTTTCCCAATCTGAAAATAGGAAAGAGGAATACATGGGGAGGGTGAAATGAAGACTGGGTAAAAATCACTCAAATTTTAAAGGGTCTTTAATAATAATAAATGAAAGGGGGGCATTGTGAGCCTACATCAAATTGACAATCAATCAATGCTGTCAAATCCAACCTAATAACAGTCACTATTCTCCCAGGAAAATGTCAAGAAAATGGAAGTTCTTGTCACTTTTGTATTTGAAATTTGGTCCTTTCCTTTAATGCCTAGATTCTGAGCTGTTCTTAGAATAAGTAAAGGGAGTGGGAATAATAGCACAATTCTATGTCCTGGGAATCACAATAATGGTACAATTCTATGTCCTGGGAAGTACTGCTCCCCTGTAGGAATTATAAAATGTTCTAGTGTATGAACTGGCAAATTTTCACTAAGTTGATTGTGCCAATAAAATCCACTAACAGAAATATTCCAGAGTTCTGGTGTGGAAAGTGTGTCTTTAAATTTTACTGCATAGGTGCACTGAGTATAGAGCGGGATTTAAGGTAGACTTGAAGAATTGCATTTATTTCCTGATCGTATATTAAGATTCTGATTTGTTCCAAAAGCCATGTTAGATGCTGAGGACACCATGACAACACGGAGGACAAGCGCAGCACAGAGGAGGGTGTTAAGTCAACTACTCGCACAGATGCAATATTTAATGAGAAGCTTTTGCTGAGTCATAGCATCTCCCAAGAGGTTCCCACAGGTCTGGAAAGGATTGTGGTTGTATTTAAATGTTCAGTTGGCTTCTATGAAATTAGCAGCTGTTATATATATATATATATATATATATATTAGTTCTTTTTAGTTACACATAATATTAGGATTCATTTGGACGTAATTATAAAAGCATGGACTATAATTTGCTCTCCTTCAGTCCCCATTACTTCCTCCTCTTTCCTTCCTTCTATTCTACTCATCTTTCTACTATTTACTTATAGCTTTAAAAAAAGAAATTAGTGTCTTGTGGATATACTTAAAGGTAAGATTCACTGTAGTATATTCATACATGTACATAGGAAAGGTGGATTCATTCTGCTGTTCTTCCATTTTCCCTCCCCTTCCCCCTCCTCCTGCTTCCTCAATCTCCTTCCACTACTCCACTGATCTCTCATCTGTTTTGATGGAGTCCCCCAACCCACTGCCACTTTTCTTTTTTGTTCACTATTTGTTTTCGACTAAATTCCACATTATGAGAGAAGATATTCCACCTTTGACTTTGTGGGTCTGGCTTATTTCAATTAGCACGATTGTCTCCAGTTTCATCCATTTATTAGCAAATGCCATAATTTTATTCTTTTTTAAATGACTGAGTAATATTCTATTATATATATATATATATACTATATTTTCTTTATGAATAAAATTTTTTTAAAGTTCTGAGGAATTTCAATTCAATCTCAACTCTCTAGACACTGCCAGGAATAGATTAAGCTTTTCAGATAGGACATAATTATGAACACAAAAATCATGACTTCTTTCAAATTAGTAATTTACATAAGTTAAATATGAATAGCTACTTATGTGGATATCACCCAACATCTACTCCTCTTGAAGATAAACCTAGCCCCAGGGTAACAGACAAAGTTCATTTAATTTTATGATATGCTGAGAATTTTTATTATAATGATACAGATACAATTATTGGAATATTAACTTGGGTTATTTTCCTGTTTTTTTTTCTTTTTCTTTTTTTCCATCTCCAACTAGGTAACATGTAAGCATTTTGTATTCTTTGAAAAAAATGTGTGAAAAGAGGATATCTCTTTATGCTTTTTGATTTCCTAAATTTTAAAGTGAAATTCTTAGGGGAACATCATGAATGAAAGTATCTTACCCAGAAATGAGCCAGAAAATTAGTCTGCCCATTGTAGAGGGGATAAAAAAAGACAATATTTATTTGGGACTTTAATTTTTCTCATCAGCATTTTTTAGTTTTCAGTGTATAAGTATTTCATGTATTAGGTTAAATTCCTAAGTATTTAAGACATATTGTATTTGTGCATTGAAAGAATTAACATTGTTAAAATAACCAAATCAAATGAAGATAGTGCCATCCCTAGTGATATTTTTATATTTTTTGCAGAAACAATTATCATAAAATTCATATAGAGCTACAACATACACAGAATAGTCAAAATAATCATGAGAAGAAAAAGCAAAGCTAGAAGTTTCATACATCCTAATTTCAAAATATATTACGATGCTAAGGTAATCAAAATTTATGCTGCTAACATAAGGAGAGCCATAAAGACAAACAGAACAGAAGAGACAATCTTTAATCCCTCACACATATCATCAATTGACCTTCCACAAAGATGTCAATGGTACCCAACAGGAAAAGGATAACCTCTTTAATAAATGATGCTGGGACAATTGGATATACACATGCAAAATAATTAAATGTGACTTCTGTCTTACAACATACACAAATGAACTCAAAATAGATTCATGAATTAAATGCAAGATCTGAAACTGTAAAATTCCTGGATAAAAATATGAGGAAGAAATTTTGACACTGGTCTGGCAATGTTTTCTGGGATATAACATAAAATACATGCAGCAAATGTGAAAGTAGACAGTTGGGACTATATTGAACCAGAAAGCTTTAGAGCAGAAGAAACAACAATAGAGTGAAATTACAATCTATGAAATGGGATAATGTATTTGTAAACAATTTACCTGATGATTTGTTATTATACAAAATATATCAGTCTTCAAACCAATAGAAAAAAATAAATAACTCACTCAAAAACTGGGCAATGGTTTTGAATGGACATTTCTACAAAGAAGATAAAGCTGTGGCTACCAACTAAATGGAAGGATACTCAGTATTACTAATCATCAGGGAAATGCAAATAAAATCAAAATCAGTTATCACACCATATCTCACAGGATGGCTGTTATCAAAAAGACTAAGTATTGGTGAGGGTATAGAGAAGTTGAAACCCTTTTACATTATTGACAGGAACAGTACTGCCACTTTGAAAATCAGTATAGCAGTTATTAAAAATGTAAAACTATCCTGTGATCTAGAAGTCTTACTTAATACTATATATCCAAGAAAATTGAAATGAATATCTTGAAAAGATAAGTGAATCTTAGTGTCCATGGCAGCATTATTCACAAGAGCCAAGATATGACATATGTGATATATGACAAATGTGACATACACACATGTATGACACAGATGGCATAGGCACACAGATGGAACTTCATTCAATCTTTTAAAAACAGAAACTTATTTGCAACAACTTGGGTGAACCTAAAGGAGATCACACTAAGTGAAATAAACCAGGGATAGAAGAACAAATGCTACACGATTCTATTTATAGGAGATATCTGACACAGTGAAACTCATAGAAACAGATAATAGAATGGTAGGTTCCCGGGGATCTGGAAAGAGAGGTATATAGAAAGTTTTGATCCAATGGATATACATTTCAGTTATGAAGATGAATAAGTCCTAGAGATCTGCTGTTTATCCTAGTGCCTATAATTACCAATACTGTATTGTGTACTTACAATTTTGTTAAGTTATATCTAATGTGAAGTGTGCATACATGCACACATTGTGTGCAACACACACGTGCATACAAGTATACAAGGTAACTTAGGAAGGTGATGGATATGTTTATTACTCTATGATGATGGCACCAGGATAGCATACATATATCTAAACTCACCAAATTGTATGCATTAATTATGCAGATGCACATACCCATAATATATATAATAAATTGTACCTCAATATGATTGTGTTGCAAAACCAAAGAAAACATTGTGTAATGAGGTCAGAGTCCCAGTTTGAGAAAACTAGCATCTTTTCACTGGTGTTGATTGTTGGGCTATGATCAGAAGCTCAGATGGATATAGTGATTAGGAATAACAAAAAGACCTGTGCTCTGTTTATTTTTGAGAGTCCCAGGTGGCTGCAAACCTCAGAGTCAGAATAGCCACATGGTGCCTTTAGGTAGAGACTCAGTGAAGGTGCCTGGATGGTGTTTGTCATCATCGTAATAGCAACATATTAAATTTGTACGAAGCTTATTGCTTGAGATTCTATCACATAAACATGTAGCTCTTCATATGTTTTATGCAATTGTTATAAGAGAAATTGTTGTAAGAGAAAAAGAACTTGCCTGATAACAAAATATTAATTTAATAGATCTTGACATTATATCATCATTTTGATAAACAATTATATCTCTATTATTAACATATACTGATACTGTTTTCTTTTTATCGTAAAATTTGAATGTTTCTATTTTTACACTAAAAATATGTAATGTTTCGTGAGTTTGGTGTGGTAGCACTTACCTGTAATCCCAGCAAATTGGCTGAGGCAGGAAGATTGGAAGTTTAAGGTCAGCTTTGGCAATTCAACTTTGTAAGACAGTCTCAAAATAAATATTAAAAAAAGGTATTGGTATGTGGCTTGGTGGCAGAGTGACCCTGGGTTAAATCTCCAGTACCAGGACATTTATTATTATTATTATTTTAACATCATTATTAACATTATTATTGGGATATATTTTATTTATTTGTTTGCTATGAACTAGTATATAAAATTTTTCTCTTCAAAATTTAGTACTCAAAAAAATCAGTACTCAAGGGTATTTCACATCTCTTTAAAATATCTGTTTCATGGGCTCAGTGTCAGACCACTTGCCTAGAATGTGTGAGGCACTGGGTTTTATCCTCAGCACCACATATAAAAAAAATAAAGGTACATCAACAACTAAAAAATATTAAAAATAAATCTGTTTTATTGACATGAAAATTCTGCAAAATTTGAAGGCAGAGATGATTTCATTTAATCATTCTCATTATACTTTTCAAAAAAAATTATTATAAATTATATTATTATAAATATCCTATGCATAAATCTTTTTGGAATCTCTGAGGTTTTATTTACAGTGGATTTCTAGAAATGGGCACAATAGATGAATGGATTAAGCCCTCTTCCCACAACAATATTTCTGCCTGTTATAGAAGTCCTTTAATTTTTAACACAAGTTTTAATGTAGACACTTTGACGACTGTGGAAATGAAGCATTTTCAAGTTTACTGGTCATATGTATTTTTTATGTAAATTGCCTGCCATGGCCTTTACGCAATTTTTCTGAATGGTTCTTCTTACTGACTTACAAAGCATTAACATGCTATCATTATTTTTGTGACTTGTCCATTCGTATAGAAGTTCCACTCATCATCCTAGCCCCTCAGTAACTTACTGTCCCCACATTATTTTTGTCCATATTCAGTCCAACTTTTTATGATCCATCTTAGAACTTTTCATGCTCGTTAAAGCTGTCTCTTTAGGAACACTGATTTTGAGAATCTTGCTCTGTGAACTTATTTTCCTTCTCCTCCCCTAGCTCACTTAGATCAGTGGTGAAGACAGTGGTTGCTGGACTGACATTGTTAGCATTCTGCCTCATTCATTCTCTGAATATCTAAACTTTACAAGTTACTCAATCATATCATGCCTCAGTATCCTCACCGATAACATGGGAACAATTTTAGTACTAGCACTGTGATGAGCCCAGCAGACACAGAGAAAGTGTACAATGGATGTTAACAATTATTATCAGAATACTATTCCCCATTGTATCCACTTTCCATCTTCATTAAGGACTTCAGTTATTGACCTTTCTAATATACTCCTAAAAACTTCCTTTCTGGCTCCTAAACTTAGATTCTGTAGTCCAACATCTTTATAAATAATCTTATATTTTTTATCTTTTTTACTTTCTTTTGATATGTAACTGAAGTTAAATTCAACTGCTCATCAATTATGTGGTGTTATGGACTGATTTTTTTTTTTCCCCTCTTAAACATAATATGTTGAAGCCCTAACCCTCTGGCTCCCATGTGACTGTACTGGAAATATTGGCCCTTAAAGTTAAGGTTAAAAGAGATAAAAGGGCGGGACCCTAACCAATATAACAGGTGTCATAAAAAGAGAGAAGGCTATCCTGTGGAAAAGGCTCTGTGAGGATACAATAAGAAAATAGTCCTCTGTTAGCCAAGAAAGAGGCCTTGAGAGAACCCAGATGTGCCAACAGCTTGATGTTGGACTTCCACCTTCAAAGCTGTTGGAAAAAATATGTGATTTAAGCAAATCAGTCTGAAGTATTTTGTTACAGCAGCCTAGCAAATTAATACATACCGTTTTCCTCCAGCAGGTAAAAATAGCTATGGAAAGATAATTATATATTACATATGCATAGAGCATTATACAATTAGGTCAACTATTCTCATTTAAATTACAATTACTTGTGTTTAGTGTGTGTTTCCCCTTAGCCAGGCAGTCATTCTGCATTTCTTTCTATGCTCTTTCCTTCCATAAAAAACAAATTTTGTCAGTTTCACTAATGACTCCATCTGGCTAAGTCCCTTGGTCCCTTTGTCCCTGTGCTCTACCGCATCCTCTCAAGAATGATGGACACAGTGAAGTTCTCTGCTTGCTGAAACACTCAGGTTTGCTTGATTGTGGATGCCTCGCTGTTTTATTTTATTTTTTTCCTGCAATTACAGTGACAGTTCCTTTTCATTTTTGTTGTTGCTTTTGTTGTTGCTGCTGCTGTTACCTCCTCCTCCCCCTCTTCCTCTATCTAAGCATTAAGTGTTAAAGATATGACCTCACTTCCGGGTCCTGTTATCCTCCCTATTTGTCTGTTCTCTCCATAGACTCTAATCCCCTTCTACAGGTAAAAGTATCATCTTCATGGTGGTCTCAAATTTACTTCACTGGTTTTAGCTCCTGCCTCCAAATTAGAGACACCTGTAGCAAACCACCTAATTAATATCCTCATTTATATATTTGCAGATTCTTTTCTATTTTCCACAACTTTTATCATTTTTAAAACAAATATTTTATTGTTTTTTTTATGCTTGGATTAGGGATGTTTATGGGTATGTTTAATGCATATTCCTGGTTTGGAAATCAGGTAATTTGGTAGAAAAGAAGACTATAAGAACAGAACCTTCAAGAAAAATTTTCTACAAACTCATGAAAGTCCTAGGCCCTATTGTTTTAGGGACTAATTACACAGATTTTCAAACTGTAAAATTTAAAATGTCACTTAACACTTTCTAATTTTTTATCTTTAAAGGGAAGATATAATAGATGAAAATTTTATGTATTATCATTAAGGAGTACTGATCATTCAAACATTTATTTGTTTAACATAATTTGCTACTACTTCTTATCTCTATGTGTCTATGTATAGTGAAAAAAATCAATGGGCTTTTTAGGTTGTTTCATTGTTTTTTCATGATAACATCAATAATAAGTTGTTTTAGGAGTCTACAAATTTTTAAAACCCAACTCTGTTAATGTATGAAACTGTATACTTTAAAATTATAATACACAATTCACTTTTTAGAAACAAATAAAATATGGTAAATTAGTGTGCACATTTTTATATGGAAGAATAAGAAAAAGACTAATTGTCTCTTGCTGAGTTACCCACATTGATCAAGACAGGATATACCCTAATGTCTTTATTTACTTTATCATTTCCACAAGGAAATTATACATATTTTCATGGCTACTTTATATGAAAATATCACATAACTATTACTTATACCACTAAAACAAATTTAACTGACAGATGAAACAGCAGCAAAAAGCTCTTGAGGTTTCCAGATAAATAATTTTCAAAATGACTATATATTTACTCCATGGACTTTAATGGTATTTCTCCTGTTTAAAATATACATAATAAATATGTGCAGCTATTTTATCCAAATGTGTACATGAATCTGGGAGCAATATTTTAGAAATAGAAGCAGAAAATAACACAATATATACTTATTCAATTTCAAGTAGCTGTTCTTGCATTTTTCACCCTTTCTTATAGGAGCAATGTAGAATTCAGAGCTCTCTTAAAACAATTTTCATGTAGTAATAAAGTTGAATAAACTCATTATAAAAAAATCTGCATTATGCAAATAAAATGTTATTATTACACTAGAAACTATGAAATACCAGGGATTTTACTTTTGAAAATTTCCCTCTTACCTACAAAAATGCCTGTCCCTGGAGATAGTTGAAGCACATTCAAACCTGAATCAAATATCCCTTATTTTTGGATACTGCTACAGATTGAATATGTATGGGTAACCAAATCATAAAAGGGAAGGATCTAGGCAAATTAATCTATTTAAGACACAGATTTCAGATAAGATGTTTAGATCTGTCTTGTTAAAAATTTCTAAAAGTTTATTTCATTATTTTATAATTATTATTGTCAAGAAATTCTCATTTGGGCTGGGAATGTAGCTCAATGGTAGTGTGCTAGCCTAGTGGGAATGAGATCCTGGGTCTGATCCCCAACATTAAAAGAGAAAAAAAAAATTCTCATTTGTTTCCAAAGTTTTCTCAATTTATTTGTATTTTGAAAATCTTATTTGAAAACAGAAATGATGCAAGCACACATAGTTAAGGTCAATTTTTTTGTATGAAAGAGAAAGAAATGTATAAGTATATCCAGAGAGCTTTGGTGGACAGTACTCACACATCTGCAGCTGTGCCCTGTGCAAGGTCCTGCCATGCAGGCAAGAGAGGACAAACACCCAACCCTCCAATACCAAGCTATGTGACCTGCACACGACTGCTGCACCTAGGAAGGAGGCATTTTTGACTTTTTGTTTTTATTTTGTGGTCACAGTGATCATCTGGTAGCCAAACCATGACTATGTCTGTCTAGAAGGGGTCTTTTTAATCCTCATAAGTTGGAATCTTCACCAACAAATGCTGAGTAGCAAAGGCCCAAAGGTCATGTCTTGACTTATCAGTTTTTGTGCATTTAGGAAAGAAGGAAGTAAATAAAATGAAAGCAGAAATAAAAAGTGTTCTAAAAGACCCAGCATGATCTATTTTGAGCATGACTTAGCCTCAAGGAATTAGCTGTTACATAAGTGCTGAACAGAGACAATACAGTGTCTGTGAGACCGGGGGCAGCGTGTGTGGGGGTAGTCCATAATATTATGAGATCTTTTCTAAAAATTCATCAAGAATTCTGAATATTATCTAGGGTAATCTAAAATTTTGATTTGAAGAAGAAGAAGAGGAAGAGGCAGAGGAAGTGAGGGAGGAACTCAATTTCATTCCCATTCTGCTAAGAATAAAATTTCATATTTAGTAGGAACTTTGGACATCACTGAAGACAGCATTTCCATTTTGCAGAGAAGAAAAATCAGATGAAGGAAAACAAAACAAAACAAAATATCAGAGATTTATGAGCTTCACAATCTGGTTAATGGAAAATATTTTTTTCAGCTAAGATATTTTTCAGATTTGAAAATTTCAAAAATTAATTGGTTGGTCCAAAAAAGATTGACCAAAAGAGTAATTCAAGGTCAGACAGTTTGATGACAAACTGTCTGATTTGTAACCTTGATTTCATACCATGCTGATTTCTTTCAAATATGATTGAAAATTAGAACATTAACACAAAAATTAAGGAAGTATTCAAAATGATGCCATATAAAATTAATGCTTGTGATATCTGTACAGGGATGTGAAGAAGGTGGGCATCTTTGAGTGGATGTGATCTGGAAAGGTCTTCTGGAAGTGACTTAAGTTACAACTTGAAAAAGGTAAAGGGTTTGAATCAGGGAAAGGGTATGTATTGGTACAGCAACAGGACATTTTGAGCAAGGAAATAACCTATTCTGAGAGTCAAGAATTTTCACAAGCTGTATTTTTTTTAAGTAGGCCATAAGAAAGAAGTTTTAAAATTCTAATTACAGATTTTTCTTTAGATATATATAAGAAAACAAGTGGTTAGTAAAAACAGAAGATATAATATATCACAGTCTTTCGTTTATTTATTTATTTATTTATTTATTTATTTTATTGATTTAAAAATGACAATGGAATGCATTACAATTCTTATTACACATATACAGCACATTTTTAAATATCTCTGGTTGTATATAAAGTATGTTGACACCAATTCGTGTCTTCATACATGTACTTTTGATAATGATGTCTATCACATTCCACCATCCTTGTTAAGCCTCTACCCCCTCCTTTTCCCTCCCACCCCTCTATCCTATCTAGAGTTCATCTATTCCTCCCATGCTCCCCCTCCATAACCCACCTGAATCAGCCTCCTTATATCAGAGAAAACATTCGACATTTGATTTTGGGATTGGCTAACTTCACTTAGCATTATCTTCTCCAAAGCCATCCATTTACCTGCAAATGCCATGATTTATTCTCTTTTATTGCTGAATAATATCCTATTGTGTATGCATGCCACATTTTTTTTATCCATTCATCTACTGAAGGGCATCTAGGTTGGCTCCACAATTTAGTGATTGTGAATTGTGCTACTGTAAACATTGATGTGGCTGTGTCCCTGTAGTATGCTGATTTTAAGTCTTTTGGGTATAGAGAGGGAGGGGCACTGTTGGGTCAAATGGTGGCTCCATTCCCAGATTTTCAAGGAATCTCCATACTGCTTTCCTTATTGGCTGCACCATTTTGCAGTCCCACCACAGTGTATGAGTGTACCTTTTTCCCCATATCCTCACCAACACTCATTGTTGTTTGTCTTCATAATAGCTGCCATTCTAACTGGAGTGAGATGTATATCACAGTCTTGATCTATAGCACTATTTTATTTGGACTTGATACAAATATAAATATTGAGAGAAGTTAGAAAAAAATGTTTACATTTCAGAATTTTTTTTTTATTTTTAAAGTTATTTGATTTTTTTCAATATGTCCTTTTTAGTTAACATGAGAGTAGAATGTGTCTTGACATATTATATGTATATGGAGTACAACTTACCATTCTTCTGGTTGTATATGTTGTGGAATTACATTGGTCCTGTGTTCATATATAAATATAGAAATGTTGTGTCCAATCCATTCTACTATCATTCCTATTTCTATTAACCCTCCCTTCCCTTCATTTCCCTTTGTCTAATCCAGTGAAGTTCTACTCTTCCCTCCCCCTACCCTATACCCCCCACCACCCCACATCAGAGAGAACTTTCAGCCTTTAGTTTGGGGGAGTTGGCTTATTTTACCGGGAATGATAGTCTACATTTTCATCCATTTTCTGGCTAATGCCATAATTCCATTTCTGTATATGGCTGAATAATATTCCATTGTGTATACAATTTTTTTTATCCATTCATCTGTTGAAGGGCGCATAGGTTGGTTCCATAGATTATCTGTTGTGAATTGAGTTGCTATAAACATTGATGTGGCTGCATCACTATAGTATGTTGATTTTAAGTCTTTTGTGTATAAACCTAGGAGTAGAATGAGTCAAATGGTGGTTCCATTCCAAGTTTTCTGAGGAATCTCCGTAATGCTTTCCAGAGTGGTTGCACCAATTTGCAGTCCTACATCCTTATCAATATTTATTGTTACTTGTATTCTTCATAATTGCCATTCTGACTAGAGTGAGATGAAATCTCAGTGTAGTTTTAATTTGCATAGTAAAACAATCTAGAAATTGTATTTGTTAACGCCTTACCTGTGATCAGGATTCTTATCATGATTTTTTCCTATGTGTTTTAACTTCAGAAACAATGAACTAAAAGCAATGAAGTAAGATTTTTTTTTTTTTTTTAATTTTTTATTGTTGGCTGTTCAAAACATTACATAGTTCTTGATATATCATATTTCACAATTTGATTCAAGTGGGTTATGAGCTCCCATTTTTACCCCATATACAGATTGCAGAATCACATCAGTTACACATCCATTGATTTACAAATTGCCATACTAGTGTCTGTTGTATTCTGCTGTCTTTCCTATCCTCTACTATCCCCCCTCCCCTCCCCTCCCCTCCCCTCTTCTCTCTCTGCCCCCTTTACTGACATTCGTTTGTCCCCCTTGTATTATTTTTCCCCTTCCCCTCACTTCCTCTTGTATGTACTTTTGTATACCTCTGAGGGTCTCCTTCCATTTCCATGCATTTTCCCTTCTCTCTCCCTTTCCCTCCCACCTCTCATCCCTGTTTAATGTTAATCTTCTTCTCATGCTCTTCGACCCTACTCTGTTCTTAGCTACTCTCCTTATATCAAAGAAGACATTTGACATTTGTTTTTTAGGGATTGGCTAGCTTCACTTAGCATAATCTGCTCTAATGCCATCCATTTCCCTGTAAATTCTATGATTTTGTCATTTTTTAATGCAGAGTAATACTCCATTGTGTATAAATGCCACATTTTTTTTATCCATTCATCCATTGAAGGGCATCTAGGTTGGTTCCACAGTCTAGCTATTGTGAATTGTGCTGCTATGAACATCGATGTAGCAGTGTCCCTGTAGCATGCTCTTTTTAGGTCTTTAGGGAATAGACCGAGAAGGGGAATAGCTGGGTCAAATGGTGGCTCCATTCCCAGCTTTCCAAGAAATCTCCATACTGCTTTCCAAATTGGCTGCACCAATTTGCAGTCCCACCAGCAATGTACAAGTGTACCCTTTTCCCCACATCCTCGCCAGCACTTGTTGTTGTTTGACTTCATAATGGCTGCCAATCTAACTGGAGTGAGATGGTATCTTAGGGTGGTTTTGATTTGCATTTCTCTGACTGCTAGAGATGGTGAGCATTTTTTCATGTACTTGTTGATTGACTGTATGTCCTCCTCTGAGAAGTGTCTGTTCAGGTCCTTGGCCCATTTGTTGATTGGGTTGTTTGTTCTCTTATTGTCTAATTTTTTGAGCTCTTTGTATACTCTGGATATTAGGGCTCTATCTGAGGTGTGAGGAGTAAAGATTTGTTCCCAGGATGTAGGCTCTCTATTTACCTCTCTTATTGTATCTTTTGCTGAGAAAAAACTTTTTAGTTTGAGTAAGTCCCATTTGTTGATTCTAGTAAGATTTTGAAAAATGATTGAAATTTGTCACTGTCAATTAGCAGTTAACTTGAGCCAAACGATCTTTTAACATAAAACAAAATCAGACAATGGAAGTTTCAATTTTATAGTGAAAACCATAGTAATTGGTTAATCCTGGATTGTTGATATTCTCCACTCTTATAAGGTATGCTTCAACCAGTTTTAAAATTAAATTTTTTCTTGATTATTTTTAAATACACAAAATGCCTATTTGGAATATCTTATTTAAATAATTAGGTAAGAATTTTCTTTATGGATATAGTTAAAAAAAAAAAAAAAAACATGGGCCTTGGTGGAGTTGCAGTTGCTAGAAGTTCCCAGTTTATGGTAATATTACTGATCTCACACCTTGAGGATCACTATTTTGGAGTATGAAAAATCTTGATGTATATTCTGAATCAAAGAAAAAAACATGTTTATAATGCTTTTTATTTCACTTTTTTTCTCTTTTTCCAAACAGATATGTGTCATAAGTCATCTATAGTATAATGGAAAAAATCCTAGACAGAAGAAAGTCTTGAGTCAAGTCTAATTAGTTACATAGTTCAGATAATGCTTTGGATAAGTTCATATCTTTGATTTTTAATTTCTCCCTTGTAAAATAAAGTTGTTAATACTCAAATTCAGACTGTTTGTATGACTAATAAATAAATATTATTTTTATTTATAAATTCTATGTCCCAAACAAGTGGAGAATGCCAAACTATTTTGTTTGGACCTCAGAGTTTCTTAGAGAAAAACGTTTATAAATGTTTGCAAAGCTTTCAATTTAGTCTTTGAAAATCTGTTTGAATGACACTGAGCCCTTTTTACAAATTTACTGAACATATCTTTAGTGCTTTATTCACACATAAAAATTCTTCTGTTTCTTTTGAGGAAGTTTTTGAATTTGTTAAGCTTCCACGGAACCTCTCACAGTTTCTCAGACTAATGGTTCAAAAATGTTTTTTCAATTGAACACATATGCATCTTTTGAAATGCATGATTGAATATGTTGGACATTTGTTTTTAATTTGTTTTTGATTCTAGTATTTGAAAGGGGAAATAAAACTGCCATTAAGTTAGGAGGAAATAGATTGCAACCCCTTTGAGCACCTATTAGGACTTCCATGAGCTATTAAAGCCTTCAGAGGTTGGTGCCAAATGACCTTATTGTGTCTAACTTCACTCCAAAACTTCCATCTTTTCCTGTATATGGTGAGTTACCTCCACTATCCTGTACCTTTCAGACATAATCAGATACTGACAAGTTCTACAGATTGGCACACTCATTACTTTCGCTACCATTTTTTAATTTCTTTAATATTTGGAGTAAAGTTACTTTTCAAATTATTTCTTGGATCTTTCTTTAAAATTTTTACTTTCTTAGACTTAAGCTCTATGTTTTTTTTTTCTTTGATTTTATTAGTGGTGAATATTATTGTCTCTCTAACTTGAGAGAATAGACAAGTGCTACTCTAGCTCTTGCTAGAATTATAATTCAGGATATATCAATAGCACTGTTCTGGGTGTTATTGTGAAGATAGGTCTAGCCTTGTGAATGAGTATTACAGATTGGACCTGAGGCCTTTACTATACTACTTCCATAACTTCCTAAGCCATCAAGGGAACTGCACTTCAGTGAGGGTACTGGACTGTTTCTGCTTTTATGCATTTTGCAATAAAGTTTTCACTTGGAGGATGAGAGGGCCTAAGTAAGTGAACTCCAAGAAGATCAGGATTTACATTTGAAAGGCTAATCTTCCAGGAAGCTTTGTTATAAGCCAAAAAAGGTGAAGCCTGGTAAGAGATGGGGGTGGGGGCACTGTTGTTATGGAAGTGTTAGGGAGGGAAACTTTGGTTATCAGAGTCAGACAAGCAGATTCCTAAAGGTGTAGACATTAATATGTGAGACATCCTAAAGGTGGGTCACTACTACCAAATTTCCTAAACAGTACTAATTGGTGTGTAGTTTTGATACAATAGATTTAACATAGCAGAGAGGTGTTTGCACCAAGTATTCAGTTCTGACTTATATCTGTTGACATGTGAGGTACATGACCACAAGGAGAAGCTTCAGCTGGACTAGATTTAGAACTGAATAAATCCAATTTGGGGAGTTGCACTTTTCTCATTTACTGAGGGATTTAGGAGCCTGTGTTATGTGAGGCGTTGAGTTCTAGCCCATGTAATGAACATGTAAGGAACTTTTCATCATTTCAGTGAAGATGGTCAAACATATGATAGACCCAAAATGTACATAGCTTGAATCAAAAAGAGCAAGATGGGTAAAAAGGATGTTCAGCTGGCCAACTCAGTCATCTGGATTTCACAGGGTACCACTTGTCAGTGACTTCCTGATGTCTTCAAATATATAGCCCCTGTTAAATCTGAGAGGCTGCCTACCTGTTCCATAATTGTCTTATATATTTCCTTCTTTAGTATAACCCACAGTTCCATTTTTACAGAACACATCTATACATAATATTCTAATGCAACATAACATGGCACATCTACAAAGAGCAGACCTAGTTTTGCTTCTGTAAATAAATATCGTGAATGCTGATTGTTTTGCATGCCCTTATTATGAATACTCCCTATCACTCAGCCTCAGGAGGGGAATTTTATTACACTAAATATTTAAAATATGATATTCTTTACTTAAGACTATATTTAAAGGTTTACATTTAAATAATTCTCCTTAATCTAACTTATTAAAGCCAATATTATAGTTTTTTCTTTAACTTTTTTGTAATTATTATTATTATTATTATTATTATTATTAATCAATCTGTCCTTAAATGGTATATTTTTCTTTCTTTACTTGCAATGATTATATTCCTCTTTGTTGACAACCTTACTCAAGACTATATTTAAAGGTTTTAACATGATATATTTCTTCTCTGCATTTTGACCAACACTAATGCTGATTATTTTGCATTGCCATATTGATACATAAAAATAATATCATTAGGCAAATTTTTTGCTTTAATTACTTTTAAGTAATGTTAAATATAATTATGATGTTTATTGTTTTTGAATTTTTTCTTTAAAACAATATAACATTTTTCTACCTGTGTGTGCTTGTGTGTTGATGTTTATGTGCATATGTCCCTCAATAATTACAACAAATGTTTTTACAAAGCAATTTTTTCCTACTGTGTTTATTTTATTTTGGTACTTAATATTTTGCTCTTTTTAACTTATTACTTTTTATGTTCATAATTACCCTATTTCCGTTAAAATGTTTTTCATTTTCTGAAAAATATCAAGGCTCTATATACTTATTATATCACTATGTTTTAATTTTTTTACATTTAGCACTTGAAATAACTACTGTTTGTTTGATATAAGGTAAGTTAGTTCTACTAGGTCTAAATGCATTTTCTTCCCAAGAAGAAAATTTTTCCTTTGTACTGAAATTTGCTACTTACCATTTCACCACTTTTTACATGTGTCTAAGTTCCATATTTCACTATCAAAAAAGCCCATTTCCCACATTTTTCATCTCCTGATTAACCCTCTTTATCATGTTACACTTGAAATAGTGCTTTTCAAATTGTGCACCATTTGGGATTCATAACCAAGCTGTTGACCAAAGTTTCTATAAGCAACTCACATTATTTATGTTAGCCAATACATGACATTTTGGTTTGCAGTAAAATTCATATTTCAAAAAGCTTTTATTACATTGGACTTGACCTTTTGTTTCTATAATAACCACTCCTTTAAGCAACTCAACCTGTTTCTATTGACTACCAAAAAAAAAAAATCTTCTTTTTTTAGTCCCTGTTTTCTTCCCTTAATCTTCAGTCTTATTCAATCTTATATTTTGTGCAGTTTACTGTCACTTCAATCCATGTGTTAAATTATGTGTTATCCCAACATTTAGAATTCTGTATTTCTTCTCTTGTACTTTATTTATAATAGTATTTTACCAAAGAATCCCCAAAATTGACTCCAAAGAGCAGAAATTCCAAACCTATTTATCACTTTTTAAAATTTAAATGGCATGTATTAACTGAAAAGAAAAAACAAATAAAAATATTTTATATATAGAATTACCAATGGAATTTTTCATCCTT
Organism: Marmota flaviventris; assembly: GCF_047511675.1. Classification (NCBI taxonomy): domain Eukaryota; kingdom Metazoa; phylum Chordata; class Mammalia; order Rodentia; family Sciuridae; genus Marmota; species Marmota flaviventris. The sequence goes on along the minus strand of NC_092502.1, from coordinate 126,464,280 downwards.
CTAAACAAGAAATAGTATTAGAAAGCAGAATATATTTAGATACTGGCTAAATTCCTTTATTTACTTTTTTTTTTAGATTCTCTACTCTTTTAAGATTCCCTTTTAAATTCATTCTCTTTCCTACTTACAGTTTCTGTCATTTCTATTAGTGTATGTGTGTGTGTGTGTGCACGCGCGTGCGTGTGTGCAGGCACACACGTGCAAATTTCAGATATTTTATAAATTAACTTTTGCTAGCCTTCAATCCCTGTTACCTTAGTGTTGCATAATATAACTACATATGCCAAGGTTTGAAGACACACAAATTAATATTCCTACTTGTTAGGGAAATTATCATTTGAAAATTGCCACTTATACAAGGAAACTACCCAAACTTTATATTGGCTCACACATTGTCCTCAATATGGACTTTATCTGGCAAAGCATGATAACAGCAATTCAGATAATATATTTCTGTTAAACTTTTCTTGCCAACATAACCTCCAAAAAAGGTTTGGGATGCTCCCCCAAAAACCTAAAAACTAAAGAATTATTTGTGAGACTACAATGCTGTTTGTCTCATGCACTGTATTATTAAGGTTCAAGAATTTTCCTTGAGGGCTAGGGTTTTGGCTCAGTGATAGAAAGATCGACTAGCACAGCCGCTTGGTTCAATCCTCAGCACCACAAAAAATAAATAAATAAAGGTATTGTGTCCAACTACAACTAAAAATAATACTAAAAAAAGGAATTCTCCTTGATCTAACTCATTAAAGTCACTATTTTACTTTTTCCTTAACTTTTTAAAAATTATTATTATTATTATTATTGGTAATCAATCTGTCCTTACTGGGTACATTTTTCTTTCTTTACTTGCAATGATAATATTCCTCTTTGTTAACAAGAAACAACTCCTTCACCCTTCTTTCCTTGCCCATCAGAGGTAGGATATGAAGAAATAGAACCCATCTGCTTTGTTTCTTGAACAATGAGCCCTGCCTGTTGCCTTTCTTTTAAACTTTTTGTTTTAAATGTATCTCTTATAATAAGACAGCATACCCCTGAATTTTGGGTTATAATTGAGGCCAAAATTTTTAATTTGTAATGGAGAAGTTAATCCCTTAATATTTATTTTCTTGACCTATATGTTGAACTATTTTATTTTCAGAAATCATAAATTGAATGAAGTGTTTTTTTTCTATCTTTTATACTGATATGATTAAAATAGATCCTGATTGCCCATATCTTATTGACTCCTCTTTCATTACAATTTTTTTTTCTTCTTTTTTATATTTTTAAAATATTTATTGTTTTTAGGTAAACATGACAGTGTATTTTGACATATTATACATACATGGAGTATAACTTATTCTATTAGGATCCCATTGTTGTGGTTGTGCATTATGTGGAGTTTCACTGTGGTGCATTCCTATATGAACATAGGACAGTTATGTCCCATTCATTCTGCTGTCTTTCCCTTTCCCATCCTCCCTCCCTTCCCTTTATTTCCCTTTGTCTAATCCAATGAACTTCTGTTCTCCCTCCACCCCTTATTGTGTATTAGAATATGAATTATCAGAGAGAACATTGGCCTTTGGCTTTTGAGGATTAAACCCTAGTTCCCACTTTCTGGTCATGAATGAAATACTGTTTTGAAATTCATTTGGTTTATGTGAGTCTTTCTACTCTACTCACCCATTTTGCCAGTATTGTTCATTCACTTAGAGATTCTAGATCCAGACAGACATGCAATTTGCTTTACTTTTATAACATTCATCTTCTTTCAGAACAGGATTTAAGTGTTAATTTAAAATTATGTAAACACAGTTGCACTCAGTGATCACGGCTAGCCCCTTTCCATCATGGCCTTCCCACTTCAATTTCTTTATTTTGCTTCTTTCCTGAGTGGTTATGCCCAATATTTTAGACCTTATTCAGGAAAAATGTTTAGGTAGAATACTTTCTGAATCTTTCTAGAAATCATGTATGTTTTGATTGCCTTAACCTATAATTAGTTCACAAAAAAATTTAAAAAATGAGTGATGAAATTTTCTCTTTACTTAATTCATTGTCTTTGGCATGTAACATTATAAAAGATGTGCCAAGCACCCTCACTTTTTGTTTTATAAGAATAATTGTTTTCATCTTTGCAAGTATTTTAAATTATCTCTAAATAAATTAATGGCTTGAGAATTTATTTGGCCAAGTAAAGTTTTTGTGTCTCATGAATTTATTAGCTTTAGTTTATTTTTTTTTCTGATTTCCCTTTTAGAAACACAAACTTTACAAATGTTTAGGTTGTCTTTGTTGTCCTTTGTAGTTATCATTTTTAATCATCATTTAAAACTATTTCTTAATTATCATTTGGAATTTGATATTTTTACTGTATCTGTTTTTCTATTATATTTTTTTCTATTTTCCTGTTTTGTTCTGATTTTCCTTACTTTTTCTCCTTTTATTAATGTCTCTGTATTATTTTAAATTTAATTATGTGATATTTTGAAATTTCAAAGGAAGAGTAAAAAACTATTAAAATGAACAAAGGTCTTTTCTACTATGTATAATTAAAAACTCTTAAAAGAATCCTACATATTTTTCAAAATGTAAGGAACAATGGTCTCTATATAGCAAAATATTAATTATCAGTAGATTCTAAAGTAAAGGTTAAATTTTAAAGCCAGACAGGAAGAGAGAACAGAAGATGAAATAGGCTTCAATGGATAATCTGGAGAAGTCAGTGTCTGATACTGATTCTCAGAGATTCCTCTGCAAAGTCGGGCAAAAATTATAATAGAGTTTCTATTGAAGTTTGATAATTAACCAAGACTTTAGAAAGAGACTTAGAGGGTACAGAAACCCACAACAAACACTTCTCTGAGCCATTTCCCAAACACAAAGTTTGCATAGGTTGCAAGTTAAAAAACAAAGGAGAAAGTCTAAAAAGTAGAGTAATTTTATTTTGTGGGTGGGATCTTTAACACAGTGGTTGAAATTCTGCAGGATCAACAGCAAACCAGAAATGGATTAAGCCTCACTAGTACTAATAGTTACACAGCTTCTCACAAACCTCTGCACATATCCTTCCTTGCTTAAAGTGATCAGACACTGTATTATCTGCCCATAAAGAGGAAGGATGAACTTTACCTATGTAAAGAAAAACATCTAGATACTCAAAATGAAAAAAAAAAAAAAAAAGTCACAAGCAAATCAAGGACTAAACAACTGCAACACCACAGAAAAAATTAAGAATGGGAACTTATCTAAAAGATGATATAGATATTTGAAACGGCAGGCAAAACAATGGTAAGTATTCCTTAAATAGGAGCTATAGACATTTTGAACATTCTCTGTTAAGGTTATTTCCTAGTTATTTCATTTATTGGATATACATTCATTATGATTATCAGTTTCATACATTCTCTTTCATGTTAATGGAGCTCCTCATGTGGTTTGTAACTTATTTTACTCAGTTTATTTTCCCAAGAGAGTTTTCTGCAGGGTGTTTCTCTCTGTATGAGATTTTAAAGTAATCGGGCACTCAGATCTACCATATAGGTAGATTAGGTTGAAGACCCACGGACAACACAGCATGGGATTTTATTTTCTTTGTGTGATTCTGCCTCTTCCTTAGCCTCTGCAGATGGAGTTCCACGTCCTCCTTATGGACCAGAGTGAGATCATAGGTTTCATGTTGGGTTCTGTATCTGTGACCATCCAGGGTATGTTTCCAGTCCCATCTTCAAAGGCGTGGCACCAAGAATAAGAACAAGCAACACTTGTCCGAGGTGTGGCTTCCAGTGAACAGGGCATCTACAGTCCTTGCTTGCACCAAGGATTCCTTCTCTTCTCCTGATCCACAGCCATTCCTTTTCAATATGCAAATCCATTTATATATTATTTTTTTTTAATATTCTAACCATTGTTTCTATGTGCTTGGAGTAGAAAGATATGATCAAATTATCATTTGATTTAGAATTGTCATTTTATTAAAATTTTAGTTAGGAAAATATATCTTTACTTCTCTCATTTTATTATCTTTTATTCTTTTCTCCATGTAATCATTTCTACATTGTCCTTTACACTATAAAGAATATTTCATTACAAATGATATCAGCCAAAACCCCTTTGAATGTCTATTCTTCTATTATTTTAGGAGCTTTTTTAATAAAGGAAAAACTTCAAATTTCCTATATAAATCTTTTTTTCTATATAAATCTATGTACTTTCTATTTAGCTATGATTTCCAATTTACTTTGCTAAAATTATGTATTCTTTATGATCTAAAGTGTTTTAGTAAATATCACACATCCTAGATGAGATTTCAAGTAAGAACTTATTTTTAAGATAAGTAAATTTTGGGGAACACTAGTTTACCATGCTGGATCTAGGTAAGTTAGTTCAGTGGACTTAGAATAGTAATGCAAATAAACCTACAATATTACTAACAGGTGTTACAATACATTCTACTAGGTAATGCTGATAATCCAATTCAATTGTGTGAAAACTGCTGAACAATGAGGATAGACCAATCATTGCAAAAACATTTAATTTTAAAATACAAAATGTCACAATCCTAAAAATGGAAAATTATATTAAAAATCATATGATCTAATGTCAATTACAAAAATATCTGAAAAGTATAAATTGGATAGTAGTGACTATGCTAGTCATGCATTACATATGCATGGAGTGCTATGACAAATACATTTAAATACACTTAATGTTCCAAAGCCTGAAAAGACAATTAGTAGCAATAAAATTTGTATTGAATTTGGATAAATTTTAGACAATTAGCCATCTTCTAAATGTAATTTTAGCCAGTAATCCAATGGGACACATGACTTATCCACATTTATTACTCATTAGAGGAGAGTAATTCCTGTCATAGCTGAACATCGAGGGATTTATTGTCATAAATTCAGATCAGCTAATGGACTCTGTAACCCTTTTTGCCCAAGAAGAAATCCCTAGGTAAGACATACAAAATATAAGTTGATTAGATATGTGTTCTAATACATGGTATGTATATACATACCTGAAAATTTCCAGCCTACATTTTCTAATTATTTTATAGAATTTATAGCTGCATATGTCAATTTAAGTAATTCACCCTATATGCACACACAGAAAGAGGGAAATTATAATTTTTTCTCACAATAAAACATTCCCATTGTTTCCAACTGAAAGACTCTAAATTTCTTATATATAGCATGTGTTTACATATGCATTAAAACAATAGACATACATGCATATGTAAACTTTTTTTTCAAGTGTGTTTCAATATTACACACTATGCAAAAATGACTCTTGGCTACATATATTGCCAATGAGTCTGGGAAAATATCACCACAAGATCTCAAACAGTATACTAATTTGAATGTTTTTCCTCCCCTTATGATTTCTTCACATCACTACTGTTTTGTTTTTTTTTTTTTTTCTTTTAATGTGCCCCATTGTTTTTAGGAAGAGAATACTTTTTCCTAAAATTAGTTCTATGCACTTCCAGCCTAAAAGGACACAAACAGACTCCAAGAAATCACACATATTCACCTAGGGCAAAGGTCTTTTTTGTTTACACATGGGCCCCTTCTCATCTGTCTCTGAGGTGCTGATGCCTTATTTCCTAGCAATGACATTTCCTGTCAGCAACAGCGTGGCAAACCAAACTTGATTTTATGAGAACTAGCCAGTGGTTTTACATCAAGTTTAAATTATACTATACACCTGGGTGTGGAAGAAACTTATTAGAACTATTTATTTTATTTTATTTTTTCTACTCTATTATCCTGCCTGGCACTTCTTTTGGAGATTGCAAATATGTAGAAGCAAAAAAAAAAAAAAAAATTAACCATCCTGCTTTATTATTGATTTTTTTATCTTCTTATTTCTGTTTTCAATTTAAACTTTTTGATGCTTTATTCAAATTGAGGTTTAATTATGTGTAGTCTCTATGAAATATTTATGGGCAAAGGTCACCAAGAACAAACTTTTTAAAAATCCTAGTAAAGGTAAGTCATTTGTTAATATGTATGTGAGAGAGAGTGTGTGTGCACATACAAAATCTACCAGAAACTTTAAATTCACTTAAGTATTTATCTTTAAAAACTAAATTCAGGATCTATAATAAACTATTAATCAAATGTGGAAGAACAGATTGGGAGAAGTTACAGACATATAAGAAGCCAAAATAGCCTATTTGAAAGTCAGTACAATAGAGTTTTCTTGCTTTGTTGGTACTCTGCTATAATCATAACTCAATTTAGCTTTTCTCTGAAAAGGAATAACATATTCTTACTATTTTCCAGAATAAGAAGAGGAGCTTACATGAACTAGTCTAAGCCTGTGCAAATATTGTAACAAACCAGTGAGGACATGAATGGGTCCCAAAGAGACATTCTCTGTTCACCCTTCTTATATGATAACTCCCTTCCACTCTTACCTATGGCCTTACCAGGTTTTATGGGTGATAATCATTGAGTTCATGGCTTCATGGTCTCTGTCTCTCTTTCACATACACACTTCCCTTATTTTTTCCAATAGAATGTAAAAATCCACATTTCCTTCTTTCTAAGCATATTTTTTATACAAATCTCCAACACATAAAATAGAATTAGTCTATTGGTAAAGCCTCAAAAAATATAACTCAAATAAAAGACTAAAGGAATAAAGTACAAATTACCTTTCTATAGTTCCTTGCAGTTTAAAAATGATTTTATCCACTATACCTATTTAATTAAATTTCTTAATATTTTTCTTTTTAAAAATTGTTTATGTAATTTTCCCTTCCATTTAACTCTTCTCAAATAAGATAAACAATGACAGAATATTTGAATAATAGTTTAGACCATAATAGTGTATCTTACATAAAAGGAATAATTAAGCACATATGGACAATACAGATAGTTTAGAGAACCCTGATGTTAGGAAAGTGAAATCTGAGAAGATTTCAAAATGACAGTAAGAGACTAACCAAGTTTGGAAAATATGATAAAGTTTAGATAGAAGTACCTGTAACATATTACAAACAATAAAGTTCATGAATAAAGAAGAAGAATTAAGGGTCAATTAAGATAGACTTTTGCCCCAAATTGAGGACTGTGAAGGGAAAAAATGGTAAAAGGCAAATTGAGAAAGACTTCTATTGAAAATGAATCTCTCGAGAGAAGTGGATGTGAGAAAGGCAGTTGTGTGTTTGTTTTCAGTACTGGGGATGGAATGCAGGGCTCATGTATGCTAAAGATGTGCTTTGCCACTTCAGTACATCCCAGCCCAAAGATGGCCAGATTTTCTATTAAGAGGGTAAAATCTGCAGAACCTGGTACTTCCTTAGCATTGTTTTCAGGGCAGCATGGGGACAATAGGTTTGAGGTACAGGAATGGGAAGTGTTCACTGTTAAACAGATTTTCTGATCTTCACAATTTCTACTTAGGTTAGTCTTGAATACCTATTTCACAAATGAGAATGACCTCGGAGATTACCTTATTCAGTGATCCTCAACTCTGGCTGCACATTAGAGTCACCTGGGGAGCCTTAAATAACTACCAAGGCATGAATCACACACCCCCAAAGACACTGATTTAATATTGGTCTGCAGTAGGTTCCAGGCACTGATAGTTTAAAAATCTCCCTAGTTGATCCTAATGTGCAGCCAGTGCTGAAACCATCAATGTAGCCTGATGCCCCTATTTCAAATGAACAAATCGAGACTTGAAGAAATGAAAATGGCTTAGGATCACACAGATTCTCTGTGGTTAATCATTTTGATTAATTCAGATTTAGCTTGAGAACTGTCTTCTAGGAAACCCTCTCTAGTGGGTCAAGAATAGGTATGCTGCTCTTCCTGTTCTTTACATTTCACTCACATATTATATGCTATTTCAACTCCATCTCTTTAAAGGTGGGGCCATTGATTATTAACTTTTAAACCCTGTTATTTCCTAGTAGACTGCACTGGGATCAGAAAAAAAAAAAACAACTATTAATTAAAAAAAAGAAAGAAAAAAAGAAAAAGTGCAAACCAGTCTCAATATTAAAGCTTTTTTCCCCCCAATTCTTTCCCCACTGTCTTCTATATCCGTGCTCTCCAGATGATGGCATCAAATTTTAAGGGCAGGGGAAAAAAATCTTATTTCAACTCTTCTTCCATAGAGACACTATGTGCCATTGTCAACTGGCCAGCCATTCTTATCCATTCTCCACATTTTGTTAGAATAAATCTAAAATTCCTTATATGAGATTCATTGTATTTACAATAAGGTCATTAATCTGTCTAAGTGCATATTCTACAGTACAGCTTCATATTCTTTCCTGTTACTTCCAAAAAAGACTTTATCGCCTCAAGTCAGTTGTTTTTCCTCTCCCTGGAATTCTCTTTCCACTGCGCCTTTTCCATCCAACTGAGACCCATCCATCCTTTAAATCAGCAGCTCAGATATCACTTCCCCTGTGAAGCCTTTTCATGACCTCTCAGACAGAACAGGTCACTTCCTATTTCATGCTCCCTTAGTCCTGAGGACGCTGTGCTGCTGTGGATGGGATGCAGTTAGGGGTCCCTCTCCTATGCACCTAGTGCAGTGCTTTTGAGAGGAGAAGCCTTATGGTTTTATTTCCTTTTACATCCCCAGCACATAGTACAATGATGACATGCTTGGTACCTAATAAATCTTTGTTGATTAAAGTCAGATAATTTTTTCTTCTGTATTCTCTGGGTTTAAATAGTTTAACTATATAAAAAATCAAATTCCTATGACTAAATTTGTAACAAACCAAACAAGAGAATGTAGTTTGAAATTCAACCTTGGTATAATTAACTGGAATTTAAGACATTCAGTATAATGGTAAAATTATGGGTTTCCAGCTCTGGCGATTCTCAAAATAGACTAACAGTAGTCCCTAATTTATAAAAGTGTGAAGGTGACATATTCTTTATTGTTAAGAGTCAAATGTGCAACCAGGATTTAACTTTAAATTTAGTTTTTTATGGCTTTCTCTAATTTTTGTGAAAGGGATATTGAAGCTTCTAATCAATGAATGTGTGTGTGTGCATGTGTATGTGTGTGCATGTGTGTGTGAGTGTGATTGATTGAAGGATAAATGAATTCATTTATATTTCAAAAAATTAATTCAATTAATCAAAATTGTGAACTTAAGAAAAAGGTAGGAAAAGGATTTTTTTCTGGTACCTAGCCCCTTTTATAAATGAAAAAAGTAAACAAAAGTCAATTCTCTGGTATGTCATTAGAATGAGTTATGTTGAAGTAGAAAAATATGTAGTAATCTCAGATGAAATTCTAGTTAGTTATTTACTTGAGAAATGATTAATTATAGAGCAATATGAGTATGGCTCCAATTTTGTGCAAAAGAGGTCAGCCCCTATCAACACACCGCCAATTATATAGAAATTCAGAAAGATTGATAGGATCTTAGAGATACTTTTATAAATAGGAAACTCAGCTAAAGGACCATGAACTGACTTGTGTTCAATTTCCCAGCTAGTTCTCAGTGCTGGGGATATTGGAGGTTCAACTAAGTGCTTGCTGTCCAACATCTTTGCTGCTCTTCTTCATAAAGCTTGATCCTGAGGTTTTATTTTCATTGAAGATCAACCACTTGACTTAATTGCTCAAGTTCCATCAGAGGGTGTTACTACTAAGTATGAAATTTATACAAGAATATTTCATTATTTTACTTTAGGGTAAGGCTTTGCATGTGTCAGAAGTGATAATAAAACCTCATCTAACTCATAGTGTAACAAATTTGATCCAGTACGAGGAAACTGTTTTACTATTATGACATATTTTCTTTCAGAAAGACTGACCCTTCTTGCTTCCCTGGGTAAAACTCACCCATTTTGAATTTTTCTCTTAGATAAAAACACCTCCAGGAAGATTTTGAAGACCCCTGAAAGCTTTTGTGCTCTTCTTGATTGTGTTTTCATAAGCTGTCTCCACATTTCTACATATCTGCTGGGCATCCATGTGACTGCTCAAACTCCAGCCTCTAAGAAATTCCCTCCCAAACTGTAAATTGCAATCCCTTTTTGCATGGCTACCCAGGGAACTTTCAATTTCTTATGTGACCCTTGTCATCATTGAGTTTTCTAGGGCTGACACATGACCCACCCTTTTGTTCCTGATCTATTGATGTGTTTTGGCTCATGCCTACACTGTCTTCTTCCCACTGGTTGAAAGCTAAATATGTTGTGTGGATTTCATTGGTTGTAAATTGCTAAAATACTGACATAAATAATGCTACTATTTTCCAAAATAATAAAGAGTATGGGGTGGAAGAGTAAATTTGAGTGTAAGATAAATCTTCAGATATGGGTTTGGAACACAGGTAATCCTGTGCATGTGGTGGTTGAACCCATGATGGAACAACACAACACAAGTATGTGATGGAGTGGGACCAGGTTGTGTTATAAATTTCTCTTCCACCCAAACTTTCATTGGTGAGCTACACCTATCATTTTGCTACAAGATGTTCCTGCTATCCTGGATGAAGCCTCTTGACTTTCAGAACTTTCCCACTTTGGTGATGGACTCAGTCCTTGCTTCACAGTCTGAAACAAGTTTAGCAAGAAACAAAACACAACTGACAGTTCCTTGGGGCCGCATATGCAACATATGCTCTAATTAAAAATTTATTTTTGTCCATTTAAATTAAGTTCATATGTCATGCTAATTAATTGTCTATTTCTTCCCATTCTTTGTCTTTTAATCCATTGACCTGAAGGTTAAGAAAAATACATCTGCTGGGTTGGAGGTGGGGGACATTTGCAAAGGGCTGGTGAATGAAAAAAAAAAAAAGGACAGAGCAGGAGAATCAAAGCTTGTGTGTCGTTTGTTGCCAATATTTGTTGCTTTATGTATTCACAGTGGAAAGTGGAAAGTGCAGGGGCAGACTGACCCCGACATTGCCATGGAAGTTTAACTTGAGCGTTTTGTGTTCTGACAGCAATGACCAGCTTTCTCAAATGCCTGAATAGGGGTCTAGGTTTCCTGGAGCTTTTAAGACTTGCTTTGTGAGTCAGTTTGGAAACTCAGAGCAGGGTCTGAGAACAGATTTCTACTTATAACTTTCACCTATAAATTATTCATTGATCTCTCTATATATTTAGTTTCTCATTTGAATAAATATGACAAAAAAATCCTTTTTTGGCCCTTTGGATTTGCCCAAATATGTTCAAATTTGGGAATAGATGGAATTAGGTTTCAATCGCTTTACAGCTTTTGTACTTTAAAAGTCCTTAATCTCTTTTGGCCTCAGTTTCCTTGCCTGTAAAAAAGGCACAATAATAACTTATCTTTTGGAGCCAATGGGTTGAACAAATGAGATAACATGGATCAAGACCCTGGCATAGTGTCTGGCATTTAAGGCATGCTTTAAAAATCATTGAAATTTTTTTTTTGTTGGTGCATTATAATTATACATAATAGTGGAATTCATTATGTCATATTCATATGTACACATTACATAATTTGATTGACAACTGTGGTCTGGCTTACAGAAAACGAATGAGCATGGTATCAATATAATGTGGAGGGTGAGTCTTTTCAAACTGGCAAAACAGTCAATAATACCTGAACAATTTTCAGGCAAACAAGAGAATGAGAAAGAGCAATAAATTAAAAAAAAAAAAAAAAAAAGACTGGAAGAACCAACTTTTGCTACTAGATTCAGGAAGAAAATGCTGCTTTTTCAGTGCTTATTGGGGGAAGCTATAAAAATACTAAATTTCCTAAATGCTTTCAAACTTAATTTTATTGATTATTTTGAATATTTTATACTAAAAATTGAATTCCAAGCATGCCTTACTTTATTAGCAGCAGTAGCATCTTATACTTAGAATGGTTCCATTAAAATTACCTTACTTACCACAGTTCTGTGACAGCTACAAGGATATCCTTCTTTCTTCCATTCTCCTGAGGGAGAATTTAAGAGATTGGAAGAAGAGAGGGATGCTTGACTTTCAAATCAGGTTGAGAACCAGGAAAAGCACCCAAATCTTTTGACTTCCTATTCCCTGTAGTTGACTAAATCAACACTTGCAAATATTTTATTGCCTCTGAGGCACCAAGATGTAACATAATCAGAATTATTTGTACATAATACAAATAAACTCTGCTTTGAATATGTTTCAGGGCATGATGTCAAACAACTCAGAGCATGCTGTGCCACACTGTCAGAGGTTAACAGAACTAGAATTACATGGTACTGATGCAGGTCTCTTCTAAATATTGTGGCAGCAGTGGTTATTGTTGGGCTCCCGTGCCCAAGTTGTATGGGTCATTGAGAATACATTCATTCAAGAACAATATCATTCACTGAGTTTTAAATAACACACTTGTATTTAAAAATTAACTTTGAAGCTGGGTGCGATGGCACACGCCTGTAATCCCAGAGGCTTAGAAGGCTGAGGTAGGAGGATTGAGAGTTCAAAGCCAGCCTCAGCAAAAAAAAAATCTAGGTGCTGAGCAACTCCATGAGACCCTCTCTCTAAATAAAATACAAAATAGGGCTGGGGATGTAGCTAAGTGCTCAAATGCCCCTGAGTTCAATCCCTGGTATCAAAAAAAAAAAAAAAAAAAAAAAAAGTTTGAAGACTACCCTCTGTCAAGTGGCTAATTTAAATGAGATACTTAAGTTCAAATCATAGAGTAATAATGTAGCAATAATGTGCTATTTATTTTCCTTATATACATTTAAAGTATGCTTTTAAAAATTTCTCTATTTTCCTCATTCAATTTTAGAATTCTGGCTTTAAATCTGCAATGGAATGCAAGTGTTTCAATAAAATATCAGAGGAAATTTTTATTCAGATTAAAGTTATGTGAGTTTAGTTGCCATTTATGAAAATTGGATTGGTACAGAGACTTTGTTAGTGGTTATTTGACTTTTAAAGACTTTAAAGTTCATTGACATCAAATATATTTGTTAGCCTCGTTTATAAGAACATTATTTAAAATGTTTTTTCACTAGAATTTTCTCACATAAAATAGTAATAATTTTTGAAAAACCATATATTAATATAAATGTTTTAAAATCAGTTTTTTTACTTTCCTCATTAAAAATCTTATATAGTTCATTAGGAAGAATATATTTATTTTTAAAAATAACCTGCAAAGATTTTCTTCTATTCATTTGATCCTCATAACTTAAAATTTATAGAAATTAAAAATAGCACTTTGTTTCTTGTATGATAAGACACAAAGAGAAACAACAACCATATTTCAACTAATATCCTCTCCAGCACAGTGCCAGTAATTCTCTATCTTCTATAATACCTCTGGTGACTGGAATCATTAATCCCATGTTTTGAAAATTATTTAAGATTGAAGGTGCCACAGTTGTACATATTGGTTCAGTCTCTAGAGCCCTAAGAAAAGATTTAGTGCATTTTCAAAAGAATTTTGCAGGTAGGAGCCCAAATGGATTTTCAACTAGGCCTCAACCTTTTTGAAACCTACTGATGTTGAATAGTCTTTTACTGGTTGCCATGCCAACTGATACCAGAGGAACACTCTGCAGTGTGTTCATCCCCTAGAAAGCTTCACCAGATGTCTTCAACAAATTGCTATGAAAAGACTTTGGTCTGTCAGTCTTGTTAGAAGATAAAAATCAGGCTAAGAGACGTCCCTGCCTCCACTTCTGATAAAACCAACCCATAAAATATGTAGACTTGTTCTTCTCTTACAATAAACCAGTAAAATCTCTCACCCCCACCCCAACCCTCCTTACTTCCTGTAGCAGGATTTTTAAAATATTTATGCTCTTATTTCTACACGAAGCAGAGGCCATTATGTGTTGCAGCTGACATTGTCTGGCCGAGCAAAGGGAGAAGCATCTGGCTGGCAGCAAGAAAGGTAGCAAGTTGATAAATTATTGATTTACATAAATCAACACCCTTTAAATATTGGTCTTTTGAAGAAAAAAGCTTTTATGTTATTTCAGGTTGAAAAGTGTTAAGATGATAAATACAAAGCCAGCTGCATGATGATTTTATATTTCTAATCAAACATATGCAAGCATCACATGAATATATTTAGGGTTTGCTCTAAGTTTGGGACTAAAATGGCCAAATTTTGTTTTCTTGAAGATCAATCAGGCAAAAAAAAAAAAAAAAAACATTTTTCAAGCATTTTGATAATTTTAAAATATTTTTCTGCCTGATTAGTTCTGGAATCTTAGTAGACTTTCTGCAATGAAAGGAAAAAAAAAAGTGTTTAAATGTTGGTTTCTTTAAAAAGAACAAAAAAGAGAACTGCTGAATAGGGTCCACATGGAATATTATTTACATCTACCAAATGGCATCTGTATGTTAAAATTGTAGGTTTGCACGTGCAAATGAATCATTAACTGTCAAATTACCTGTTTGCATATGCAGTTATTCCAAGCAGTATGAAAATGTGTGGAATTTGCATATACAATTGAGGCTTAGGCATTTATGAAGACTGATTTTCAAATAGGAATTCAAAATCTTACTGCTAATTAACAAGACAAGGAATTACCAAATTGAATCCAAAATGTATTTTGGGGTACATTGTTATACTGTAGTTCAAATTCAAAGCCCTGACAAAACACTTAAATTTGGGATTAATCAACCAAAATGTGCTATCTATTTATATTTCCAGGATCATAGGGTACCTTTGTTGTTCTTTCTGTGTGTTCATGTGTATGTGAGCATCTATTTGATAAGTTTCCACTTTGGACATATGCAGATAGGACAGTTTTGGAAACATGAGATAAATCATATATTCTTATTTTGTCATCTCTTTCTCGGAATTCAAGTACTTAATATAAAATCATCCAGAAAAAAAATGATTGAAAATTCCACTTTATTTAATTGTTTTGTTTTGGCCAATTTATAGTGTCAGATTGACAGAATTTCTTCCAAGATTTCACAACAGACCAAATGCATAGACATTCTTGATATGGTTCTTATGAAACAATCACAAAATAGAAGTCTGAAAAATATATATACATATATGTGTGTGTGTGTAAAATAAATAAGTAAATAAAATTTTCAACACTGAAAAGAAAATTCGATCAACATTTTTAGTTGATGAATACCATTGTTTTACATAGAGAGAAGATAGACGATGACTCATAACTGTCTTCAGGTGAATAATTAAAAAGAAATAGACAGAAAATACCATATGACATTAATATGAGATTTGAGATGTTTGTTTTCCAAATTAAATTGAATTTTGGTATTTTTATGTAATGTTTTTATATAGAAATTGCAAATAGGCTCTTTAATTTAAAAAAAACAACAAGTCTGGCTTGTTTTAAGAGCGATTCTACAAGTATTTTATTTGAGAAATAAAGAGATTGTAAAACTTAGAAAGGGAGTCAGGCAATGCAGATGGGGTTATCAAGCCAGCCACCACTTTTGTCAAGTGGAGAGTCTGTGATTCAGTGTAAAATGTATTTCTCAACGTTATCCAAGATTATATCCTGAGTTATACACCATACCCATCTGTCATTGGCAGTTGAAAGTGATGTTAGCCTGCACTGAAGTAGTAAAGCAGATAAGACCTGAACATGCTTCTACAACCATGAATACGTGGTTTCCCACTGATATTTCTTTTTATTATATACAAACATTTTAGTAACTTCATTAAGATATTCATATCCACTAAAACAATTCAGCTCTTCCTATATCAGTGTGTCAATAATCTCTCACCTGAATTGACTTAACTCTTCTTTCAATAACACCAAATAAATCAATTTAGATAACAATAGCTATCCACTTTAGTATGTGCTTAAGAATCACCCTTGAACATTTGATAGAAACTTGGCTTAGCAAATTCCATCTCTGGGGAGCTTGAGCTTCATACGGGTCATAAACTGAGAATATTTTCTGTGGTACACACTCAGTTAAAATTCTGTGTAAAATAATATTATTGCATCTAACTTTCATATTCAATATTTTTTCAACTCTTGGCTGATAGGCCACCATTCTCTTTTAAATTGATGGAATGATAGAATGAAAGACTCCCACCTAGCTGTTGAAGGACTGGATTAAAACTCTGAAAATACCACTTATTAGCTGTATAAGTTATAAAGTAATATTTAAAATTAAGCCCAATTCCATCACTCAAAATAATATAGTATAACAAATATATTATGAGAAGTTCTTCAAGTGTCCCTAAATTAAGTAAATTTTGATTATATTTTGGTTGTCATTTACCTTCCTTCACAATATATACCAAAATCCACATTCAGGGACTACAATTTAAATGTATTGATCTACTTGAAATGGAATACTAATTCTTCTACTTGAAGTCTTTGCCATGTGGTGCAGTTTACTTAGTCTTTTCAGATATTTGCTGTTTGGTATTGAATTAAAATATTGAGCCAGGATTATTATTAATTTTTTATCCTTCATTATAGCTATCACTTTCTTTAAGTAACTTGATTCTGTTTGTTTTAAAATATTAGCTTGCCCTACATTTCCTCAAAGAATTGGAATTTCCAGAAGCAGATGCTGAAATGGAGTTCAGGGTATGAGATATTTATTGAGATCAATAACTCTGGAAGGAAGAGGACAGAAGTAATGTTGGACTAAAGGAGAAGTTGAATTCTGAGCAGGTTCAACAAAGCCTAAGTGGACCCGGATCAAGTTTTGACTGTCACTATTCTCCCAAGGAGACTGAGCATTTTTTACCTGATTTCTCCCTGTTTTGCTTAGTCACCTGATGTGGGCTACCCTGAGAAAAGCAGAAAGATTTGATGTGAGTCAAGGTGGCTTTCTGCACAGAAACAGACACCTATCCACCCATCTGAAAGAGCTGATTGGTACAAGCTGTCTACCAGCTGACATACAGTGACTTGCTAGTAATTCCTTTCTTAATAGAGGGTTGCAGTCTGTCTCTCTCTACCTCCAACTTCATAACTCTCCCCAATGATGAGGATGCATGGCCAATAACTTCCTTATAAGAGGAACATTTGATTGATTTCCAAGACTGATTTACATTCAGTTTGACCTTCATGTACCATATTATTGTAAACTTTTTCCATCCCTGACATTTGTAAGAATGTTGTATTTGTGGCAAAAAAAAAAAAAATGTGAATAGAGAGAACATAAAGTGTTGGGTCTAAAGATAGGCCATCACATTTTCTTCTAGAATCATTGCTACTTGGGTGCTAAAGCAAATGTGTCCTTAATATATGAACATGAAGCATTTAAATTATTCATGGAGGTGTAAAGCAATATGCTGTCATGCTGTGCGCCTGACAGTGAAGGTGGAGGGCGATAACCTCCTGCGCAGCATCCACGCTGCAGAATGCCTGGGTTCTTCTCTCCAGGTTCTCTGCAGCACTACATTTTGATGTGAACCTCTTACCTTGGAACATCACTTCCAAGAAGGCAAAGCTCACTTCTGGAGATGTTTGTCCTCATTGCTATAGCAGGTATTGTTGACGGCCTGCTTCATATTTCTTCTGCCCACTTCTGAATTTGTAGCTATAGAAGAAAATTTCCTGGAGGGCTGACTTCTTATCATTTTAGATACCTGCTCCCCACCACCACCACCTCCACCATCCCATTTTCCTTCCAGAGGGCAACTAAGATGTAAGGTGTTATTTCACCAGATCCCCAATCCCCAACCAATGGCAGGTGGGAAATGGTATTCAAATGTCTTGAACCTTCTCAAGGATTCTCTTAGTATCTCCAGCAGAATTGAGCCCCAGTTGTATCTCATATTTTTTCCATTTTCCTATCTCACTTTCTTTACTTTTACACTTTTGCTTCCTGCAGTTATCTACTAAGCAAACTACTAAATAAACTCTAACCAATGCCTTGTTTCAGGATATTTTGGGAGATTCCAAACTCCAATAACTACTGTGCCTTCAGTAAATTGGTGTCTGAAATGCAGTAGTTAAACAAATGTGTGTTCTCTAATTCTTTTGTGGTTTCTTGTATTAGTCCACTTTAGCAGCTATGAAAAATGCCTTTAAAAACTGCCTGAGAAAATCCACTTGAAAAGAGGTTAGTTTGTTTGTTTATAGTACTGGGGATTGAACCCAGGGGTGCTTAACCTTGAGCCACATCCCCAGCCTTATTTTTTAAATATATTTTGTTTAGAGTAAGAGTCTTACTAAGTTGCTTATTACCTCACTAAGTTGCTGAGGCTGGCTTTGAGCTTGCATTTTTCTTTCCTCAATAACCCAAGTTGCTGGGATTACAATCATGTGCCATTGTACCTGGCATAAAAAGTTTACTTATTTTATTTCATTTCATTTCATTTCATTCCAGGGATTGAACTCAGGGTCACTTGGTAACGGAGCCACATCCCCAGTGCTATTTTGTATTTTATTTAGAGACAGGATCTCACTAAGTTGCTTAGTACCTCACTTTTGCTGAGGCTGGCTTTGAATTTGAGGTCCTCCTGCCTCAGCCTCCATAGCCTCTGGGATTATAGTCATGTGCCACTACACCTGGCAAGAAAAGTTTTATTTTGACTCACAGTTTTATGGGTTTTAGTCCAAGGTCACTTGGTTCCATTGCTTTGGGGCCTGTGGTGAAGCAGAACATTATGGCACAGACTGTGTGCTGGAGGAGGTCTGTTCACCTCATGGCATCCAGGAAGCAAAAAGAGACAGGAGAAAGGGTCAGGGTCCCAGTATCCCACTGGGCCTCACCTCCTAAAGTGTCCACTGCCTCCCAATGGTATCACAGTCTTTAGCATCTGGGCCTTTGAAGGATACATAAGATCCATCCCATTACGTACGACCCTTGATTAGGTGTTCAGTTTACTCTGAAAGTCTTGGACCTAGAGCCAAAGGACCCAGACTCTAGAACTCACACTACCATTTTTTTGTTCATGTGACTTTGGGCTCAGGCTCTTGCTTGCTACTTATAAAATAATCTTCCCCACAGGGAAAGTTAAGAGGTGGAGAGTTCAATAGTTGGTAGATTAGTTTGGGAGTATGAAATAAATGCCTTGATGCACACATACAAAGATACTGTATCATAATATGTCCCACCTGTCACCTTTTTTTTTTTTTTTGATATAAATTTCCTACAGTAGGTTCCAAGGTCCCGCAGATGGAGATTATGTTTAATAAGTTTTATATTCTGAGCCTGGAATTTGGAACATAATGAATTTTTGCTGAATATATTTTAAGTAGCCAATGGTATATCTAGAATTATAGCAGATGATAAATAATAAATCTCTTCCTTGTCAAGTGAATTATTATCTAGTTGGAAGTAAAACAAAACAAAACGAAACAAAAAAACATGAAACAACCAGATAGCTAAAGTGGATGATAAGCTTCTACTAGCTGAAGAAGTTAGGAGGAAGGAGTTACCGGTAGTTGTTAGATTAGTTTGGGGAGATAACAGAAGTGGGATCTGGGGGAAGGGAAGGCTGGGCAGAATAAATCTATCTGGAAAAAGTGTAAAGTGGAACCTGTGTGAAGGAAAACTAGAAAAGGTGAGGGGCTTGTGTTCTAGATACTCAATATAAAGTGACCAGTGCAAAACAACACAGGAAGTAGTCAAGAGCACCACCCTGGAGTCCTCCATGCCTGCCTTGGAACATAGCTAAGCCCTGGCTGTACTAGGTAGACCACTGTTTCCACATCTGTATTAATAAGGATGATAAAATGAATCTCCAACTGTGTATGAAGATTACATTTTGCAATGTCTGTGAAACATTAAGTCTCACTTAATGCTGTCATTCTCCTATCTCTAAGTATCTCATACTTACTATATTACATAAAGTTTTTATGTTCTCAATACTATCATTATTATCTTGGCCAGTAGTAAATATAGACATTTTGTGTGGTTCAGGTACAAAAGCTCTTCTGGTTAGCCATGAACTTCATATATCTGACTTGTAACTTTCTTTCTCACTTCCAAATTCAGCCACTACAAAGAAACAAACTAATAAAACAACCTGAGAAGTCTTTTGAATTTCAGAGCACCTGGGATCACTACATGTGTTTTTTTTTTCCAGAATTTAGAGAAACAACAGAGTATTGGTAAAAGGGGTGTTGTATTTCCTAGAAAGTGACTACTATTCTGCTTTTAAGGTTTCTAACATGCCTTTCACTTGCAAATTATCTCCCTGCATTCAGAAAATCTTCAGGAAAAAAGGTTTCCAGTGAGCAGGCAAATATTTCCAGGATTTTGCTTGTTGCATCAGTGTTTTTGAGGCATAAAAGCTAAATGTAGTTATCTTGAGAAGAAACAGAATTGATCCTATATTTAAATATCACACAAATAAGGTACCACACACTCATGAAGAGAGTTATTTTGCCAACAGAGTTACCTCCATCATGATTTTATTATGCAAGTAGGAAATTTTGGTCAGTTTTTCCATTTGTATATTACTAAAATCATTGGATTGATTTCTTATAATATGATTCACAGATTACTTGTATCTATATTTTAAAAGGAATCTTGATATTCTTTCTGTTTTTATTGGAAGGTTTTGCAATTGTTTTAGATAGAATTGGCTTTATTGTTGAAAATTAATTCATTTTATTTTATCCTATTAAAATTTTATTTTATTTTGGATCTTAAACCCAAGACCTCACCAATGCTAAGCACATATTCTGCTAATGAACACATTCCTACCCCTGAACTCATCATTTAAATTAAATTTATATTACTCATACTAAAAGAAGTTTTTAAAAACATGCCCACAAATACAAAAATGCATTGTGTATTTCTATTTTATCAGATACCACAAAACCATAGCAAGTAATAAGCTGTGATCATAGGAAAGATGGACAATATTTAAAAAGTGAAAAACCAGTTCTAGTTTTAGGGAAACAATATAAAAAGGTACCCCTCTATAGAAAATTCAAAAACTGGCAAAGCTAAATTATAGCATTTAAAGTTGTATATTTAGGTAATAACACTATACAGAAAGCAAAGAAATGAATACTAAAAATGAAAGGGTGATAATTACTGTCTTGGTCTTTTTTCTGCTGCTATAACAACATGCCACAGATTGGGTAATGTATAAAAATAGAAGTTTGACCCATGATTCTTCAGAGAATTCTAAGGACACTGGCACCTGGCCAAGGCCTTCATATTGCATCATAAGATAGAGAAACGGGAAGCAAGCATGTTGGTGAGGCAGAACAGGAAAAGGAGGAGCTGAATATAATTTTTTTTTTATCAGCAACGCATTTTTATGATAACCAAGCCACTTCTGCAATGATGGCATTAATGTATTTATGAGGTTGAAGTTCTGCCAGTCTAATCAGTTTTTAAAGGATTACTCCTTAATATTGTTAAAAGAGTAGTTAAATTTCAACATGAGTTTCGGAGGGGATATTCATACCATCTAATTCTTCTTTAGGGAGAAGAGTAGAGAATCTGATCAGGGATATATGATATTGTCTCTTAAAAATTACTACTTTGCATACATCACCTACTCCTTTGATCCTTTATATACTGATTAGTTATTAGCTAATTCTAATCTCAAATAATGTGTACTCAATCTGCTCTCTACCTGAATGGAAGTACCAGAGACCATGTGGAGAAAAACTTTAGCTATGCATTTTCTCTGATTATACTAATAAATCTTGTGCTGTCCAGTAATTTTTCCACATTTTCAACTCCAATTCACCCTCCCTAACTTTTTTGGAATAGTTTACATCTTCTCCTTTCTCTTCATGCTTAACATTGTCCTGTTTCTTCACTTTTAGCTGAGGATCTCATTTCTCCAGGAAACTACCATAAGCAGGTGAGAATACTGTCATTCTCCTATCTCTAAAACTGTCCATCTGTGCTGGTGTCCATGTATAATTCCTTTCTTGTTGCAAGAAAAGGAGCTGATCTGCTCCCCCAAACCCACTATAAGTACTGATTCTGAATCCGGATCTTAAGATTTTTGTTCTGGTTTTTCTTATTATATATGAAACACTGGGTTCCAATCCCAGCATAGAAACAAAACAAAAAGAAAAAGAAAAGTGCCTTGCCTTTCTCCTGTCCAGTTCACTCAAGAGTGGCCTCTCCCGAGAAGTTATCTATATTTTTTGTTTTGAATCAATTTCATCATCTCAGAAACATACTAAAAGTTTCCCATTTAAAAAAAGGACAAAGAAAAATGTTGCCTTAGCATCAACTTTCATGTCATAACTTCATTTATTTTTATTGTTAGAATTGTTAACATTTACTAAGTGCACAAATTCTCTGTGGCATTTCTATACATATATATTTCGTGCTTTGATCACACCTACCTTCTCTTCTCCTACTTTCTTCTTCCCACTCCCATTCCCCTCTCCTCTGACACTCTTCCCAGTCCCTAATATTTCCTCATCTACTTTTAGGTCTTGTTTATTTATTTATTTTAGTTTCCACATATGGGAGAAAACGTGTAAATCTTGTCCTTTTGTGTCTGACTTATTGTGCTCAACATGATGTTTTCCAGTTCTATCCATTTTTCTGCAAATGACAGGATTTCATTCTTCTTTATGACTGAATAATACTACACTGTGTATATATGTCATATTTTTCTGACCCATTCACCTGTCAATGGACACCTAGTTTAAAATCTTGGCTATTGTGAGTAATGCTTAATAAATATAACTATGCAAGTATGTCTTTTGTATGCTGACTTTATTTCCTTCGGATAAATACCCAGGAGTGGTATACTGAATAATATGGTATTTCTATTGGCAGTTTTTTTTTTTTTTTTGAGTTATATTTGATGCTATTTTCTATTGTGGCTGTAGTGATTTACATTATCATCAGCAATATATAAGGGTTATTTCCCCACATTCTGGTCAGCATCGGTTGTTTTTTTGTATTTTTAATAAAAGCCATTCTTACTGGGGTCAGATGGAATTTCAATATAATTTTTATCTATATTTTCCTGATATCTAAATTAGGGATGCAATCACCATATGAGCCTGAAATCCTGCTCCTGGGTACTTTTCTAAATTATCTAAATTAGCATACTATCGCAACAGTTAATCAATGATTATAGCAGCACAATTCACAATAGCTAAACTATAGAATCTCTATGTGTGTGTGTGTGTGTGTGTGTGTGTGTGTGTGTACAATGACATTCTACTCAGCCATTAAAAAGAATGAAATTATGGCATTTGGCAGGAAATGGATGGAAATGAAGAATATCATGCTAAGTGAAATTAGCCAAATTCAGAAACTCAAAAGTGCAAATTTTTCTCTCATATTTAGAGGCTAGAATAAAATAAAGAGGGAGGGAAGAATAAGATTACATAAGTAACCAATCAAATACAAATTAATAGATGAGCAAAAGGAAATTTGGTAGCATAGAGGAAGGAGAAGGCAAGAGGAGTGAGAAAACAGGAGGAAAAAGGTGAAAGGAAAAGGGAAAGACCATGAACCCAAATCGAATTCTATGCATGTATGAGTTTGTTGGGATGAACCCAAGTACTATGTATAACCATAAAGCTGTAATTTTTAAAGAAAGACACTGTGATCACACTTAGAAAAAAAAGAAGTTGAGCATTTTCATACATTTCTTAACAAGAAAAATTAATACACTCATTTGACAATTTATTGATTGAATTAATTTCTCTTAAGTTCTTTTAGTCCTTTATATATTTTGGATGTTAATCCATTGTCAGATACATATTTGGCAAACTAACCTGTCATTCTGCATGTTATCTCTTCACTCTGTGGATTATTTCCTTTGCTATGCAGAAAATTTTTAGTTTGATGTAAAACCATTTGTCAATTCCTGTCTTTGTTTTCTGAGCTATTGGAGTCCTACCCAGGACATCATTTTCTGCGCCAATATCTTGAAGCATTTCCCTTATATTTTCTAGTAGATTCTAAGTTTCAGGTGTCACATTAAGTCCCTCTAATGAGAGATGGGGGTCTAGTTTCTATCTTCTATGTATGAATATTCAGCTTTCCCACTACCATTTGGTGAAGAGGCTACTCTCTGTGCAATGTGTGTTTTTAGTGACTTTGGAGAGAATCTGTTGGATAGAGATGCATGAATTTATTTCTGGATCCTCTATTCAGTTTCATTAGCCTAGGGGTCTTTTGTATGCTATTTTTGTTACTATAGCTTTGTAGCACATTTTGAAATCAGGTATTGTGATACCTTCAACATTGCTCTGTTTGCTCAGTATTGCTTTGGCTATTTAGGGTTTTTGTGTTTTCATATGAATTTTAGGATTATTTTTCTAGTTCTGTGAAGAATTTGTTGGTATTCTGATAGGTGTTGCATAGGATCTATAGATAGATTTGGGTAGTATAGGCATTTTAACAATATTCATTCTCCCAAATTATAAACATATAAGGTTTTTCCACCTTCTACTGTCTTCTTAAAATTCTTTCCTCAGTATTTAGTCATTTAAATTTTAGAGGCCCTGCACATACATAGTTAGGTTTACACCTAGGTATCTTATCTTTTCTTGGCAGTCATGAATAGGATTGCTTTCCTGGTTTCTTTTCTAGCAAGTTCATTATTGTGCATAGAAAAGCTACTGAATTTTGTATGTTGGTTTTGTATACTGCTTGTTTGTTGAATTTGTTTATCACCTCTATACATCTTTTGGTGGAGGCCTTAGGTTTTTCTACGTATAGAATCTTATTATCTGCCGACAGGGATGATTTGACTTCCTCCTCCTTTGTGATTGATATACCTTTAATTCATTCTCTTGCTTAGTCAGGCAAGAAAATTTCTGGGTCTAAGTGTATATTGAATAAGAGCAATAATAAGCAATAATAGTGGAATATTTGTCTTATTCCTCATCTTCAAGAAAATGTTTTCAGTTTCTCCTTCTTCAGCATGAGGCTGTCTGTGAATTTGTCTCATACAGCCTTTATGATGTTGAAGCAAAATGATTCTACATCTAATTTATGGAGGGCTTTTATCATGAAGGGATGTTGAGTTTTATCCAAGGCTGTTTCTGCATCTATTGAGAGGATCATAAGATTTTCATCCTTGACTCTATTTAGGTGCTGTGTTACATTTTTTTTATTTGGGTATGTTGAAACATCCTAATACCCCTGGAGTAAAATCAATTGATCACGGTTTATAATCATTTTAATGTTCTGTTGGAATAAATTTGCAATAGTTTTTGAGAATTTTTGCATCTATGTGCATCAGTGATATTGGTCCATAGTTTTTTTTTTTTTTTTTTTTTTTTTTAATAGTGGTTCTGTGTCTTTGTCAAGTTTTGATATCAGGATAATTCTATGCTCATAGAATGAGTGTAAAAGAATTCCTTCTCTTTCAATTTTATGGAATAGTTTGAGTATTATTGGTATTTATTCTTCCATAAAAGTCTGATTAAATTTAGGCGTTAATTCATCCAGTCCTGGTCTACACTTTGTTCAGAGACTTTTTATTACTTCTTTGCTTTTATACATGTTATTGATCTATTTAGGTTTTTTATATCCTCTTGTTTTAATTTTGGTAAGATATATGTGTCTACAAATTTGTCTATTTCTTCTAAGTTTCCCAATTTATTGCTATAGTTTCTCAGCCTCTAAGAAACATTTTCCATGATTGATCAAAATTTTAAGTCACTGTCTCCCATGTGACTTTTTCCTGTCTTTCTGAAGCTCTCTGCAATATTCTCACACATTGGATCTTTCTCTTTCATCTTGACCTCTAAATTCTAGAGTCCCCAGTGTTTCAATTTTCTCACTCTTTCTTTTGCCATGTTTCCCCATTTGTGTGTCCATCCAGGTTTATAACCTTAAATTCTATCCATAATTAAAAACTAAAAATTTATATAACTAGCCAAGATTTTAGTCCTAAAATGGCACACTTCATTTTCAAAATAATTCTGATTTTGCACCTCTACTTTAATTTGTGGTAGTGGTAGTTATCTCATAGGACATAGGCCAAATAGACCTTAATTCCACACCTTCCACCCCACCTCTGGTTCTTCCTATATCCTTTCCCATCTCAGTTAATGGTATTACAATTTAGCATAGCTACTAAGCCACAAGCTAAAGAATCATTGTTGCTTCTTATTTTCTCATTGTATTTCCCACATGTGTATTACATAATACATTAGCAGATATTATTGATGTCGTATTCAAAATATATCTTTAATCTAAGCACTTCTCTGTATTATGATGGAAATCTTGTTAGAATCTAAGTAATTCTCTCCACCCTGTCACTCGTTTTGTGGTCCAATGCAACATTGTCTCTTCCTGAAATTGTGCAAGTACCTCTTTACTTTTATTCTTCTTATAATTTTGTCTTTATTTTTCGGAGGTCTTTTCTCCACATAGATATAGTAATCATTTAAAAATATAAAAAAGAAGTTTATAGTAAAATGTTATGAACTCTTATGAAAGAAAGTGAATGACAAAATTATCCACCACCATTGTTTCTATTCAACATTATAATACAATCACAGCCAATGTGACAGAAAACTAGAAAGGGAATATATATATGGATTAGAAAGAAAAATAAAGATATGTATTGGAAAAAAGGTGTCACCTCTACTTATTTTCAAGTAATAGGAGTTTTTACATATAAAAACCATACAGAATATTTAATAACAGCAGAGATTGATGACTGCTCCTCAATAGCTATTCTCTACATCTTAAATAATAACAAAGTTCTTAGCTTGGATGCATGAACACCCAAGTAATGACAACATTTTTCATCATCTTTTACTGTTAAGTTGGTTATGGGCCTATGTTCTCAAAAACAAGATACAGGTATAAGTGGTATGTGAAAATTCTGGCTTGCACTGTCAGTGAAAACAAACACACTGTTTTTCTTTTCAGCCTTCCCTATTGGTAGGTTTCATATCCATGGATTTAAACAACTTTGAGTGAAACGTATTTGGGAAAAACATTATATCAATCTTAAGTACATATAGATCTTTTTCCTTATCATTATTTCTTAAATCATATAACAATTACTTACATAACACATGGCATTAGGTATTTTAAGCAATACCTAAATGTTACATAAGGGGATATGAGCATTCTCATATTTTGCTGTCCAAAATATTGCTATCCTGTAGCAATCTTCCACAGATACTAAGGGATGACTATAATACGTAACATTATGTGTGTCACTTTTTCACTCAACATTTTATTTTCCAAGTTCTAATAATATTATTGTATACTAACCTAGTTTGTTCATAATAATATTTTATAGTATATAGGGCATGGAGGTATCACAATTTGTTAGGAATAATGATTTTTTCCCCAATGATTTGTGGGTGTCAATTGCAGAGTTGAACAAATAGTAGTCATTGTATACAATTTTAATGTCAATTAATTCATGTTTCTGATTATAAATATAAATTTATAAATTGCTGCAAATTTTCATTATTATAATTAGAGTTAAAAAACACAATAATTAAGGTTAGAGTAAATACATATGACCATGTCTCTGCATTCAAATTTTTTTTAGAGGAACTACACCTGAAATAAAAAAGACAGTTAGCAGGGTATGAGACACTTAAACTTTACCGTCAAGTTATTCTCCAATGTTTGAGAGAACCTTCCTGTGAAAGCCTTTTCATTCATGCTTGATATTGAAAAACATGTCTTTTCTTTTTTAGCAGTTTAATTACAGATAAAATTATAACTTTACTCCATATTTGGTATTTTAGTATTCCATATGGTAACTAGAGCATGGTCTACATGTCTATAATCCCAGTGACTGGGGAGTCTGGGGAAGGATGATCTCAAGTTCAAGGCCAGCCTGCCTGGGCAACTTAGTGAAACCTTGCCTCAAAATGAAAAATAAAAAGGACAGGAAATATAGCACGGTGGTACAATGCCCTTGGGCTCAATCCCCAGTAACAAATAAATAATATTCCTTATTTTAATTTACCTATCAATTTTGAATATTTTCAACCCTGGTGAACATTTTAAGTATAAAACAAGAGAATAGGGGCTGGTGCTATAGCTCAGCGGCAGAGCACCTGCCTTGCACATGTGAGGCACTGTATTCAATCCTCAGCACCATATAAAAATAAATAAAGATATTGTGTCCATCTACAACTAAAAAGAAAATTAAAAAAAAAAAAAAACAGGAGAATGGATATTTTTTGTAAGTGTATTGGCTTTTTGGATTTCTTTTTGTATAAATTCTGTTTATATTCTTTGTCTAATTTTTATCAGACCCTTTGCTTACTCTTCATGATACACAGTAATCTAGTCATATGCAATCCTTTACCTGTGATACATATTTTTCCTTTGTTTAAGCATATGTTTTCTAGAAACAAATTTTTGTATGGTCACATTTATTAATCCTTGTCCTTGTGATATGTGAACTTAATTAATCAACTCTATTTAACTCTCATAATCATAGTGTGATTTATCACTTTTAGATTTTTAATCCATTGAAGATCAATCATACATTTTTATCTTGATTTATTAGATGTCTTCACCATTATGTACTGAGATTCTACACATAATTGGATATCTACCACTGCCTTATTCCACCCCACTAGCATGTATTCAATTTATTTGCCAAATAGCACCATGTTAAGTGCAATAGCTTAGTGAAATGTTTAATTTTCTTATAATTCTGTTTTTTTTCAGATTGCTTATTTATTTTTACATATATTCTCTCTCATATGTCTTGAGCAAGTTTGTCTACTTCTAGGAATAACCAACCATTGGGAATTTTGAAACTATACACAATGAAATATTACTCAGCCATGAATAGAAATAAAATTATGACATTTGCCGATAAATGGATGGAACTGGAGAATATCATGCTAAGTGAAATAAGCCAATCCCCCAAATCCAAAGGTTGAATGTTTCCTCTGATATGCTGATGCTAATTCACAATGAGGAGAGGGGTATTTGGGAGATTTTATATATTCACACCTATCCATCTATTCATATATAAAATTTTAACGAATTCATTTTGAATAATGGGCTATTGGATGCATTTTTACTTTTTAATTTCTACCTTTCTGCATTGCATATTATATAGTATTTTTTTAATAAAAAAGCCTCAACTTCAAAAATCCAGAAAAAGTGTTTCATTCTGTACATTTTTAATTGATCTTACAGTGAATATGTTAATGGTAAGTGACACTTTCCTCAGAATCCCTAGGATCATGCTTACTAATTCTGTTTTCTATTTCTAATGCCCATACCTGCAACTCTCTGGAAGACTCTATATAGGGTTACTAGGTCAACTTTGACTGCATGTGAAGAGAGTCTCGAGTGTGTGACACTTTACAGACCATCACCTATTCAGTGGCCAATAGCTGCTGGTGCAGTGTATGAAAGCACAGAAACCATAGTTCCTTGGTCTGAAGAAGGACATGCTCTAATGTGTTCTTCACATTCCAAAGCTCCCAGCACCAGGTGGAGATGTTCCCTGAGATGCAACCTTGCTTGGTATCCCCTCTCTCCTATCCTGCTTTCCCCAATCTCTTAGGGGAAACTAACTCCTCATCTCATATTCTGCATGTAAATTTTCTTTGTGCTTTAATAATAGCACAGTATCATTTCAAAACACAAACTACAGTTTTGAATCACATAATGTCTTAGTGGAAAAGTACATATACAACATGTCCATGATCATCTTTAAAGTTTAGTGGATTTTCACTTTTTCCCTACAGTGAAGGAATGCAAAGTTCATATGTTATGATCCTTATAATATTTATATAAGAAATTCTGATTTATAACATCAATCACATGAATTGTGATGTTCCGGCCATGATTTCAGCTTGTCTTTGTTTTAGAAGCATTAGACATTCAGTTTAAAATATATGATATGTGTGGAGAATGTTGCTACGAAATTGCCTAAATGTCTCTCATGAAAAGCAATGCAATGTTAATCTTAAAAGCAAAATCATATATAAATGTGTGATTATGGAATACTTATTCAAATGTCCTTCCATCCCAATAGATTTCCCCAAGTTTCTAATTTCAAGATTAAGGTATAAAGGTACCACTGAATCATTTTCTCAGTCTTAAGGTTGAGACAGTGGTCCTCATAATCCACCACTTTGCTTCATTCAGAAGTAGAAGAATTGAGCAATGAGCAAAGATAAGCGTGGACAAGGTGCTATTCACTTCTATAGTGTAATCTGTCTCCTGCAGCTTTTGCTTATCACTGCCCTCGATTCATTTTATTTCCTTTAGGAACTAGCATGCAGCTTGGCCAGAGTAGTAAAATTATAACTAAAATCAGCCCCATTGCTGCATGACCAATGAATAAGACCCTGATGATTCCTTGATCCCTGTTTGGATTCATACATTTTATCAATTGCTAATGTGGCCTCTGCCTTGTGTTCCCCATCCCCCAGGACTATACCTTCTTAGAAAAAGGAAAAGCATATACTTCAAGTACTAGTATAGAGTGGAATTGTTCTGTTATTCCTTCCCTACTATATCTCATTTCTCTGTTCTCAATTCTACCATAATGAAAACCATTGTTTAGAAAAAGTTATTGGTGTATTGTTTTGTTTTGTTTGGAGTGAATAAGTCAAATTTGTTAACTTGGCATAATTTAACTTGCCTGTTTCAACTTCTACATGACTTTTTAAAAAAAATTAGTAGAAACTATAATTTCTGGTAGCATTTTGCAAAATTTCAGGGATACTAGGTTTAACAGGGTGTTGGTTTCTGGTCTGTATGGTAGAAATTTGTGAGACATGGAATCTGTATGCAGAGAATATGAGTTTGAATTTATGTGATTTATTTCATTAATTAATAATACATGCTAGACATTATGCTTAGGGCTGAAGATGTCTAGACAAGTAAGACATTGAACAATTCCTGGGAAGACAATTTATCAAAAAGGAAAGCATTCCAATATTAGAATAATTACAGTGCACCAAAACAACCTTGATGAAGGTTTATGTGAAGTATTTAGCATATAACTGCTCCATACCTCCCATGCCCACTCCTGACACTCCCTCTACAGCTTTCTCCCTGGTTTCTAATCACAACACCATTACTAACACCTTCTGTATTCTTATCATATATTTGTTTAATATCTGTATACACACTCTCATTAAATTGTAAACTCACAGAGTAAAAGGATTTCTATCATTTAGTTTTCTGCTATTATATCTAGGAAACTGCATATAGAAAGTTGTCAATAAATACTTACTGAGAGAATGAATTATCAAGATCCCCCAATTTTATACTTTTCTTACTAGAAGGCCAAAGAGTTTCCCTTCTTCAGGGTCTTTTGTTGTCTTAGAGGCTAGGATTTAAGCTATAGCTTCTCAATTTAAAACAGTATTGTAAGAAGAAATATAGTTCATACATATTAGTTTTTTAGATGTTACAAGTACAAAGAGAAATAGTTCAATCACTGATTAGGAAACCCCACTCTAGTCATAGTAAAACAAAATTTAAAGGAGATATATTTAAATTCCTGCATCAATTGTCAAACTAGAACAACATAAGACTTGGGAGACTTTGCTTAAGGTAATTAGTAGAAAACAAGACGTAGGTTATGTAGTTTACTGAAAAGATATAATGAACCAAGGGCTTGACAAAATAAGCGAAGATATGGTCTACTTAATATGGAACTAAGACTTAACATTCCACTGAGTGACAACATTTGAGGAACCCTGCTTACTTCTGGTGCCAAAAGTTGGCAACAGCTCTGAATCGCCTGGAGACCAGGGCATACAAATATTGAGCAAAGGAAATGTTCTTGGTTTGAAAAAAGAAAAGATCTATGGGAAAATGTGCTACTTTCAAATATCAAAGATCTATTTCACGGGAGAATTTGCTTTTGCTTTAATAATTTAGTAGGGGCTGTCCTAATGTAGAGAACACAGGACCTGCAGTCCAATGGAGCCGAGTCCAATAGCAGAATCAACCTGGACCACCTGTGTCATTTTGTTCCCTGGACACTAAGTTACCCAATGTTAAAAATTAAAAGAGGCTTATGTTATGTGGTGGTTGTGATGGTTGAAAATATCACTGGCTAAGCCGGCAGCACATATGAGCTTTCCGATAAACAATCATTAGTCTACATGATTCCCAGTGGAGGAAATAACACTAATACAATTACACCAAACTCAAAACAAAAAGTTTTGGAATCAGCTGCCTTCTCAGGAAATCCATTTTTACTGAAAGAGTTTAAATGGGTAAATGGCCACACATGAGCGATTTTATAAGGTCCTTTCATTTCCATGATTTGAATATTTACTGTCATCTCTGGCACTACAGTGGAGTGAAGGAAAATGTAAAAAAGTGGATTGTTTATGAATATCCTGTGGAATTGTTCTGTTATTCCTTCCCTACAGATATTCTGTTCTGTTATTCCTTCCCTACAGATATCATTTGATACAGCAAAAATAACTTTAATGTATTAAGGCATCTTTACAGAATATCAAAAAAATCTTGAGAGAGAGCACAGGCTTTGAATTCTGGCTGTATCACTTGGCAGCCTAGAACTCTTAGAAAGTTTTCAATGTTTCTTACCTTAATAAGCAGAGCATGTTAGATGTGATAATCATCTTACAGAGTCATGAATAGTGAATTCCTATACTTGGTGCTGAATTTAGCACATTGTAATAACTCACTAAATCATTTCTTCTTTCTACTCCCAGGAAACAAAAAGTTATGATTTTTTCTCTTTTATTCTAATTTTTTATAATGAAAACCAGGATTTAATATTACAGTTGTAGCAAAATAACATTTGAGAAGATACCTTTATGGTTATTTGGAATTAAGAGTGATCAATTTATTGTTGGGCTATAAAGAACAATGAGCCAAAAGCCAGACGGTAAGTATTTGGTAAGATAAGGTCTGTCACTGATGCCTACACCTTGAGCAATTCATTAAACTCTCACTGCTCCATACAAGACAAACAAGGAAAGTGCTCCTAACCAAACAGGAGGAAGCCACAAGGTAAATAGAGATGGTGTAATGTACCGTATGTTTTACTTAATAAATTATATTTTTATTTCAAGGGCACCAACTGTATTATTTATGGACTTAATAGAAAGACAGTTTTAATAAATAAGAAATGCTTCTTTGTAAGCAAAAGACTTTATTTATTCTAAGCAATAATGGATTATAACGGTCAATGTTTTTATTTTTGTAGGAAAAAATTAAGCACATAAATTAAAATTGAAGAGGTAAATTAAAATTTTCAAAGGGTTAGTTCTTAAAAAGTAATTATATAATTTGTTTTTAGAGTCATGTTAGATGGCAAATAATATGAAGGAAAACACCTCTTGTTTGCTTCTATATCTCTAGTTTTCTCTGAATACAAGTTCAATAATTATATTTTTAACAGATAAATAAATTCAACAGGACACCCATAAGTTTATCTCAGAGAGTAACCAATAATCCATTCCTGTTGTCTTCCTCATGTCCACCTCATAGGTGCTTAACATATCCCACCCCTCACCATAGCATTTTTGATCAATTTTATTATTTTCTTGATTGTTTTTTTTTAATTAAAAGACTCATTATTTTTTCATCCACAACTGTAGTAATAGAAGGCCATCAAAAGTGTTCTGTGAGTGATAGAACAGAGACCCAATAATTGCAGGGAAGAGAAGAGTTGATGCTGACAAACAAGTTTCAGGCAGAATTCCCACTTGGAGACTTCCCAGCTGCTTCAGCACTGAATTATCATAGCCGTCATCCCCACTTTTCTATTTTGGTTGCACACGCCTAGAATCATACTTAGAAATAAGAATTATATTCAAAGTATTCAACAACTGTTAGAGAGTGGGCACTGACCCATCAAACAAACTAGTGGCCATCTTAGAGCATCCAGTTAGAGCCCAGCTCTATCTGCATGCTCTAAGATGGCCACTAGTTGGCTAAAGTTTGCTAAAGGCCACTTATAATGCTAAATATCATATTGTGCCAGGGTTTGCTGGGGACTTGACCAACTGTTAAACTGGGGTGGGAGAGGGACACTAGGAGTCATGGAGTTGTGACTATTTATTTACCAGAATAGAAATATTTCAAAATCATTGCACTCTGTTTAGTTATGTGGAATATATTGCCTGAGAATCATTTCTTTTTAGGAATACATGTTAATAAAGGAACTGGCAGAATGTCAACAAGTTTTCCCAGCTGGAATCTTGCCAATTCTTTTTAACTACCACAACTCTTAACAATCTCTGCTAACATCCCTTTTCTTGAAGAATGCAGACTGGAAAATGAATGGGAAATTTTAGTATCTGCAGAAATGTGAATGGTATAACTCAATATTTTACAGAAGCCTGATTTATAGAAGGGGAATGGGAAATTACGTGTGAGATCTAAAATTGCATTCTCATGGGATATTTTCTAGTTTTCAAAAGAGAGGCAGGTCAGGTCAGAATTTTATTATTTTTGGCTAATGGCCAATGAAAGTCTTTCAATGTGATCTTAACATGTTATAAAAAATCAAATCCAAACAAAGTTGCAGTGAGATTCTTAATGTAAGAGTTACTAATAAAAGTTGAAAATTAATTTCATAAAAAATGACAGAAGCAGTCATTTCACTTGTGGTGTCTCAACTTTTGTTAGAGATACTCCAAGTTTTCAGACCTAACAAATGTCTTCTTTTATAATTTTAAAAATCATAACTTTACCAAAGAAGTGTGGTACAAATTTGCAGACTTATGCAACAGAATGCAAAGCCTTTTAATGGGGTCTGAATAGAGGAATTCCAAAGTCACCAACTATGTGTCCTTCATGAGTCCTGGATTCTTGCTATTAGTCACAACACTTGTCATCCTGATGTTTTGCAGCTGAAGAAAGTTAAAATTGAGCAGAATTATCTGCTTCAAATAATATTTAAATTCTTTAATTCAGGTGAACTGGGGGATTAAATCTTTTATGAAATACTATAACTTCTATTCATGGTGGAAATTGAATATGTGCAAATTTCACAATAAAGAAATCAAATGTAAAAAAAAAGCATCTTACTTAAATGACAGTATTAATCACATACATTCCATAATCAAAATACACTTATAAAATTCACAAGCCTATTTTATGTTAGATAATTCCTTCTTAATACTGCAAAAACAAATAACAAACAAGACTTCACCTTTCACAAAATGAGAATAAAATAAATTATATGAATGTGAGCACTCCAAAATTGCTGGGTGCTGTGACATATACCTATAATCTTCAACTGAGGAGACTGAGTCAGGAGGATTACAAGTTCAAGGCCAGCTTTTGTGCCTTAGCAAGGCCCTTACGAACTTAGTGAGACCATGTCTCAAAAAATAATAATAATAAAAATAAAGAAAAGAAAAAAAATAAAAAGGTTGGAGATGTGTTTCAGGGGTAAAGTACCACTGGGTTCAATTTCCAGTTCAAAAAGAAAAGACACGTGGTGATGGTCTCTTAGTTAATTTCCTAATATGAATACAGAGTCTTTAAACATAATATTCTCATTGTTTTTCCTTAGGTTTTCTCAACTGATTAATTGGTTTCTGAACAAGCAATCTTGGACCTCATTTTTTCCCTACTATGGGAAAAATAATTGCTGCTCAGGTTTTTGATACAGTTTATATTTCAAATGTACATTAATTATAACTATGTATCTTTTAATAAACAAATCAAACAAAAATGTGTTGTATGTTCATTTCCCTAACTTACTGCTTCAGCACATTAAATATTGTAGAATTTATTTCTCTAATTGTTAGGGTCTGTAAACAAGTCAAGATGGTGCCTGGCATTTTGCCAGAGGGAGTGGTTTGTGAAGTAATGCCAGGAGCCATTAAGTGTGGAGATTCCTTATTGGTTGACTGCTGTATCTAGTTTATGTTAATCAAGATAAGCTGTGTGGAATGTATATATACCCCTCCTGTCCTTCAATAAAGGGCTCCCACTCCTGCTGTATCAATGTACACAAGTTGCTCGTCACCCCCTGGTTATTCTGCTGCAGCCGGACTGAGGCATCTAATAACAATAGAATAGTGGATTTGTAAATCATGGCAGGAAATGGGTTAAAATATGGCAATGGAGCCTCTTTAGCAATGTTGGATTTTCCTCCCTTCCACATAAGGCACCATATTTGAGAAGTAAGTGGGCAGGGGGCTTGCTCTGGATAACATTTTATCCTTCATTTCTTACTATGATATTCCTGTTTGGGGTTGCAGTTTGGAGAGGAGAATTAAGGTAATGCCCAGTTCTTACTACTCACTTCATATTTGAGGTATATAGTCTCAAGTTAACAATGTCTCATTTTACTTCTATATCCCTGTTAATATGTTTCAATACTCTGTAGACTTATGAAACCCACATTCTTTAGCTTAGTTTTGAGGTTTATTTGTTGCCCCTCAATCTGTCTATATTTATTTGTCTCTGGTAGATTTTCTGAGTCCTCCATCTCATTTAAATTTATATACTCCTTCCCTCTCTATTAGATCAAGCCACATCACTTTTACTTTCATCAAAATAGCTTCAGATTAGTGCTCTATCTGATGTGTGAGGGGTAAAAAATTGCTTCCAAAATGCAGGCTCTTTATTCACCTCAAAAATAGTTTGTTTTGCTGAGAAGAAAATTTTTAGTTTGAATCCATCCCATTTATTGATTCTTGGTTTTAATTCTTGGGCTATAGGAGTCTTATTAAGGAAGTTGGGGCTTAATCCCACATGATTAAGATTAGGGCCTACTTTTTCTTCTAGTAGAAGCAGAGTCTCTGGTTTAATTTCTAGGTCCTTGATCCACTTTGAGTTGAGTTTTGTGCATGGTGAGAGATCAGGATTTAATTTCATTTTGCTGCATATGGATTTCTAGTTTTCTAGTTTTCTGAGCACCATTTGTTGAAGAGGCTAACTTTTCTCCAATGCATGTTTTTGGCACCTTTGTCTTAAAAAAAAAAAGAAAAAGAATAGCTTTAGGAAAAAATTGACTAGAATCTGTGGCATTAATTAATTCTGACAATTTGTTCAAAATTCTCTTTCAGCAAGAATTTCCAGTCTGCTTTATCTTTGTGACATTTGTGCTATATTCATACATCTCCTCATCTCCTGCTTTACCACCCATAATAAAAACCATTTGAAAAAATTACACACACACACACACACACACATACACACATGCGTGCACACACACACACAATGGAAAATTACTCAGCCATAAAGAAGAATGAAATTTGCTGGTAAATAGATGGAAATGGAGACTATAAAGCTAAGTGAAATCAGCCAAGCTCAGAAAAAACAAAGGCTGAATGTTCTCTCTGATATGCAGATACTGGCACACAATAAGAAGGAGGTGGGAAGAATAGAAGATCACTGAATTAAACAAAGGGGAATGAAGGGAAGGGAGGGGGATAGGAACAGGAAAAACAGTAGAATGAATTGGACATTGCCCCAGTCTGGCTGCAGCAAAGTAAGGGGGGGGGGGTAAGGGTGATGAGCAACTTGTGTAGATTGATACAGCAGGAGTGGAGGGGTATATATACATTACACACAGCTTATCTTAATTAGCATACACTAGATACAGCAGTCAACCAATAAGGAATCTCCACACTTAATGGCTCCCTGGCATTACTTCACAAACCACTCCCTCTGGCAAAATGCCAGGCGCCATCCTGACTTGTTTACAGATCCTAACATTTCCCCCTTTTGTTTAATTTAAATAACGACCATAGTGGTTTTTACACAAACACCACAAACAATCTGCTACAAGCAGAAGGGGAGGATACAAAATGCCACAATACCAAGCCAATTTATGGCTCCATGCAAGAAGCCCTTGGAAAAATTATACCAGCATTGACACCATTAGCAAAGATACCCAGTTACAATTTGTTGTAGATTACAGTTTGTTGTCTCAGTCCAGGTAAAGCAGTGTCTCAATAGATTAACTCACAGTCCAGGTAAATAGTGTCTCAATAGATTAACTCACAGTCCAGGTAAATCACAGTCCAGGTAAGTTCTGCAGGCAGCTAGCTTAAATCACAATCCAGGTAAGTTCTGAAGGCAGCTAGCTTGATCCGAAGTCTCGTCTGGTTCTCAGCAACACTGGAAATTCTCTCCACCCTTGTTAGCACAGGCCCTGGGACGAAGGCAGGAACTCAGGCAATGATGCTAAAAAAAATCCTGTAGTATTCCAGCAGGCACTAAGAAAACAACCTTCTGAACAATTTAGTACATTATCTCAAGGTTTTTTACATTTGAAATAAGCCTTAATAGTGCTCATTACTCATTAGCTTCCAGGTGTGGGAGAACCATTGTAGTTACTGGCCTTGGAAATGATCTAACTTCAGGGACACAGGCTGTCTTCCACCTGCAGCATCAGGGCAGCCCCAGATGGCCCCTGGGAGAGTCCTGGAGTGTTCTGGACTCAAACTGCCACTGGGTACAGGGAGCAAGAGGCTGCGAGACTGTACCTCCAGTAAGGCTTGGAGTTGGGCTCTCACAGTGGCGTCCCACTCCTCAGGCGGGGGGCAGGGAAGAACCTGCTGCCACCACTTGGAAAGTCCTTGCTGCGCCATGACTGGCTCACGCATGTGGCAGCCGCCACACTGATTCACGCACCCTCCGGTAAGGAAAACTATTCAGTTAAAGCCTTTTGCTGCAACTTTTTTCCTGATAATCCTTCCTCCTCTGAACTTTCTTCTTCTTTCTGACTAGAGTTCCTGGGCTTCCATCAACACATGCCCTAACTATTCTTGGTTCCACTGGGGTGCCTCCTTCCCTTAGTGATTTACTTCTCACCCCTTCCATATTTTCATCATAAAGACAATACAACATTTCAAGACAAAACAAGACACAAACATACTGTATCAATCTTCTCTATTTTCTCAAAATGGCCATTTTTCCTCTCGTCCTATCTGCCTAGGGACGAGCAGATTTCCTCCCGTCCTATCTAGGGACGGGCAGTTTTTTTTTTTGTCACTGACCCCCGAATATCCCGGGGCTCCCCGTAAGGGGCCACCATCTGTCGCAGTCTGGCTGCAGCAAAGTAACGGGGGGGGGAAGAGAGTGACGAGAAAGTTGTGTACATTGATACAGCAGGAGTGGGAGCCCTTTATTGTAGGACAGGAGGGGTATATATACATTACACACAGCTTATCTTAATTAGCATAAACTAGATACAGCAGTCAACCAATAAGGAATCTCCACACTTAATGGCTCCCTGGTGTTACTTCACAAACCACTCCCTCTGGCAAAATGCCAGGCGCCATCCTGACTTGTTACAGACCCTAACAGGACATAACTTTCCTACACTTATATATGAATGCAAAACCAGTGAAACTCCACATCATATACAATAACAAGATTGGGATCCTAATTAGAACAAGTTCTACTCTAAGTAAGTATAATATGTCAAGATAACATTCTTCTGTCATGTATTTTTAAAAAGAACAAATTTGAAACAAAAAAGCCACTTGAGAGAAGACTTATGGCACATATTTGGCATCATACAACCTTCTTATTAAGAGGGGTGAGAATATAGAGATGACAAAGGAAGCCTGAGTTTTCTTTCTATGCTTCTTTATATGTATCCCTTTCCCCATAATTAAGGCAATAGTGATGAAGAGGAGGGGATGAAGACAGTAGAATTGCCTCTGATTGTAAATATTCAAGGTGTGCTTTTGTTTTTAAGAAAAAAAATATAAGCAATGCCAAAAAGAATGATGAACAAATTAATAATTACTTTCCAATGGTAGTCATTTGTATTGGTCTTCCTTTATCTCTAGATTATAATAGCATTACATTTGCTGGACATTTTGACATTAAAAAAAAGGACAGTACTGGTCTGTGAGTTGAGTAAAGATGTCAGTTCCTGACCATAGTATTTAATTGTGTTAAGAGCATAAATTGTCTTTCCCTCTTGCTCAGCAAAATGGTGTGCAAAAGGTAATGTCTTCTCTATCATTGTGCTCCACAAATCTGCCTGGCTGGATGAGGAGAACTCCCCTGCAAATCCTGGATGGAAGAAAAACAGGAGAAAGAAATAAGTCTTCAAGTTTTTGAGATCCCATGATTTGGATATCAATTGTTACCCCCAGCATAATTGTACCTACCAGGTGCATCACTGTATCCCCCATATTAAGGTATCATAGAATTTAAATTGTGAATATATTTGCATGTCTTCATTCACACTAGTGAAAAAAAATACAAACATATAAATTTAGGACATTTTTATAATTCAAATGATATGCTGTTCTCATTGATTTGCAGATTTTTTTCAAGGTGGAATTATATTGCATATATTACTGATTCTACATGTAGCACTTTATATGAAACAATTGACATACTTCTATATTTAAGAATACTTATAAATATTCAGCTTATAATTAGGGTAGAACTTTCAAATGAAAAGGAGAAAAAATTATGTCTTTTGTAGAAAGTATTCTCAATTTGGCAAGATAACATTGTTCAAAATGGAGGTTTAAACAGACACAACTTCTCTTTTTTTCCACTCTATTATCTTTATTCTTTTCTAATTTAATTTTTTCACACTTAGGAATATATAGACATAAACAGGAAAGTGTTTCATCATTTTTTCATCATTTTTAAGGAAACTTTTATACAAGCTCTCAGAATTGCATCTAGAAAAAACAGATTATGATAAAACATTACTTAAATTATTCAAATGCTGAAGCTATAATTTTACTATTTCATTTTGACAATAATTTTAACCCATTAAAGTTTTTTGTAAATGATAGAGTATTTTATAAATGTTCACTCCTCTGCTTACAAATTTAATTGAATAGTTAATGTAAATTTTGTAAGTTTGCAAATTATAGTGAGATCAAACAGACTATTGATTCTGGGAACTGAGCAAATTGCTATGTATATAAAAGTTGGTGTATGTGTGACCATTTGAAAAATTTATCTCCAATGAATTTTCAAAAATTTGTGGAAGACACAACATATTTGAACTAATTTAAAAGTAGGAGATTATAATTGCTAGTCAACTATTAGTCATCAAATTTTAAAATAAAACAAACTTTTTAAAATAAAATGCTCTTACTGGTTAAATCAGTCATCTTCCAAAAACAAAACAAAAAAACACAAAAATGATATTGCCTTAATGAAAAATAAAATCACAAAAGCCTTTCTGAGTTCAAATGTTTGCAATATGGTTTCTTTAAGTATGCAGTATCTTGGTGTACATTACACAGTGATAGTAAAATTAATATTTACTATCATTGCTTCTTTGTGACTTCTGTGATAAAAACATATCTGAAAATTTTAAGTTACAAGTTTGACCTTGATTATCTATAGAAATAATTAAAATATGTAAATGCATAATTTTCTCTCATTTACCATTAATGATGTTAAATGGTTATGTACACATATAAATAAAGTATATGTTTAATTATATCTCACTGCTAGTTAATTTTCTAATTTATATTTACATGTTTAAGCAATCATGTAAGCCCAGTTGCAAAGATATGGGATTTTTATCCATAAGAAACACAGAAAAATAAAGGGGAACTCAAGGTATAAAGTCTTTTATTCTTTATAATATCAATCATTTTAAAAAGTTATTATAAGTCAACAAATACTTTTGTTAAAAAAAATAGGCTCCTCATCTCAGAACAATATATTTAGAATCACAGGGGAAATATGCCCTGAAAATTGATGCCTTATTGGCTATTTTTGAAAGGTAGTTGAATTTTTCTATGAAGAGCACTGCCTAATTCAAGACAGCACAGAAGCCCAGGTAGGGGAATTTATTCAGATTCTTGTTTTTGAATAA
Source organism: Marmota flaviventris (assembly GCF_047511675.1). Taxonomy (NCBI): domain Eukaryota; kingdom Metazoa; phylum Chordata; class Mammalia; order Rodentia; family Sciuridae; genus Marmota; species Marmota flaviventris. The sequence goes on along the minus strand of NC_092502.1, from coordinate 126,422,739 downwards.
TGAAGTTTAATATCTGGGTTTATTTTTTTAAAAAACAATAGGCATTCATTTCTCAGCATTCTAGAGGCTGGGAAGTCCAGCCTCTAGATCAGGGTGTCAGCATGATCAGATTCTAGTGGCATCCCTCTTCTTACTTTGCGATGGTCATCTTCTCACCACCGTGATCTCAGGGCAGAGAGTAGAAAGAGAAGAAGCAAGCTCTCTCCTGTCTGGTCTTATGAGGGCTCTAATCCTATTGTGAAGAATCCACCTTCATGATATAATCAGTCCCAAAGGCCTTTCCTACTTGAGGTCTCACCTTACATTGAGAGTTAGGGTTTAAACAAATGCATTCAGGCAGCGGGGAGGGGGAACAAACATGCAGTACCTAATAGTCAAATATTATACCAGACACTTTTTATTGTTTACTGGAATCTATGCACTTTCCTCAATTTCCTAACTCCTTTGCAGTTAGTGAAAAACACATGTATTAGTTCTGACCAATGGGAAGTGAGCAGAAGTGATGCATGTCATTTACAGGCTCAAGCATTTAAGATACAGGGCTCAACCCTCCAGCTCACTTTCCCTTTGCCAGGCAATCTCTCTTTTTTTTTTTTTCTTTAATTTTTATTGTTGGTTGTTCAAAACATTACATAGTTCTTGACATATCATATTTCACACTTTGATTCAAGTGGGTTATGAACTCCCATTTTTACCCCGTATACAGATTGCAGCATCACATCGGTTACACATCCACTGTTTTACATATTGCCATACTAGTGTCTGTTGTAATATCTGGGTTTATAATAACAGGCATTCACCCTAGCAAATGAAAACTCTAATTCCTCTTGCCTATATATAGAGAAAAATGGAAAGAAGAGAAGGGAGGGGGAGAGAGAGAGAGAGAGAGAGAGAGAGAGAGAGAGAGAGAGAGAGAGATCTCAAATAGAATTTTTCATCAATGTTTTTATTTTTAAATTTTTTTTGTACCAGAGATTGAACACAAAAGTATTCAACTACTGAGCCACATACCCAGTCCTTTTTATTTATTTAAAATTTTGAGACAGGTTTTCTTACAGCTTGCTAAATTGCTGAGGCTGGCTTTGAACCAGCAATCCTCCTGCTTAGGTCTCCCCAAACCCTGGGATTATAAGCATGCACCACCATTCAGGCTTCATCATTCTTACATCACAAATACCTTCCTGCATGAAACAACCACCAGAGAAATGGCTTCAAGAGTTCCCAACAAACTAATTGATCACTTAAGAGTTTTCCTTAGACATAAGCTTCTGTATTTTTCTAATGAAGGGGAAAAGAACAGTCATAAAGAATAATTCTTCAAATTGTCAGGACTTTCTCTTAGAAAATTATCTGGCATCAAAATTCATGTCTCAGGAAAAGTTTTTCTGCAGGCACTAAAGGAAATGCAAACCAGGAGCAAGTAAGGGATTTAGGACAGGAGAAGAACTGGAGACCTACAATATTCTTTTTCTTCTCTTCAGAGCTGAGTAAACTTATTATAAAGGCATTACTTCATTCATGTTATGTAATGGAGTATTTCAAGGCAGCTGAGTTGTATTTGAATAGTGGGACAAAAATTAAAGTCAGCTATCACTCTTAATATATATGTATTACATGAGATCCAAATTATCTTTTTTGTTTATTTGATCATTTAGTCTTAATGAAAATAACATTTATGTGGCTTATTATTGCATACTTTCTCCATACCAGCAAGTGTTGATAGTTTTATGCTATTTAATTTAATTCTCTTTACCACCTTAAATTATTTCTTTTACTCACTTTACACACAGTAAACTTGAGGTCCAGTCAGGTTAAATAAACTGGGCAAGGTCGTACATCTAGTAAATTGTAGAACCAGCATTGATAGCATAGTTGTTTAGTTAATGAATCTTTATTTATTCCACTGTCACACTGAAATTAATTCAGTGTCAAGATAAACATCCAGCAATAATAGAAAGATTTTATTTTAATTACAATAGTTAATACTTAATGTGGAAGTATCATGTGTTGTACTTATTGTGGGAGTATCAAGTATTTATTAGCTAAAATATTTTTCAAATGTAGTTTCTAATCCTCTACACAGCCAAATAGCATTATCACCTTCTTATGATGAAAAATAAAAAATAAAAAGCAAAACAAAACTAAGGCACATTCTGCTTAGGTCACTTACCCAAATCTTACATGGTTAGTTTTAGACAGTGCTGGACTTGTGATTAGTTCCAGGGCAGACAGAATGTTTATAATGTGAAGTGAAGATTCTTGGTATGGACATATATAGAAAGGAGGGTTGAAAAATTGCTTAGTAAATGTTCTTTTGTATACACAAGGTAGGTTACCAATGATGCAGGTAGTTATGTTAACATCTCACCACACTAACCCTCTCAGACAGTAGTAACAAAACCATAGCCCAACCACTAATTAATTCTTGTTTCTTTACAATCAATAAAAATATCCATAAGGGAAATGAGAAAGAATCTTTTGGTCCAACTGATGGGCTTCTGTTTTTGTTTGTGTGTCAGGGATTTATTTAAGAAAACTCTCTAAACTCAGAAAAAAAAAGGATAGAACAAAAGACTTCACAAAAACTCTTAAAAAAGATTTTGTAGAGTGCTGATTCTTATATATGAGGGGAAATTGAGAATGTAAAAAGAAGTAGAAAGAAGTGCATAGACCCAAAGCTTCTGCAGCAGGTGGGCTAGGTAGCAAAGCAAAAAGGGTTTGACACTCAATTTTTATGTGTCCACTTGACTAGGCCATAGTGCCTGGTTATTTGAACAAACACTAAACTTTTTGTTGCTGCAAAGGTGTTTTGCTGATGTGGGAAACATCTACAATCAGTTGACTTGAAGTAAAGGACATTACCCCGAATACATGAGTGAGCTTGTACAGTGAGTTCAAGGCCTTAGCAGAAAGATCTGAGGTTTCCATCTAGCCTCAAGGCTACAGCATGATCTCCTGTGAGTTTCCAGCCTGCTGGACTATAACACATGTTTTAAACTTGCCAATCTTCACAATTATGTGGGCCAACTCCTTACAATAAATCATATATATCCCACTATACACATAGTAGTACCTGAATGATACAAGCATTTCTTTCAGTCATCCTGAACTGTAATAGCTTAATGACCATCAATAGTATGGTATATTAAGGCCTAATGACCATCAATAGTATGGTATGTTAAGGTCACTGTCAGCTGAAGTGAAGTCCATCTCATGACTTCTGCCATCATTTGAAACACTCATACAATACTTAGATACAAAATGATTTTTTGGAAAAAAATGTAGATTATGGCTGGGCACTGTGGCATGCCTGTAATTCCATCGCTTCAAGAGGCTGAGGCAAATAAACTCATAAGTTCCAGGAGAGCCTGGGCACATAGCAAGACCCTGTCTCAAATATAAATAAATAAATAAATAAATAAATAAAGGCTAGGAATGTAGCTCCTTGGTAAAGTACTCTGTGTTCAATCCCTAACACCTCCCACCAAAATGTCAGTTTTGTAATTTTAAGACTGCTGACTCTATTTTGATAAACAATACATTTTGATTTGGCCATTAGTCAATGGGGTTCACCTTTGTGATGTATAGTGTTTGGAGAGACAAATTTCTTATCTTTAATCATAGTTATATTTCTGAATGCTCTTTTTTATTTTTCTGTGATCTAGAGGAAGAAAAAAAAATTTTCTTATGACCAATACTTTTTTAGACAAGTGTATGTAAATTAAAATAATGAAAAAAATTAGATCATAAAAATAATGGCCTTATAACAATGTTTTATTATTCAAGGTTATTTTGATCATCATTAAATTAAAACACTATCCAGTTATACTGATAAACTTAATATCTTAAAGCAAGATATTATAGGAATATCACTTTTCATTGTTATTCAAATTTGAACAAAACTGGGTTAATATTAAATATTTGACTTTGAAATTTTTGAGTAATGAAAATATTTTTTAAATTACTATGAATTTACTGTGGTAATTTTTACAAAGTCTCTGCTACATACTAATTTTGAATACAAATTATTATATGCAAAAATAATACATAACTTCGACTGTCTTTCCAGAGAAAGAAAATTAAGTGATTTATTTATTTTGACAATCTCACAAATGATTATAGGTTAATATTACAAGTAACGTTAAATGTGACCAAATTATTTATGTCCAGGATAGTGCTAGTGAACAAATTATTTATGTCCAGGATAGTGCTAGTGATTTAATTATAAATTAAAACAATAATTTGTGTAAAAGTTATTTCCTATATTTCACGGTGGCTTTCATTGAAATTTTACTTCTTATTTGAAAATGAGCTACCAACACAACCAAAGTCGGCTTCATTAAAAAAGAGTATTTAGTTTGCAAGGAATGATGAACAGATTTCACATTTACAAAATGTTCTTATAAGTAAGATCCATGAAGTCAACAAAAGGAAAAGTCACAATGTATAAAGTTATAAACAGTCGCTGTCTTGTGCTTGGTCTGAACACTATTTTTCTTCAATTTATTTAAGATGAACCTTCAGATTAGGGTGCCCTAACAACAAAGTCAAAGTTAATTAGTCTTAACTAACAGTCAAGTAGTAAACTTCTTGAGGTCAGCTCCACCCCCAAGAAGGTAGACATTAGGGAGAGATTTTAAAGCAATGTCTGTTTTTATAGGCAGTGCAGGGAAAGGCTAAGCCAATAAAATGTAATGGTTCCCTTCTATATTTTAATAGCAACCTCCAAAGGACAGAGCATTTCCCTGTGATTTGAAGGCAAAGCCTTGCACCAGGTTAAAAATGACATGAGAGCAAAGAAAATTACTGTCATTTTACTTTCATCCTGAGCACTGAATGTAACAAGTGAATAGCAATCAAATACATACCAATCATGGGCATTTGGGGTGCAGGGTCACTCTGGGACCTGGGCCAGGAGGAGAATCCAGGGACCACTATGAAGTTCCCTCAGTTTACCTGGTTGATAAATCATGGGAGGCATACATAGGTCTGTGTTTGGGAGGGAGAAAGAAACACCCACCTAAGAGTCTTGGGATGCTATTAGGAAATGTTAGGCGTGAGCAGCTGTAGTCAATTACGGCTTCATTTTCTCTTCAGTCGTCTTTGGTTGCATGCCATAACTGCACGGGGCATTGAGGTTTATGGCTCTAAAATAGCCTTGTCATTTTGTGAAGCCTAACAGAGCAAAGAGGTTTGATAAATGGTTAAAAAAATGTTGCTTAGAAAGCTACTTCAATCAGATTAGTTTTCTGTTATTTGTTTTCAAAATCTTAGTAGCCCTCAAGCATCTAGTAGCTAAAGACAGACTGCACTAAATTGATAAGTAAAGTAAAAGCTCAAGCAAGTCCATTTCTTTATTTGTTTGCAAGGCGTTTATGCTGTATTCTATGGTACATTAGTTCAATAAATGGTATATGTGACTTAATCGTAGAGAATTGTCGTGGAACACCATGGTAAAGACATTATAAATGGGTCAAAAAGCGATATGGTCTTATTCTCTCAACAGCTTCATATTTTTTTAATTTTAATCCCAGAAAGAAATGCTTATTTTTAATGCCATATTTTTTTCATTTATGCCATCACTTAATGTACAAGAAAAAAGGTATGAAATAATGCACAGACTGTGTATTCCAGCATCAGTATGTCTATCAGCTGTTACTCCAGAATGCTTACAGTGTGAAAGTGAAGACAGAGATGTCTACTTAAAAATAGACAGTGCTTTATAGACTCAATCATTCAGTTTAATATTGAGCATACATATATAAACAAATTTCATTTTACTGAAGGGAAACCAAGCAGAATTCTGGAAGCAAGGTGCTTGAAAATTTTTTTATTAATTTGCAGCAGATGGCAGAAGCAACAGGGATTTATCCTACTGGTGTTCAGTGTAATTGTAACAGTGATGGGATTCAGACTCTCCTCCATGTGAAATTTGTCTCTCATCCAATCAACGCAAACAACTAATGCACTCTAAGGTATATTATATTCCATCCACTTCCCAATAAAGCCAGTGGTGTCCAATCAGACACCTATTGTTAGCAGAGAACCTGAAATTGATACAATCATCACATTGATCCAAAGTTGTCAATCATCCTACATCTTTACTTCCTTCTCCCACTTATCTTAGAATTTACAAATTCCATTGGAGATTTTCATATTTATTCTAAATTTTAGAAGCTATATGCTAAATAATAGGTTTTCTAATTATTGGAAAATGTAATTTTTTAAAAGTGCTTCAATATTTTTTCTACTTGATACTTAATACTTTGATAAAACTTACATACTTTTTACTTGGCACTAGCTTTGCATTAACTGCATATATTTTATATCAAAAAATACTATATAAAGCCTATGCTATATTATAAAATTCTGTGACTTATACAAATCTCTTAAAGATGAATGAATAAAAAATGTGGTATACATATACACAATGGAGTTTTACTGATTCATCAAGAAGAATGAAATTATGGTATTTGCTGGTAAATGGCTGGAATAGGAGAACATCATGCTAAGTGAAATAAACCGTACTCGGAAAGTAAAGGGTCAATTGTTTACTCTCATATGCAGAAAACCAAACTAGGGAATAAAAGTGGGGAGGAGGCTGGTGCACCTTATAGACATCAATGGATAAGGAAAAGGGGATTGAATGCATGAAAAAGAAAGGAAAGGTGTAATAAAATTGAACAAGCCACACTCTGTACATATATGAATATGCCACCATGGATTTCTCCTTTATGTATATCTACAAAGCACTAACAACAACAAAAAAAAAGCTATAAGTAAATGGAAGGAAGACCAGTAGATCAGAGGAAGGGAAACATGGAAGCAGGAGGAGAAGGAAATGGGAACTACTGGTGGAGAACAAACAACAGACAACCCCACCTATTGGATGAGAAGGGAAGCAGGAAAGATACTGAACTCCAACAGAAACAATACTTATATTTTCCTTCGAGATTTTTTTCTTTTCTCTTTTTTTTCATACTTTTTTCTCTCATCTCCAATTTTTATGTTCCCAAAATTTGTGAGGCAAAGTACTTTCCATGAATTAGGCTACTGAAGTCAGGATGTCTGAATAATATATTACACTTCTGTTGTATATTCTTTTATCTCCTATTTTTAACATTTTTAAATTTTTCAGTTTGTTTGTTGTCCTCTCTCTGTTGTCTTCCCACTTACTTATCTCCCCCAAATTACTTTCTCTCTTTTCTCCTGAAACTTGCCAACATCTTTAGATTTCTTTTACATGCTTTCTAATATCTAATACTTCTATATTCTCTTTTTTAAAATTTTTTATTGTTGGTTGTTCAAAACATTACATAGTTCTTGTATATCATATTTCACACTTTGATTCAAGTGGGTTATGAACTCCCATTTTTACCCCATATACAGATTGCAGAATCACATCAGTTACACATCCATTGATTTACATATTGCCATACTAGTGTCTGTTGTGTTCTGCTGCCTTTCCTATCCTCTACTATCCCCCTCCCCTCCCCTCCCCTCCCCTCTTCTCTCTCTGCCCCCTCTACTGACATTCATTTCTCCCCCTTGTATTATTTTTCTCTTTCCCCTCACTTCCTCTTGTATGTACTTTTGTATAACCCTGAGGGTCTCCTTCCATTTCCGTGCAATTTCCCTTCTCTCTCCCTTTCCCTCCCACCTCTCATCCCTGTTTAATGTTAATCTTCTTCTCATGCTCTTCATCCCTACTCTGTTCTTAGTTACTCTCCTTATATCAAAGAAGACATTTGGCATTTGTTTTTTAGGGATTGGCTAGCTTCACTTAGCATAATCTGCTCTAATGCCATCCATTTCCCTGCAAATTCTATGATTTTGTCATTTTTTAATGCAGAGTAATACTCCATTGTGTATAAATGCCACATTTTTATTATCCATTCATCTATTGAAGGGCATATAGGTTGGTTCCACAGTCTTGCTATTGTGAATTGTGCTGCTATGAACATCGATGTAGCAGTGTCCCTGTAGCATGCTCTTTTTAGGGCTTTAGGGAATAGACCGAGAAGGGGAATAGCTGGGTCAAATGGTGGCTCCATTCCCAGCTTTCCAAGAAATCTCCGTACTGCTTTCCAAATTGGCTGCACCAATTTGCAGTCCCACCAGCAACGTACAAGTGTACCCTTTTCCCCACATCCTCGCCAGCACTTGTTGTTGTTTGACTTCATAATGGCTGCCAATCTTACTGGAGTGAGATGATATCTTAGGGTGGTTTTGATTTGCATTTCTCTGACTGCTAGAGATGGTGAGCATTTTTTCATGTACTTGTTGATTGATTGTATGTCCTCCTCTGAGAAGTGTCTGTTCAGGTCCTTGGCCCATTTGTTGATTGGGTTGTTTGTTCTCTTATTGTCTAATTTTTTGAGTTCTTTGTATACTCTGGATATTAGGGCTCTATCTGAAGTGTGAGGAGTAAAGATTTGTTCCCAGGATGTAGGCTCCCTATTTACCTCTCTTATTGTTTCTTTCACTGAGAAAAAACTTTTTAGTTTGAGTAAGTCCCATTTGTTGATTCTAGTTATTAACTTTTGTGCTATGGGTGTCCTATTGAGGAATTTGGAGCCTGACCCCACAGTATGTAGATCGTAGCCAACTTTTTCTTCTATCAGACGGCGTGTCTCTGACTTGATATCAAGCTCCTTGATCCATTTTGAATTAACTTTTGTGCATGGCGAGAGAAAGGGATTCAGTTTCATTTTGTTGCATATGGATTTCCAGTTTTCCCAGCACCATTTGTTGAAGATGCTATCCTTCCTCCATTGCATGCTTTTAGCCCCTTTATCAAATATAAGATAGTTGTAGTTTTTTGGATTGGTTTCTGTGTCCTCTATTCTGTACCATTGGTCCACCCGCCTGTTTTGGTACCAGTACCATGCTCTTTTTGTTACTATTGCTCTGAAGTATAGTCTGAAGTTTGGTATCGCTATACCGCCCGATTCACACTTGTTTTTGCTATTCTGGGTCTTTTATTTTTCCATATGAATTTCATGATTGCTTTCTCTATTTCTACAAGAAATGCCGTTGGGATTTTGATTGGCATTGCATTAAACCTATAGAGAACTTTTGGTAATATCGCCATTTTGATGATGTTAGTTCTGCCTATCCATGAACAGGGTATATTTTTCCATGTTCTAAGATCTTCTTCTATTTCTCTCTTTAGGGTTCTGTAGTTTTCATTGTATAAGTCTTTCACCTCTTTTGTTAGGTTGATTCCCAAGTATTTTATTTTTTTTTTGAAGTTATTGTGAATGAAGTGGTTGTCCTCATTTCCATTTCAGAGGATTTGTCGCTGATATACAGGAATGCCTTTGATTTATGCATGTTGATTTTATATCCTGCCACTTTGCTGAATTCATTTATTAGCTCTAATAGTTTCTTTGTAGACCCTTTTGGGTCTGCTAGGTATAGAATCATGTCAACTGCAAATAGTGATAATTTAAGTTCTTCTTTTCCTATTTTTGTGCCTTTAATTTCTTTCGTCTGTCTAATTGCTCTGGCCAGTGTTTCGAGAACTATGTTGAACAGAAGTGGTGAGAGAGGGCATCCCTGTCTTGTTCCAGATTTTAGAGGGAATGCCTTCAATTTTTCTCCATTCAGAATGATGCTAGCCTGAGGCTTAGCATAGATTGCTTTTACAATATTGAGGTATGTTCCTGTTATCCCTAGTTTTTCTAGAGTTTTGAACATAAAGGGATGCTGTACTTTGTCAAATGCTTTTTCCGCATCTATCGAGATGATCATATGGTTCTTATTTTTAAGTCTATTGATGTGGTGAATAACATTTATTGATTTCCGTATATTGAACAAGCCTTGCATCCCAGGGATGAATCCTACTTGATCATGGTGCACAATTTTTTTGATACGTTTTTGTATCCGATTCGCCAGAATTTTATTGAGGATTTTTGCATCTAGGTTCATTAGAGATATTGGTCTGTAGTTTTCTTTCTTTGAAGTGTCTTTGTCTGGTTTAGGTATCAGGGTGATGTTGGCCTCGTAGAATGAATTTGGAAGTTCTCCCTCTTTTTCTATTTCCTGAAGTAGCTTGAAAAGTATTGGTGTTAGTTCCTCTTTAAAGGTTTTGTAAAACTCTGCTGTATACCCATCCGGTCCTGGGCTTTTCTTAGTTGGTAGTCTTTTGATGGTTTCTTCTATTTCCTCAATTGATATTGGTCTGTTTAGGTTGTCTATATCCTCCTGACTCAATCTGGGCAGATCATATGATTTAAGAAATTTATCTATGCCTTCACTATCTTCTAATTTATTGGAGTATAAGGATTCAAAATAATTTTTGATTATCTTCTGTATTTCTGAAGTGTCTGTTGTGATATTGCCTCTTTCATCCCGTATGCTAGTAATTTGAGTTCTCTCTCTTCTTCTCTTCGCTAGCATGGCTAAGGGTCTGTCGATTTTGTTTATTTTTTCAAAGAACCAACTTTTAGTTTTGTCAATTTTTTTCAATTGTTTCTTTTGTTTCGATTTCATTAATTTCAGCTCTGATTTTAATTATTTCTTGCCTTCTACTTCTTTTGCTGTTGTTTTGCTCTTCTTTTTCTAGGATTTTGAGATGAAGTATGAGATCATTTATTTGTTGGTTCATTCTTTTTTTAAGGAATGAACTCCAAGCAATGAATTTTCCTCTTAGAACTGCTTTCAATGTGTCCCAAAGATTCCGATATGTTGTGTTTGTGTTTTCATTTATCTCTAAGAATTTTTTAATTTCCTCCTTGATGTCTTCTATAACCCATTGATCATTCAGTAACCTATTGTTCATTCTTCAAGTGATGTATGCTTTTTCCTTCCTTCTTTTATCGTTGATTTTCAGTTTCATTCCATTATGATCAGATAAGATGCATGGTATTATCTCTACTCCTTTATATTGTCTAAGAGTTGCCCTGTGACATAATATATGATCTATTTTTGAGAAGGATCCATGTGCTGCTGAGAAAAAAGTGTAACTGCTTGATGTTGGGTGGTATATTCTATATATGTCAATTAAGTCTAGGTTATTAATTGTGTTATTGAGTTCTATAGTTTCCTTATTCAACTTTTGTTTGGAAGATCTGTCCAGTGGCAAGAGAGGTGTGTTGAAGTCTCCCATGATTATTGTATGGTGGTCTATTAGACTCTTGAACTTGAGAAGAATTTGTTTCATGAACATAGATGCACCATTGTTTGGGGCATATATATTTATGATTATATTTATGATTGTTATGTCTTGTTGGTGTATGGTTCCCTTAAGTAGTATGTAGTGTCCCTCTTTATCCCTTTTGATTAACTTTGGCTTGAAATCTATTTTATTTGATATGAGTATGGACACTCCTGCTTGTTTCCGAAGTCCATATGAGTGATATGATTTTTCCCAACCTTTCACCTTCAGCCTATGTATGTCTTTTCCTATCAAATGCGTCTCCTGTAGGAAGCATATTGTTGGGTCTTGTTTTGTGATCCATTCTACTAGCCTGCGTCTCTTAATTGGTGAGCTTAAGCCATTAACATTTAGGGTTATTATTGAGATATGGGTTGTTCTTCCAGCCATATTTGTTTATTTCTGTTACTAAACATGGTTTGTTTTCCTCTTTGATTATTTCCCCCCCCCCTTTACTGTCCTACCTCCCACTGTTGGTTTTCTTATTTTCCATTTCCTCTTCCTGTAATGTTTTGCCAAGGATGTTTTGAAGAGATGGTTTTCTAGCTGCAAATTCTTTCAACTTTTGTTTATCGTGGAAGGTTTTAATTTCATCTTCCATCCTGAAGCTTAATTTCGCTGGATACACAATTCTTGGTTGGAACCTATTTTCTTTCAGTGTTTGAAATATGTTATTCCAGGATCTTCTAGCTTTCAGAGTCTGTGTTGAAAGATCAGTTGTTATCCTGATTGGCTTACCCCTAAATGTAATCTGCTTCCTTTCTCTTGTAGCTTTTAAAATTCTCTCCTTATTCTGTATGTTGGGCATCTTCATTCTAATGTGTCTAGGTGTGGATCTCTTATGATTTTGCACATTCAGCGTCCTGTAGGCTTCTAGGATTTGGGATTCTGTCTCATTCTTCAAGTCTGGGAAGTTTTCTCGTACTATTTCATTGAATAGATTGCTCATTCCTTTGGTTTGGAGTTCTATACCTTCCTGTATCCCAATGACTCTTAAGTTTGGTCTCTTAATGTTATCCCATATTTCTTGGATGTTCTGCTCATGGTTTCTTAACAGTCTTGCTGAGCTGTCTATGTTCTTTTCAAGTTGAAATACTTTGTCTTCATTGTCTGATGTTCTATCTTCTAAGTGTTCTACTCTGCTGGTAGTATTCTCAATTGAGTTTTTAAGTTGGTTTATTGCTTCCTGCATTTCTAGGATTTCTGTTTGTTTGTTTTTTATAACCTCTATCTCCCTGTATAGTTGATCCTTTGCTTCCTGGATTTGTTTGTGTAATTCATTGTCGAAGTGATCTTTCACTGTCTGATTTTGCTGTCTAATGTCTTCCTTGATACTCCAGATCATCTGAAGCATGTATATCCTGAATTCTTTATCTGACATTCCATCTGCTGCAGCTGTTACCTCTTCTAAAGTTGAGTTGACCTGCATTGCTTGTGGTCCTTTCTTTCCTTGTCTTTTCATACTGCTTGCGTTTCTTTCTGCTTGGTGAAACTGTTGTGATTTTGAAAAATTTTTCCCCCTATATATTTATATTGCTCTTGTATAGTTGAAAAGTCTCCATTGCAGGGTCGGGCACCGGTCTGCCTACCTTGCAGGCGCGGGCGGCGGCTCTGCTCTGCCCCTCCTCCAATTGGTGTGAGGTGTCTACCTCGCCCGCAGACCCCTGGGCCTGTTCTGCCGGTCGGTCGCAGGTCTGCCTACCTTGCAGGCGCGGGTGGCGGCTCTGCTCTGCCCTTACTCCAATTGGGGTGTCGTGACTACCACGCTGGCAGGTCACTGGGCCTGTTCCGGGTGCAGGCGGCGGCTCTGCTCTGCCCCTACTCCAATTGGGGTGACGTGTGTATCACGCCGGCAGGCCACCGGGCTGATCCGCCGGTCGGTCGCAGGTCTGCTTACCCTGCAGGCGCGGGCGGCGGCTCTGCTCTGCCCCCATTCCAATTGGTGTGATTCGTCTACCACACCCGCGGACCGCTGGGCCTGTTCCGGGCATGGGCGAAGGCTCTGCTCTGCTCCTACTCCAAATGGGGTGACGTGTCTGTTGCACCGGCAGGCCACTGGGCCTGTCCCGCTGGTCGGTCGCAGGTCTGCCCACCTTTCGGGCACGGGTGGCGGCTCTGCTCTGCCCCTACTCCAATTTGGGTGTCGTGACTTCTACACCGGCAGGTCGCTGGGCCTGTTCCTGGTGCGGGCGGCGGCTCTTCTCTGCCCCTACTGCAATTGGGGTGATGTGTGTACCACGCCGGCCGGCCGCTGGGCCTGATCTGCCGGTCTGTCACAGGTCTGCCTACCTTGCAGGAGCAGGCGGCGGCTCTGCCCTGCCCCTCCTACCATGCCCGCGGTCCGCTGGGCCTGATCTGCAGGTTGTTCACAGGTCTGCCCACCCTGCAGGCACGGGTGGCGGTTCCGCTCCGCCCCCCACTCCAATTGGGGTCACGCGACCACCACGCCGGCAAGCCGCTGGGCCTGCTCCGGGCACGGGCGGCGGCCCAGCTCCTCCCCTCTGGCTCGATGACAAAGCGAGAGAGACTCGGGTGTCTGTGACTCACCCTCCCTACCAGGAGACCAACTGTTTCTGTCGCCGCTGGTATTGATGAAGTTCTCTCCTCCACCGCTTTCTGATGACATCAGATCTCTGCCATGTTGGTATCCTATGCGAATGGCAGCATTTCCTTCCCTTTGCCGGATGACCAAAGCAATGGGTGAGTCCTGACCGGCCCTCACAGGCCCCGTCTCAGTCCTGTTGCCACTGCCCACGAAGGCTCGGTTGGTATTTACCTCCACAGTACTCAGCAGGACCCGGACCGAGAAGCAGTTTCCGGGGGCTCCTTAGCCCTGGGCCAGAGCAGTACTGGGAGCCGGAACTCGGCCGCTCCGTCCTCGGTGTATGCTCTGATAAGAGCAGGCTCCAAGAAGCAGTTTCCGCGGGTTGTTTAGCACTGAGCCTGAGTAATTTGTCTGCAAGCCGCAGGCAAATGGCAGCCTGAAATTACCTGTTCTATGGCTGAATAAGCTGCGATCAGTCTAAAACAGGGACGGTGACGTCAGCTCTCCAAGATGGTGGCCGCTGGTCTCCTCTGTGGTCTGACTGGTGTGGAGAACTGAATTGGACCGCTTCCTTCCCCCGTCTCAAACCCAGAATTCAGCACTTAGTACCGTAATTGCACAGCTGGAAGAAGCCCGCGGAAACTGCAGCGCTGTATCCCTGCGTCACTATCTCCTCGTTTCGCAGGGCGCGCCGCAGACTCTAGCCACAGGGCGATTTGCTGAATAAGCAGTGTGACCCTCCGTGTGGACACATCTCTCGCGTTTGAGCCCCCGTAGCCGATCCTCGTGCGATGGAAATCCTTCCTCCAGGTTCCGGAGCACCCCACTATTGCTGGAAATTCCTAACAAGATAGCCTTCAGCCGTCCTGACTCGTCATTCACCCACACTGTGACGCAGCACACGGGGGCAATGCACTCCCCTCACCGCCATCATCCCCTTTTTATATTCTCACATCCTAACTCCTTAACCTCTCATCCTAAACCCCAAACCAGGTTGTCTCTTTGTCCACCACCAGAAATTGTAGACCATTTTGCAAACCTACTGTTCATATTGTAGATAATAATTGAATTCTCCGTTTCTGTATATTGTGATGAAATCGTAAATGTCTTAATAGGAACAATTTGGTTTAAGGCTGTATACTTTTTGTATTAGGATCTGTTAATATTGATTTTATCCTTAAAGGAGAGGTATTGGAACCCTGCAGGGACACAAAAAGACTAAAGGGTAAACATTGTAACACCTTGGACCCATAGTGCTAGAAGGGAATACACATGAACAACATGAAAAACCAAGGGAAGAAAGTGCCCCAAACCAACCAAGTCACAACATTATTAGAATCCATGCCCAGCACAGCAGAAGAAAGACAGAGAAGAAGTTCAGGATGTACATAATTAAAATGTTATATGTATTAAAGAATGATATAAGAGAGCAAAGACAGGCAGCAAAAGATCTTTTTGGTAAAGAGCTACATAAGCAAATACAGGAAGCAAAAGATTACTTCAACAAGGAGATAGAGTTTTTGAACAAACAAAAAACATAAATCCTTGAATTGAAGAGTTTTTGAACAAACAAAAAACATAAATCCTTGAAATGAAGATAACAATAAACCAAATTAAAATCTCAATAGAAAGCATAACCAACAGATTAGATTACTTGGAAAACAGGACCTCAGACAATGAAGAAAAATATAAAATCTTGAAAATAAAGTTGACCATACAGCAAAGATGTAAGAAACCATAAGCAGGACACTAAAAAATTATGGGATAACATAAAAAGATCAAATTTAAGGGTTGTTGGGATAGAGGAAGGCGCAGACTTACAAACCAAAGTAATGAACTATCTGTTCAATGAAATAATATCAGAAAATTTCCCAAACATGAAGAATAAGAAAAATCAAATACAAGAGACTTAAAGGACACCAAATGTACAAAATTACAACAGATCTACACCAACACACATTATAATGAAAATGCCTAGCATACAAAATAAGGAGAGAATTTAAAAAGCCATAAGAGAAAGGAATCAGATTACATGTAGGGGGGAACCAATTAGGATTTCTGCAGACTTCTCAACCCAAACCCTGAAAACTAGAAGATACTGGAAAAATATACCAAGTGCTGAAAGAAAATGGATACCAACCAAGAATCTTATATCAAGCAAAATTAAACTTTAAGATTCCTGATGAAATGAAAACCTTCCATGATAAACAAAAGTTACCATCCTTGGCAAAATATTTCATGAGGGAATAAAGGACAATGATGAAAATCAGCAAAGAAAGGTAATACACTAAAGAAAAACCAACCAGAAAAACAAACAAATCAAGTTAAATACCAAAAATAAATAAAAACTACCAGGAATATAAATCATGTCTCAATAATAACCCTGAATGCTAATGACCTGAAGTCACTTATCAAAAGACATAGACTAACAGATTGGAAGAAGGAGAAGGAGAAGGAGAAGGAGAAGGAGAAGACAACTACGACGATGACAAGGAGATGATGACCCAACAATATGCTGCCTTCAAGAGACTTATTCCATAGGAAAACAAATCCATAGACTGAAGGTGAAAGTTTGGGAAAAAAAATATACTATTTACATGGACTGCAGAAACTAGCAAGGGTTTACATCCTCATATAAAATAAAGTAGACTTCAACCAAAGTTAATCAAAAGGGTTAAAGAAGAATATTGCATACTGATTAAGAGAAGCATACATCAACAAGACATAACTATTATAAATACATATGCCCAAAACAATGAAGCATCTACATTCATCAAACAAACTTTTTATAAATTCATGAGTCAAATAGATCACAACACAATAATACAAGGTGAATTTAACACACCTCTTTTACTAATGGATAGATCTTCCAAACAAAAGCTAAACAGAGAAACTTTAGAACTCAATAATATAATCAATAACTTAGACTTAACAGACATATATAGAATCATTCATCCGTCAACGAGTGAATACACTTTCTTCTCAGCAGCACATGGATCCTTCTTTAAAATAGACCATATATTATGTCACAAAGCAACTCTTAGCAAATACAAAAAAGAGAGATTCTACCATGCATTCAATCAGGTCATAATGGAATGAAATTAAAAATCAACTATAAAAGAAAAAATGAAAGCTTCTCCCACACCTGGATATTAAACAATATTCTATTGAATAAACAATGGATTTGATTTGTCTTCTTGCAGAAGATATCAAAGAGGAGCTTAAAAAATTCTTAGAGGTAAATGAGAACAGTGACACAACATATCAAAATCTGTGGAACACTATAATGACAGTACTAAGAGCAAAGTTCATTGAATGGAGTTCATTACTTAAAAGAAGAAAAATACAACAAAAAAAATGACCTAACATTACATCTCAAAGCCCTAGAGAAAGAAGAACAAACCAACACCAAAAGTAGTAGAAGACTGGAAATAATTAAAATCAGATATGAAATTGAAACAAAAGAAAAAATTTTAAAATTGACAAAAAATGTTATTTCTTTGAAAAAATAAGTAAAATTGATAAACGTTTAGCCATGCTAATGAAGAGAAGAAGAAAGAAAACTCAAATTACTAAAATCTGTGATGGAAAAGAAAATATTACGACGGACACTACAGAAAAGCAGAAGATAATTAAAAATTATTTTGAAAACTTGTACTCCAATACAATAAAAAATTGAAAATATCAAAAAATTTTTAGAATCATATGATTTACAGAAACTGAATCAGGACAATATACGCGAGTTAAACAGATTAATTTCAAGCAATAAAAATAGAAGACAACATCAGAAGCCTACCAACCAAGAAAAAACCAGGTCTGGATGGACACACAGCTGAGTTCTACAAGCCCTTCAAAGAAGAATTAATACCATTATTCCTCAAATTATTCCATGAAATAGAAAAAGTGGGAACACTTCCAAACTCATTCTATGAGGCCAATGTCACCCTGATTTTTAAAACCAAAGATACATCAAAGAATGAAAACTTCAAAACAAATTCTCTAATGAACATAGATGCAAAAATTCTCAATAAAATTCTGGCAAATCTAATACAAAAACAATAAAAGATAGTGCATCATGATAAAGTGGGGTTCATCCCAGGGATCAAAGGTTGGCTCAACATATGGAAATTAATAAATGAAATTCATCACTTCAATAGACTTAGAGATAAGAATCATATGATCATCTCAATAGATAGCAACACTTCACATTCAAAACACTAAAAATACTTGGGATAATAGGAACATATCTCAATATCATAACAGCTATCTATGCTAAGCCCCAAGGCTGACATCATTCTAAATGGAGAAATATGAAAGCATTCCCTCTAAAATCTGGAATAAGGCAGGATTCCTTCTTTCACCACTTCTATTCAACATAGCTCTTGAAACTCTAGTCAGAGCAATTAGAGAGATGAAAGAAATTAAAGGGATACAGACAGGAAAAGAAGAACTCAAATTCTCACTATTTACCAATGATATGATTGTATAACTCAAAGATCCAAAAAAATCCACCACAAGACTTCTAGAACTAATAAATGAATTCAGCAAAGTAGCAGTATATAAAATCAATACCCATGAATCAAAGGCATTTCTATACATCAGTGAAAAATCCTCAGAAAGAGACACTAAGAAAACTACCCTATTTATAATAGCCTCAAAAAATAAATAAAATACTGGAGAATCAACTAAACAAAAGAGGTAAAAGAACTCTACAATGAAAACTACTGAATGCTAAAGAAAGAAATTAAAGAAGATCTTAGAGAATGGAAAAATATCCCTTGTTCTTGGATAGGCAAAATTAATATTGTCAAAATGACCATATTACCAAAAGCACTATCCAAAATCAATGCAATTCCAATCAAAATACCAATGACATCCCTCATAGAAATTGAAAAAGCAATCATAAAATTTACCTGGAAAAAATAAGAGACCCAGAATAGCCAAAGTAATCCTTAGCAAGAAGAGTGAAGCAGGTGGCATCACTATACCAGACCTTAAACTATACCACAGAGCAATAGTAACAAAACCAGCATGGTACTGAAACCAAAATAGACTTGTTGAACAATGGTACAGAATAGAGGACACAGAGAGAAACCCACATAAATATAGTTATCTCATACTAGACAAAGGCACCAAAAACATATATTGGAGAAAAGATAGCCTCTTCAACAAACAGTGCTGGGAAAACTGAAAATCCATATGCAACAAAATGAAATTAAGCTGCTATCTCTCACTATGCACAAAACTCAAAGTAGATCCAGGACCTAGGAATTAAACCAGAGACCCTAATAGAAGAAAACGTAGGCTCAAATCATCATCATGTTGGATTAGGCCCCAACTTCCTTAACAAGGCACCTATAGCACAATAATTAATATCAAGAATCAATAAATGGGATGAATTCAAATTTAAAAGTTTCTTCTCAGCAAAAGAAACAATCAGTGAGGTGAATAGAGACCCGATAGCTTGGGAGCAAATTTTTAGCATAAGCACATCAGAGAGAGCACTAATCTCTATGGTTTATAAAGAACTCAAAGAGCCAAACACCAAAAAAACAAATAACCCAATGAATAAATGGGCCAAGGAACTGAACAGACACTTCTCAGAAGGTGATGTACATCAATCAACAACAACAACAAAAAAAGTTCAACCAGAGTAATGGAAAATTGTGCTGTATATGTGTACTATGAATTGAAATGCATTCTGCTGACATGTATAAGAAATTTGAATAAATAAATACATTTTAAATTTAAAAATATCCTCTTGAAGGTTCATCTTATTTCCATTTTAAACACACACACACACACACACACACACACACACACACACACACACAGGAGACCTAACAAGAACAATTTCTCCCTTGTTTGTGTCAGAGGTGAGGCAGAATATCAGGAAGAAGTTTGTGACAGAGTAAAGCAGCTGAGAAAACGACAATCAGAGAGCAAAGAGAGTTCCTTTAGCATGGACAAAATGTAAATCCTAAGGGCACATCACCAGTGCTCCACCTCCTCCAGTCACACCCTACTGGCCTATAGCTACCACCTATTAATCTTCATCAGTGGACTAATGCACTGATTAGATTAAGGCTCTCCTAACTCAAGAATTTCACCTGTAAACCTTCTTGCACTGTCTCACACATGAGCTTTTGGGGGACACCTAATATCTAAACCATAACATACACCACACATACACACACACACACACACACACACACACATATGATGGAAATATATATGTCATTTGTGAGTGTGTGTGTGTGTGTGTACACACACATATGCCTGCATGTAAAGCTAAAAGCTATTAGGTACACACTTTTTATTAAAATGTATTTATTTTTCTGTTATACACTCCTTTGCTTTTTCAAATGAGTGGGCTATAAACTTCTCAAAGTCAGGAGTGATCCATGTGTAATTAAAATCTTAAATATTCCATTTATCTTAGAATCATGTTAAGTGTCTTTTATGTTAAATAAGCATCTTCTTTATTGCCACTTTTTTCAAGAGGCGTATGAGTTAATTATCCATATTTTTGTTTGATTTCTTATACTTTAGTGATGTCATTTCTTAAATGTTGGATGATGTTAGGGCACTAGGTGGAACAAATTAATAGATTACACATGTAAGACCTCTGGTCTTTACATAATAGCAGAAGCATTAAAATATCCCTCTAGTCTTCCTTTGGAATTGTTAATGAATGATAACTTCCATTCACATTTAGGCTTCCATCTAATTGTTTTGCAACATTTGTAGCCACAAAATTCTGTTAGTGTATTATAGGCTGGTTATAAGATAGTATTGTTTTAGAATTGCTTTTATGCTCTAAATGACACATTTGATTTAAGAACCTATATTCAAATATATAGAGCAAATCTCCAAATTATATATTTAATAAAATAGACCGAGTTCACAATGATACTAAGATTGAGATGAGCATTTAAAATATTTTTTGTTGAACTTTAAACATAAAAGTAGTAAATAAGAATGCTAACCAGAAATGTTGAATTTCTATATTCAAACAATTAAAATTTATTTGTAGTGTTCTCACTGAGAGTAAATTCATGGAGTATTTAAAATCTCATCTCATCTGTGATTCAATACAGTGAACAGTTCAAGAAGAACATCAGTTAAGTCTGTTTATCCTAATTCATTATAAAGAGATAATTTTAAAAAATGTAATTCATGTATAAATACAAATGTGTTTTTACTATATTCATTTCTCTATCACAAATAGAAAGATAATTACCATTTCTCAGATTCTGACTTCCCCACCCTCAACTACAGTTGCTGTTTGCTACAAAAATGAGTGCTAAGAATATATGTATATATACATATATGTATATCAATGGCATGGGGAGCAGATGCAACCCATAGGGTAAATGACGTCACTGCCATTCTAACTATTAGATAGTAAACAGTGACAAAATTAGGTCATTACTGACCAGGGCCATGCACATGTTGCAAAATTGTTTCAGGAAGAAATGAACTGAAGCACCTGTTTATAGAGTTGCTATTAATATTCATATATCCATCCAGAAAATTATATGTAAGCAGATGGATGAAATTTAAAACCTGTCAAAGCACAATTTCTTAATTGCTTTAAATAAAATATTCCTGCAGTTGGTGGAGAAGCAATTAGATGCATGCTATATTCATTATCATTTTCCAGTGTCACAGTTTTTATAATTAGGAAAAACTAATATGCTGGGAATTTATCACAGCATTGGTGATTGGTACAAAATTCAACTTATCTTAATGATAATTATGGAGAATCCAGGTACACTTAGTGACTTATAGTTAGGCAAATGATGTTTTGAAATATATTCAAATTATTATGTCATTATTTGTAAAGTGAATTATGTTCTGGTCATATTTATGTTCTAAAATTTAGTACTTATTTAACAAATAATGTCTAATGTAATAATTTGTCATGATTCTTCTTATGTGGATGAATAAAACCAATATAGAAAAATGGATTAGTTGGTCCTACAATTTGAACTTTCTATATATTGAAAAATTTTCAGATTTTTACCAGAATGTTTTACATTATGTTTGTAGACTCTATGCTATATAGACTTTGCTTAGAGGAAAAATGAAAAAATAATCATATAATATTGTGATTAATAGCATGAATGTAAGTTTGGAATTTTTCTTACCATTTATGCTTCCAAAAAATAATTTTGGACTGCCATGCTTTATTTATCAGACATTATTGTTTATTTGACTTTGAGAAAGTGACGTGACATTAATATTGCTTTTGGAAGCATCCAAAGGCCAAAGCATTCAAAACTCTTCCCAAATTAGTATTTTTCATTATGACCCCAAATAATTATCTGATTTCATATAAAGAAATTATAGGAAACCAGTAGACACTTAGATTTTATAAAAATTATTATATATTAGATGAGTTAAATTTCATAGAGGTTCCTGTGTTTGAGGAATAATCAGTTTATAAATTTCATTAAAAAAAACTATAGATTGAAAACAATAGATTGGACAAAACACTGGAAATGTTCTAAAAATAAATATGTGAAATCAATATGTAATACAAATTCTAAATGTTAGTTAGAAACATGTAATTGATTAAGTGGAGAAATTGTGTGTGGGGTGGAATTGAACCAGGGTGCTGTGCATGCTAAGCCAGTACTCTACCATTGATGTACATCCAAGCCTTTAAGAAATATGTCAAAATGGCAGTATAAGTATCTCAGAGAGGATGAACAGTAAATGTAAATGTCCTACCTCAGCAATGATATACAGGCATACTTCAGAGATATGATGGGTTTATTTCCAGTCATCACAATAAAGCAAATACCACAGTGACATAAGTCATATGAAATTTTTGGTTTCTGCATGCATGTGAAACTTATTTGTACATTGTATTGTACTGAGTGTGGAAATGTAATATGTCAGTAAATGTACCTTAATTTCAAAAGACTGCATTGTTAAAAATTCTAATGACAATCTGAGTCTTTGGTGAATCATAAATTATTTTGCTGGTGGAGGCTGTTGCCTTGAGGTTGATGTCTGCTTACTGGCCAGGATGGTGGTTAATGAAGGTTGGGGTGGCCTGTCACAATTTCTAAAGATAAGGTGACACAATCAAGTTTGTCACATTGATTAATGCTCTCTCTCTCTCTCTCTCTCTCTCTCTCTCTCTCTCTCTCTCTCTCTCTCACACACACACACACACACACACACACACACACTTCTCTGTAGCAGGTAATGTTTGATAGCATTTACACACACTAGTTGGATTCAATCTTCTCAACCCCTGCTACTGCTTTAACAACTAAGGTTATGCAGTTTTTAAATTTTTGTTGTCATATTAACAATATGCATGGTATCTTCACCAGTAGTAGATTCTTTCTTTATTCATGTATAAGTCACAACTCATCTCTCATTAAAATTTTGCCATAAGATTGCAGCAACCGGTTATATCTTCAGGCTTCATTTATGATTCTAATTATCTTGCTCTTTGCACCACATTTGCAGTTGCTTCCTCTACTGAAGCTTTGAACCCTTCAAAATCATCAAGGAGAATTTAAAACCACTTCATTTAAATTCCCATAAAATGATATTTTTTATCTTCCTCTACCATTTATGAATGTACTTAAAAACATCTAGATGGTAAAACTTTCTGGAGGTTTTCAACTTACTTTTCCCAGATCTATCAGAAGAATCGCTGTCTAGAGTAACTACAGCCTTATGAAATGTGTATCTTAAATGGTAGGACAGGAAAGTCAAAGTTATTCCTTAATCCATGGACTCCAGAATGGATGCTGCATTAGCAAGCATTAAACAACATTAATCCTATTGTATATCTTCATCATAACTCTTGAGTGACCAGGTGCATTGTCAATGAGCAGCAATATTTTGAACGGAATCTTTTCCCCCTGAGCTTTAGTTCTCAAAAGCAAGTTTAATGTATTCAGGAAACCATGTTGAAAACAGATGTGCTGTCATCCAGGCTTTGTGATTCTATTTATAGAGCACCAGCAGAGTGGATTTAGCACCATTATGAAGGGTACTGGGATTTTCAAAAATGGTAAATGAGCATTAGCTTCAGCTGCATTAGCCCTATACATAAGTCTGCCTGTCTTTTGAAGATCTGAAGTCAGGAATTGACTTCTCCTCTCTAGCTATGTAAGTTCTAATTGCCATCTTCTTCCAATATATAGCAGCATTTCCTATTGAAAAATATGTTGCTTAGTGTAGCTCTTTCATGAGTTATTTTAGCTAGATTTTCTGGAAAACTCTCTGTAGCTTCTTCATCAGCACTGTGTTTCATCATGTACTTCTATGGTATAAAAATTGGTTTTCCTTAAATTTCATGAAGTCTGTTGACTTCAAACTTTTCTTCTGAAGATTTCTCACTTTTCTAAGCTTTAATAAAAGAAGAGAGTTAAGATCTTGCTGTATTTTAGGTTTTAGTTTAAGAGAATGTTGTGGTTGGTTTGTTCTGCTGTATATATCACTAAAATTTTTCAATATTGGCAACTGGAGCAGAACTTCTAATTTTTCCTTTGCCTCCACAACCTGACTAATTGGTACAAGAAGCCTGGATTTTAGTCTCTTAGCTTTCCACATACCTTCCTCACTAGGCTTAACCATTACTAGTTTTTGATTTAAAGTGAGAGACACACAACTCTACCTTTTACTTGAATATTTACAAACATTGTAAGTTTAATATTTGGCCCAATTTAAGTATTTTTGTGTTTTGGGGTATAGGGAAAGTGAGGAGAAGAAGGAGTATGGAGAAATTGGCAGTTGGTGGAACAGTCAGAACATAATATTTGTTGATTGAGTTCAAAATTGTGTTAGTCAGCTTTCCATTGATGTGACATAATACCTGAGATAAATAATTTAAAGGGAAGAAATATTATTTAAACTCATGGTGTCAGAGGTTTCAGACCATAGTCACTTGGCCTGATTGTTTTTAGGCCCATGGCAAAGCAGTGTATCATGACAGATGCATATGAAGAAGGAAAGCTGCTTAATTCATGGTGTCAAGGAATGAGAAAGAGAGGGACACAATGTTCCAATATGACCTTTGAGGGCACACCCCAATGACCTATTTTACACAACTGGGCCTTACCTCCTAAAGCTTCCACACACCCCAATAGCTCATTAAGTTATGAATCCATCAATGGATGAATCCATTGTCAAAGTTATTATCCAATCACCTTCCAAAGGCCCACCTGTGAACACTGGTATAGTGGGGACCAAGCCTTCAACACAGGAGCCTTTGGGAGACATCTCAGGTCCAAAGTATAACAATCATCTTCTATAGGTGCAGTTCATGATGCTCCAAAACAATTACAACAATAATGTTGAAGATCAATGACCACAGATCACTAGAACAGGTATAATAATGATAATTAATAATAAAAAATCTTCAAATATTGTGAAAATTACCAAAATTTGACAACACAAAATAAACAAATGTTGTTGGAAAAATGACATGGTTAGAATTACTCAGTGCAAATTTGCCACAAATCTTCAATTTGTAATAAAAACAACAAAAAGACACAGTATTTGCAGAGTACAATAAAGCAAAGAACAATAAGTTGAAGCATGACTATTCTCAGTGAGAAGAACTGGAGAAACAGATACTACCTCAGAATTCTAAGTTATAAAGAAAAAGAATAGCCTGAAATAATGCTGGAGAGGTAAATGGTGATAATTAAAAAAAATTGCTTTCCCAGGAGCAATAGTTCTCATTGAAGATTTAAAGAAGGGTTAACATGAACAGAATTTTAGTCTTTAAAATAATTACTCTGCTGCATAAAGAACTCACTAAGAGGTATGCAATGGAGATACAGTGATCTGTTAGGATGTTCTTTCAATTGTTAGAAAAATGATGGGGATGGGGATTTGGAGTACCAGATTTCCAGTGGAAACTGAGAAAGAAAATATTTATAAAAGTCTTTAGATAGTAAAATTTACAGACGTTGGCAGTTGTATAGAGAGAAAGAGGGAATTTATATGAATGACAACCCATAATTCATGCTTGAGTTTGGAGAAAATACAGGAACCATTTTAACTAGAATACAGCAGAGTAAGCAAGAGATGAAACTTACCAAAAAGATCAGAGGACATGAGAGAAACTGAACATGCCAATTGTAAGTAATCATGCAGGGCTCTTATAGATCACTGTAAACATGTTTGCATTTACTCTAAAAGAATAAAGCAAGGGTGAGGATCTGAGAACAGGAATGCTGGGATCTGCAGTAGTGGAGTAAGGGAGAAGAAGGCCAATGAAGGGCTCTTCCAATAATCCAGACAATGGGCTAGAGGTAGAGCTCAGTGATATAGCAGTTGACTACTATATGCAGCGCTCTTCGTTCAATCCCCTAGATTCAAGAATGCAAAATTCTTAAAAAAGGAGAGAGAGAAAGAAAGAAAAGAAAAAAATCCAGACCAGATGTGATGGTGGCCAAAGAGAAGAAGGGTAGTGGATAAGTGTAGTAATATTCTAGAATATACAAACATTTCAAATAAGAGCTAGTAGGATTTGCTAAAATATTTTGTGCAAACTGTCAGGATTAGGGAAGGAGAATTCCAAGGTTTGGAGGCTATTACACATAAAAAAGTGCTAAAGGATAGTGATTAAACTTACCATTTATGCAGCCAGGCTGTTGATATTCACAACTGCTGCTCCATCAGGTGCATGAGCTTGGGAACATGACTTACCTCCTAGTGCCTCCATCTCTTTACCTGTAAAACTGGGATATAATCCTACTTATTTCATAAAGTCTTTATGAGGCTTAAATTGGTTAATATTTAAAAGTACTTATATCAGAGTCTGGCACACATAACAAATGGGAAGGATGCTGAAAGAATATTTGAAGTGATGAGTGGAAGGTAAATTATGGGTTCCTTCAGTTTGAGTTACTATGGATGTAAATGTGGAGATTTCCTGAAG
Source organism: Marmota flaviventris (assembly GCF_047511675.1). Taxonomy (NCBI): domain Eukaryota; kingdom Metazoa; phylum Chordata; class Mammalia; order Rodentia; family Sciuridae; genus Marmota; species Marmota flaviventris. The sequence goes on along the minus strand of NC_092502.1, from coordinate 126,396,108 downwards.
GCAGGAAAATACACTGGTATCTGGCTTGGAAATACCTGGGGAAAAATTCAATTTTTGACATAATCTGTGAGGGATCCATGTAAAGCTCTCATTTACAACTGAATTTAGAGGGGAAAATGCATTGGTGGACTGAATCATGAGGACTTCTTAATATTTAAAGGACTGGAAGATGAGGAAGAAATAGCAAGAGAGCCCATGAGGACACAAAAGAACAACAAGGGGCATGTGGTGTGTAATGACCAGTCAAATTAACTATTGCAGATGGGTCAAGAAACTTAAGGTCATGAACTCAACACGGGAGTTAGTAGTGCTTTGATCACTGATGACCTAGACCAAGATACAAGCCGCTGAAATACTGTGGTAAGACAAAACCTGACAGAAGTAGTTGCAAGACAGAATAGGAGCAAGGAAAGGAAGATAGTGTGTCAGCTGTTCATCACTGCAAAAGTACTGGAGCTAATCAACTTATAAAGAGAAAAGTTTTATTTTGGTTCATAATTTTGGAGGTTTCCATCCACGAAGACCCTGTTGCTTCTGGTTTTGGCAAAGTAGGACATCATGGTGTAAGTGGTGAAGAAAACCTGCTCACTTAATGGCTAGAAAAAAAAAAATGATAGTGAAAAAGGAACCAGGGTGTGGTGAGCCGTTCCTATAGACCGTGGCCGCCATTAGAAGATGGCGCCGGCTTCCACTGTGGCCTGTGATAAACAACTCCTTTTTTGGAGAGTTGGCACGTAATCCCTTATCACCCTATGAGAAAGCTCCACGTGGCAGCTTTGCATTGGGGCTTGAGATGCTTTATTAAGGCTGGGAGGGGCATCCGAGAGAGAGAAGAAGAAAGAATAAGAAATATCAAGGGACCTGAATAAACTGCTGAGAGAAGATTCCTGAGTTGCGTCTTCCTTGCGGGCAAGGGGTCGCGACAAGTGGTGCCGAGACCCGGGAACCAGAACTTTCAGCAGTCAGGGGTGGTGCACCGGTTAGTCCCAGGTAAGTGGGACCCGCGACCAAAGCGGGGCAGCTCCTCTGTAAAGAAAGAGAGAGCATTACATTTTATTGCAGCTGCACTGTGTACTTTCGCTTTTGTTTTTTGTGCTTCTTTTGTTGTTGTGTCATGGGTGCCGCATCTTCAAGTCCGCTTCTCCTGGCCCTAGATGGCCTGTTACGTTCCAAGGGCCTGGAAGTGAAACATAGTACTTTACAGAGATTTTTACAGGAGATAGATATCGCTGCACCGTGGTTTGCATTTTCGGGCAGCCTTACTGTACCTAGTTGGGATAAATTAGGCAAAGATCTTGACTTTGCTTCTGAGCAGGGCATATTAGAGGGTGGGGTGATACCCCTCTGGAAAATGGTCCGTAGTTGCCTTACAGATGGTAAATGCCAAGAAGCTGTGAGTGAGGGTCAGGCCGTTCTTGAACAACTACATGAGGAAAAATCTGAAGGATCACATAGTGAAGTGGCAGAGAGTATCAAAAGTAACAGTAGTGAGAAGGCAAAAGAGCCTGAAGATAAAAATAGGAGAAGGCTCTACCCAGACTTGACCGAATTCAGAACGCCTGAGAACACAAGCGACTCAGAGAGTTCTGAGGACCTTGATATATTGTTACAACAACTACATAAGATAAAAATGAAAAAGAAGAAAAAGGAGACACAAGGCGCGCATGCCTACTGTAAGAAGGGGGAGGGATCTAATATTGGTCAACAGAATTCTGAGGAGGAGGAGGTTGAAAATTTAGAAGAAGATATGATGCCTGTTGCCCCACCCCCGTATGTGGGGGGGAGCCAAGGTTCCGGGAGGTCTTTTCATGCGCAAGTTTGGAGGACAGTTAATACAGATATGGGACTTGCGTACCCGGTGTTTCAGGACAATAATAGGGGAAGATATCATGAGCCTTTAGACTTTAAGATAGTTAAAACCTTGGCAGAATCCGTCCACACTTATGGCATAGATGCCGCTTTCACTCTCACTCAGGTGGAGGGACTTACTAGATTTTGTATGACTCCCTCAGATTGGGCTAGTCTAGTCCGCGCTTGTGTTTCCCCAGGGAAATATTAGGAGTCCAAAGTTGGCTGTTTAATGTTTCTGGCAGTACCCAAGACTCGGAGCGAGGTAGGAGGCTTAAAATTTTTGCAAATAATTCACAATTATCTAATGCTACATTACCCTCTGCAGCAGTCTGTCTCCAATCTCCGTTCCTGTTTCTTTTGGCTAATGTTACATTACAGGGGATGCTTAATTGTTCTAATGTTACTTGCTACTTGTCTGAGTGTTGGAATGGCTCCTGGACTATGGCAGTGATTATGAAAATTCCAACCTTTGTCCCGATCCCGGTTACTGCAGATCCAGAATCCTTTCCTATTGTTGAATTGATTAGAACCCGTAGAGATTTTGGAATTACGGCAGCTATAGTGACAGCTGTGGCGGTATCTGCTGCTGCAGCAGCTACAGCTGGAGTAGCCATGGCCAGCCAAGTACAAACTGCTGCCACTATTAATCAAGTTGTTCAACAAACTTCCACCATACTTGAATCCCAAAATACAATTAATCAACATATTTTGTCAGGGATTTTAGCTGCCAACCAAAGAATAGATTTACTCCAAACTCAGGTAGAAGAATTGGCTGACTTGGTGCTTTTGGGTTGTGTTGACCAACGTGCACATTTATGCATAACCTCTGTCAGATTTAATGATTCCAGGAATGCCTCCCGCATCATTGGCGAATATTTGGCCGGAAATTGGTCCATGGCAGCGGAAGACATGATCCAGTCTCAACTAACCCAGATAGCTGTCTTGAACAGTACCCGTGTCGAACCAGTGACTTTGGGTCAATTCACCGATTGGATATCTTCTGCTTTTTCCTTCTTCAAAGAGTGGGTGGGGGTAGGCATTTTTGGTGTAATGTGTTGCTTCGGTGTTGTACTTTGTTTGTGGCTTCTCTGTCGCCTTAAAGCTCGCCATGCGCAAGAGAAAGCTATGATCATACAAGCTCTTGCAGCTTTAGAAAATGGCATTTCTCCACAAATCTGGCTTGCACATCTTAAACAGTGATTTCTGGGCATGGCCATTGCACCCCAAGTTAGTTTCACATTGCACTGGGATTGGCATGCCCTCTTCTTTATGCTCTCCCAGTGCTGGATAGCCTTTGCACTCTGCAGGTCTTGTTACCATTGCACGCAGATGGGTTTCAGGACTGGTCTTTCTTCTCGGCTACAGACTCTTTACCTTCCTCTGGGGCTTAGGGATTGTGTTGCCAACTTAAATTTTGTCATCATTACCAGGCTACCTGTATTACCCTACTTCTCACCATCGTCACGATGCAGGATGCGAGGCAAGGCACTGCACTTGAGTGATCCCTCAACGGACCTCAAGGAAAGCATGTCCTATTGCATGCGGGTTTGACGTCCACGCCCCGCCCTACGAAAAAAGGCGTCGGCTGATATGGGATCAGGTCTGGGGAAGGCGCCTCCTTAGGACTGAACCATACATTGCAGCCACTTCTGCACAGTGGGATAGGACCTCTACTTTCGCCTGCATTGTTTTATAAAACAGAAGGGGGAACTGTGGTGAGCCGTTCCTATAGACCGTGGCCACCATTAGAAGATGGCGCCGGCTTCCACTGTGGCCTGTGATAAACAACTCCTTTTTTGGAGAGTTGGCACGTAATCCCTTATCACCCTATGAGAAAGCTCCACGTGGCAGCTTTGCATTGGGGCTTGAGATGCTTTATTAAGGCTGGGAGGGGCATCCGAGAGAGAGAAGAAGAAAGAATAAGAAATATCAAGGGACCTGAATAAACTGCTGAGAGAAGATTCCTGAGTTGCGTCTTCCTTGCGGGCAAGGGGTCGCGACACCAGGGTCCTACTATCACCTTCAAGGGAACATCCGTAATAACTGAAAACCTCCAATAGGCCCCACACTCAAAGGTTCCATCACCATCCAGATTGGGATTAAACCTTAAATATATGGGACTTTGGGGGCACTTTTCAGTCCAAAACTATAGCAGCTACTAAAATTAGACCTTTATAAAAGGTCTGCTCTTACAGGAAGGCAAGAATGGTCAGTAGCTGTGTTAGATATATAAATATCTTATTCTTCTACTGTCCTAATAAAATTTTTAATAACTGGAGTCAATCAGTAAGGTTTTGTTTATTGAATAAAATGATGTCCTGTCCAATTATCAAGTACAACAGATTAAACCTTATAATTATCCAACTCTATTAATCACTTGCTAGAGTTTGGTCTCTAACTTAAGCACTACATTATTGTGAGCACTACAGAATGAGGTTCTGGGATTGGTTTGACCTGAAATTGGTAGTATAAACCCTACAAAATTAAAACAATGGGAGCAATCATACACTGGTAATACACTAGCCATTCAGAAATAAAAAAAACAAATTAAAAATATAAGATCTTCCCTGTCCATTATTTAAGGATCTCTCAGAAAACTCGAAGAAATTACTCCTCACATACGTGAAAATACTGAAGCAGCAGACAGTAGACACTAAGGCATGCCCAGATCTGTAGCCAAAGGAAGCCATCCTCATATTCGGAATTGAGGAGGGAAAGGAGGAAAGCAGTATTCCCAGAGTGCAGAGAGAGCTGCGTTAGGGGGTACCACCTAATAGGAACTGTATTCATGGAGACACAGGTTGATGTCAGTACTGAAGCAGTGCAGGAGTTGGAGAAAAAGACCCCAATGTCTTTCTTCTCTCATTCACATTTTTTGCCAGCATTTTCCATTTGCAGAAACTAACTGGAAGTCAACTAACAAGGCTATTCTTCTAGTGAAGGACAGAGAATCCATCTTGGGTATGGATGTATTGAGATAGACCACGGGGTAAGAAAAAAATATAATAAGTGCACAACACTGAAGGATTCACACACACATACACATGTGTGTGTGTGTGTTTGTGTAGTGTGTGTGTGTATATATATATATATACACACACACAGTACACACATATGTAAACATACATGTATAAATAGCATGCATTTATCACACATACATATATAGATTTATATATATCATATATAGTTATATACACTTATATTTCTATTATATATGTATATATGTATATATATATGTCACTTACATAACTGTGTCTCAGAACATAGATTGTTTTTTGTTATTTTGGAACTATGAAGAATGGTGAATTGAGATGTCAGTAAACAGTGCACTGGCAACAGAGTAGGACTGATATAAAGTTCACATTTTTTTAAAATTTTAAAGAGGTTGAAATTGTGTTGACCTTGTTTTGTAGGCTCTTGGATTATAATATTGAACCTAGTCATGCATGGTCAGTAATAATGTATTCATGTAGGACATGGAAAATCCTTTCTGTCAATCATACCACTTCTGTTTCTAATCACCTTGAATGCATCTAACGTGTTAGTATTCACAGAAGACAAACATCAGACTCAATAACCTTTGTAGTAAGACATATTCTAAGCAAATTATGGATGGAAATGATCTAACTCTAGGGTAGACAATATATATATGTTTTATATATATATATTTATATATATATAAAAGACTGGACATAGGATCTGGGTATTTATACCAGTACTTTATTCTTTTAGAATATATGTAGGCAAATCACCCTAGATGATAAAGTTTCTGGTACTGTCTGAGAGAGAGTGTGTGTGTGAGAGAGAGAAAGAGAGGGAGGGAGAAAGAGGAGAGAGTTTTGTATTTTTAAATAATGTCTGTGGACATTTTATATTCTTGAGTAAAGTGGGTAATGACTATACAATCCACACACCACTGTCTAATATATGTTTAATTAATATTGCATAAAAGGCTTGCTGTGTTTTTTTATGCAAATAGGACCATAAGTATATCTGTAGATTTTTTCCTTTCCTACTTCTCTCTTTTGGAGTTTTGCTCTCCTGAGGTACAAAACTGAGCAACAAAATTACCTTAAAGAGGGTTTATGAATCACAAAGGAGAATTCTTTATGTACCTTGTTTCCATATGAAAGTAGCAACATTTGTGCATAAATGGCTTGCATCATTTTTTTATGAATTGGGCCTTAAGTGCTCATGATTGTCCTTGGTATTCAGTTTTTAGTCATTAAGTAGCGTTGAAACAACAGGAGGAGAAAAAAGGAAACATTTTGTACCTGTGGTACACACTTGGACAACACAGCTTTAGGAAAATAGCTACACTCTTATCCTTTTATATGTAAAAATTATGCAGGGACAAAGACAAGTGTGAATTGATGAAAAGGAAAATAATATATTTTTGAAACATTAATAGTCAAAGCCGTACTCAGGCTAAAAAAATGCATTGATTTTCACATTTGATTCACATGCACTCTTATATTTTGCCAATCCATATGGCCCCATTGACAGAATTAGGCTACTCTGGATGAAGAATAATTTACTTCCTAACTATAGGGTAATATGTCACCTCTCTTACAATATTACCTAATAATCACCCTCAATGACTGAGGAAGAGGGGCTTGACATACAGATTTTTTAAGGTCCGTTTTAGTGTTTTAATATTTTTTGTTTCAGAGAAAGATAGAATATTTGAAATAAGAAGATGATTTTTTTTTTTAGAAAATTTGAAAGTATATAAGAGGAATGGATTTTTCTATTTCTATTATGGGTGGAAATGTGTTTCATTAAAATTTGTGTATTGTAGTCCTGACCCTCAATATCACAGAATGCTACTGTATTTGGAGATAGGTACTTTAAATCAATAACCTGATATATAATGAAGTTATATGGGTGGGTCCTAATCCATCAGGACTGCTATCTGTATAAGAAGTGATTAGGACACAGACACAAACAAAGGAAACCACATGGCCATAGGCAAGTTGAGAATACTCAGAAGAAACTCTCCCCTTGATATTTGATTTCCAGCTTCCAGAATTGTGAGATAATTACATATATATATATATACACACACATATATATACACACACATATATATATATATGTGTATATATATGTGTGTGTGTATATATATATATATATATATATATATATATATATATATGCCACACAGTGTGTGTTTTTGTTATGGCTGTTCTCACAAATGAATCCAGTCTCCAATTCCAGATTATGAGGACTTTGGATACAAATGAGCAAATATTTTCCCTATCCATTAAAGTCAATAGAGGAGAATGAGTTGTTAGAGGTGGAAACTTTTACCATTGGCACCCATTGAATGTTAGACACAGTTCTTTCTAATATTTCCTAAGCTTTCATCTTATATATTACATGTTCATAAAGAATTTTCTTATATTCAAACTATTATCACTCATAATCTTCTTTAGATTTATTGTGTAAGATAGGCTTTATTTTGTTTTAAGGAATGAAAAGCAAAGGTGCAAATATGCTGTCTGCATCTAGTTAAAGTGCATTTTTCTGTTTGGCATATTCCCCTGGATCCTGCTTCATCTTTCATTTCCTCAAACATGTATCAACAAGTAACCAACTCTCATACTGCCTGGGAGTCTCTGTTGAATTCTTTGCAGGAGTCTGAAAAACTCTAACTGGGACATAATATGCATTCAATAGCCTTTTGAAGAACTGGATGAACGAATGCTTTTTCTATCAAGAAATTTCCAAATAAACAAAATGAAGAATACATTTAAAGTCCCAATGCGAATGAGTGCTAAAATATGATCCCATGACCCAAAGAAAATATTTTGCAGTATGAGATATCCCAACTAGCTTTCAGATTTATCTCAATTCATGTTACTATTCTGTCTCTATCATCTACCTAAATTCCTGGCATCACATGTATGTACAAATAAATATTATACTATTTCCAATTTCTGATCTCAACTTCATTCATTTTCAGTGTTAGGGATCATACCTAGGGCTCATGAATGCTAGGCAAATGTTCTGCCACAGAGACTCTACCACAGAGTTATACTCTTGGACATAAATTTTTCATTGAACAAATTCAAGTAAAAATGGTTGTGGATGATGAGAAAGTGATGTCTATCTGTCTCATTGCCAAATAATATAGGAGACTCCTAGAATTATGCCTCATTACCTAGAGACTGAGGCACCCAGGGACTAAAGTATTTCAAATACTATAGCAAGCATGTAGTGAAGTCCTTCAACTCAAACCATGTAGCTGTCAACATTTGACACATGAGACACAGACATGCATGCAACACTGGACTGGTAACATACATGGCAATAATATAGCAGTGTCTAAATTGCTTGCCAATTTGTCAAGTGGAAAAATTAAGAACAACATACAAACTAGGGGAATTTAAAAATATATCAAAATTAACTACTGGATTTTAAAAAAAAAGATGACTGAAACTTAATGAGACTAATTAGAAAAGGGTAGTTTCCCAGCAAAATTTTGGAAGTTCAAGGAATGTGAAACAGAAAAACATGGAGGTAACACTACATTTTGGTACCATCAAAGATGTTTTCCCTAAAGGTGCTGATTAGGATTCCATGATATTTCATTTATACAAGTTCTAATTAACAGTTTACATGTAGAACAGTTTGAGTTTTGGTGTTCTATTATGAAATCAATAAGAAATGAGAAATCAGACACTAAAATTTCAGCTCTACTATATGATGAACATTTTATCATCATTTTCATTATCTTTATTATTCATTCACAATTTTGGTTTTGTTGTAGGCCTCATTGGACACTTATACTTCATAATAAGCTTTTAATTTAAATGTCTAGAGGGACCTGAGAGCGATGATGATGATAGTGATAGTAATAACAATAATAACAACAAAAAACTTAGAAGCCATAGTAGGTGTCAAGAAAATTCTTTTGCACACATTTTTCTCCTTTAATTATCATAAATCCTCTCATTACCCTTGATTTCCATATGAACACAGCTGAAGATGAGATAAGAATTTTCTCAAAGTCATACAACTAATAAGAAACAAACACAATTTGAACGAAATTAATTGTAAATATAATGCATTTTCTCATTTCATGATACATGGCAATGGAAGCTTTGGGGAATACCATGGTGCATGGAAAAGCATTAACTTATAAAATTAATGTTAGTCATAACCTTGATAACAATATCAGTTAATTAATCCAAATGTTCTGTGTAATTAGTTGATGAAGATTGAGGGTCTCTGCTAAATTTCTCAAACCCCATGTTGCTATCAAATGCAGTTCCATTTTGCTCTTTCAAGTTGACAACAAATAGATTTAGACTTCAAACAGTAATTGTTTTAGGAGGAGCCTATTTTTGTAGATAATTTTAATTGATATGCTTTCTATTAAAATGTCAATTAACCTCCAGTTTCATTCTTTATTATTTAAAATAGGTACTGAATAATTTTGTTGCAGATACAAAATTGCAAACCCTTAATGAGGAAAATTGCATATGGAGCTCTTAATTAGTTCAATCACTTGTTGTCACTTCTAATTAGATAACTAAATTTCCTACATTTATAAAATATTGCATTTGGTATGAACTTAACACTGACAGTCATTAGTATAATATCCTATAGCTTTATTTGTGGGTTTACTTAAGAAATCTTGGCTTTGTGCACATTTGTGTTTTACTCACATTTGATTTCAACATGCATTGCATTTAAAAAAACAATTTTTCTCTGACAATTTAGTTTATTAGAAGTAATACTTTTGGAAACACTTTTTTTTTTTAAAAAAAATGTAATTGATTTTTGGTGATTGGGCTTGTTCATTTGATCTTTAACATTCATTCAAATATCTGCTAAAAACTTCTTATATTTTTTTCAAGAGGTCCACTAAGATATTTACAACATCCTTGCTAAGCATAAATTTCTGTCTATATTTTCTCTGGTTTCTGTTGAACACGTTCTCTTTTCTGTCCTTTGTATGTGTGCTAAACTCAAATCTGACTCTATCAACATTTCTTAGATTGTTACTCTTTCTAGGGTTCAATTTGTGTTCATTGTATAATTTGTCTTTATTGCATTAGGTGACTCATATTAGGAAACATAGATACTGCTCCCTTGTATTTTTTTTATTCTTTGGATTTCATCATCTGCATAGGGAATAAAGAGACTATTCTCATATTTTGAGTTGCTATTTTCCTGATTAATAAATAGCTTAAAATAATATATTTTACTTTTATCATGTAACTAAGAATTCAAAGGACATAGCTTATTCTCTGGACATCACTTAGTTTTCTGACCTTGAAACACTGCTCCCATTCATACTTTATTTAAAAGTCAACCATTCAATTCCTTTGGTTTTTCCATCTTTGATGCTATGTTATTTAGCTACCTGCAAAAAAAAAAAAAATGATGTTGGTCTAGTCATTATAAATCCTCATCTCATGTTATAATACAGGTATAGTTGAAAATGGACAAGATCCTGCAATGTTTCTGCCATGTATATCTTATAAATTAAATGAAATTTTTTACTTAATTATCTCAATTAAGTTTTTTAGCCTAATACATTTAAGGGGAAGTAGTAAAATTTTCTTTCAGGGTTAAGTGTGAAATTTTACAGATAAAGAACATTTATACATTCTTTTATTTCACATTTTATGACATGAGAATAATATGTAGCTAAAATGTGACATATTTAACCTTAAAGTAAATACTGAAATTCCCTAATAAATTGTGAACTGCAAAAAAGAAAAAGTATTCAAAATTTCTTGGATTATTTTCAATGAAAATGCAAAAACTAATATTTTGACATTGATTTTCTACATAAAACAAAGTCTTGGCAACTTTTGCATATTGCATTTATTCCTGCCTACTTCATACTTAACAATCCCTTTGTGAAACTATCTCTGGCAATCACATCAAGATGATGACCACTCCCTAATGCCACTCTGAAAATGCCTTTAGGTTCAGAATTGATAGATCATGCCAAGGAAATATATTCATTTTACACATTTCAATCATTATTAAAGAGGAAGGTCAAACTCTTCTAACTTAGTAAATCTTGACCACAAAAATAATGCATACACTTACATATTTTGTTGTAACATTTTTTTTCCCAAAATACTGAAATTCAATCAGGACTATTAGTAAGTATAAAAATGAGGAGATAAATATCAAAGTATTTTCATGGACACAAATGATGCGGGAATATAGAGATAGATAAAAAGGGAAAAAATTATAAATGCAATTGAGAAAGTGAAGGAACTTATATTATATCAGTTTAACAGTTTTCCTTAGGAAAAGAGTTTAAGAGTTAAAAGATATAATTCAAATAACAATTTTTAAATTTATTTTTTTTAGAGAAATGATGAAGATATAACCAACAGTTTTTAGAATTTCACATGCCTTCTCTGTGACAATTTTTTTTTTTTAGAGAGAGAGAGAGAGAATTTTTTTAATATTTATTTTTCAGATTTTTCGGCGGACACAACATCTTTGTATGTGGTGCTGAGGATCGAACCCGAGCCGCACGCATGCCAGGCGAGCATGCTACTGCTTGAGCCACATCCCCAGCCCCAACAACTTTTAATTTTAAAGTTATATATATGTGAAACCACTGCAGTTTGGCATCATGAGGAGTTCTTGTCAGACTCCACTCCAAGGTCAGTCACTTAGAGAAAAAAGAATCATCAAAAATTTGACAAAATCTTAACTGTGAAATACAGACAAATTGTCCTTGTTTCAACAAGAGAACAGCATAGATTTAATATGAAATTAAAACATAAAAGATAATACTATCCATATTCACTTACATTTATATAGTATGTTATTTTGTTTTCTTTTAAAAACATCTAATTTGAGACAGTTAATAAATTATTTTTAAAATGACTTTTTAGTGCCTTGGCAAATACTGTTTATTTCCAGCTTTATTTTAAAGGGATAACTCAGAAATTTAGTGTAAAACTCTTAAAGATATTTCTTCCCCAGCAGGGCTGTGCTTCCTCCTTTTAAAAATGGTCTCCTTCTTAGTATGTAGATTGACCTTATAGAAACAATGGATGTCCAGTGGACGTGGGGTTTTAATGCAAGTATAAGAATCTCAAAATAAATTATAATCTGATTATGAATTGCAAAATCAAATTGCTTTAAGAGACAAATAAATAAAGACCTAAGATTCTGTTAGTTTTTATAATTGTCATAATTTCTTGACATTTCTGTATGAATATTTTTCTAAGAAATCACCTAGATTTATATTACTAGTTTAAAAACACTTCAACATAATGTACACAAAAATATCTAAGGTAATTTTTAAAATGTTAATGCTAGTGAAAATTACTGACAGTTGCCTTGATACATAAAATAAACATAATTAAGTCATAATTCACTGGCATAATAATGTTGATTATATTCTCTAGTGGAAGAATGTTATTAACATCCTGTCATTTTCCCAGTCTGTTTTGGATGTCTTTAGACAATAGCAATGTAGCTCCAACCAATTGACTTATTGTAGTATAAAGTTTCACTTAAAAAAATATATTTATTCATGTGTTTTTCCTAAAACAACAGTATCATTAAAGTTTCCTTATTTCAAAAACAATTATTTTTTATTAATAGCCAATTAGCCATAATCTATCATATTTTAAATATTTTTTTGTCCACAATTTGACATTTTAAAAAATAAACATTTTAAGCTAATGATAATTTGCTAATTTTCTTAATAAATTTTACCAAAAAAAGTATATGTCTGACCTTGGTAAATTACCTGTATATGTTCATTTTGAATGAACAACTTTTACATGTACACAATGTACATCATATGTGTGTGTGCAAACACATGAATGTCAGTGTTTATTATCTTGTCATTTTATTAAATGATAAACAACGTTTTGTGATTTTTGAAAGAAACTGTATGAAAAGAAAATATGAAATGATATACACTGAGATGTTAAGGATGATTATTTTGGACATATGGGAAATATTTGTTTGCATCTTTGCATCTTTGTACTTCAATTGTACTTCAGTATCAATGTTTGTCTCATGGTGGGGCCTGATATTCTTGGAGAAACATTGGAGTTCCCACATCAAGATGTCTAGTGAGTGTTCAAAGGGCAGTAGAGGGTTGACAGGTATGGGTGAGGGACTTTTCTGGGGAAACTAGGCTTTTGTCATGAAAATTTACATGGCACTCCAATGCTCAGTCAAATGGAACTGAGGAATGCTAAAGTGAGAGGATGGGGTGAGGAGTGGATTCTCAAGAGATACACTAGGAGGTTTTATGTGAATGAACGTGCATAGCAGGGCTTCATCTCCAGGTGTGACTATGCCATGGGAAACATTATCAACATTGAACTTTCACATTGGCAGGCTCCAGCTTGAGGATGTTGTTTCTGCAGTTATTGTGGCTGTTTGCCTTGGATTAATTTTTGTTTCACAAACTCTTTCCCACATGGCAAAAGTCTACGAGGAAATACAGTACACTTATACCTATATACCTATACACATTCTCAATGAGGCTCAAACATCCTGGGGTGAGAACTGCAAGGTGAGGCATAATTTTTAATATCTAAAATTATTTAAATAATTGTGTAAGAATTTGATAACAATTTGACAAAATCTCAACTGTGAAATACAGACAAGTTTTTCCTTATTTCAACAAGAATATGGCATAAATGTAATATGAACTTAAAATATAAAAGATAATAGTAACCATATTGACATATATTTATATAGTATGTTATTTTGTTTTCCTTTAAAAACATCTAATTTGAGACATTTTATAAAATATTTACAAAATGACCTTTTCGTGCCTTGGTAAATGCTGTTTTTTTTCTAGCTTTATTTTAAAAGGACAACTCAGAAATTTAATATAAAACCCTTAACGATATGCATTCATTATGTATATTTAAAATGTTGTCAGCCATGTGTAAACTACTTCAACATAAAATGACCATGACAAGACTGAGGGTAAATTGTTGGTATAAAGAGAAGGCTATTTTGAGTTCTGCAAATATGTACCGTGTGTCTGAGTTCAACTTTTGATCTAGTTTCTCTATACAAGTTGTATTTAACATCTTTGATCTCTGAGTTAGTGATCTAATCTGCTGTATAACTTAGCTTTTATTGATCTGTTCTCATGCTAAGCAAATCAAGTCTCACTTTTATGGGGTAGATTGAAAAAGATAGTAAAACTGCCTCTGAGACAACAGTTTAAATCTGCACAATAACAGTGAAAGCAAGAGATAAGACTTTTATTACACTGCCAAACTTCACATGAACTCAAAGTGTCATTAAATAGGTATGTGTCATTTGCCACAGATATTTATTTTACTAGAGATCATGGTTACCACCCATTTGGAAGCAATGTGGTACATTTTCTACTGTCATAGAATATATTGCTTTTCCAGGTACCTGCATTTATAGTGGCATTTGGTGCATAAGAGCATTCTTTATGAATGAATTATTTATTCTGATTGAGCACTGTCTGCATGTACTTGTTTTTATTTCCTTTCAATATAGTATCAAGAGCAAAAGTGAAAAGGTTTATTTTGCATTGCCTTTGTAATATTTGATTATTAAAAACCATGTTCAAGGGAATAAAAAGGCAAAAATATGTGTGAAGTATCTTCAGTTGTCTTCTATGATATTATATCCCTGCTGTTTCAAGTGATATTTTACCACAAAGACAGAAGATGGTGTTGCAAAAACTGAGATTCAACTAATATTGACAGATTACTCCTAGCACTATGAAGTACACTTTTTCCATCTGGCAATAACTAAGAATTCAGAAAATGCAGATGCATAAGTGGAGGTAGTTTGACAATATAATGGGCTATAATCATAGCAACAAAAAGATATCTGGATAGCATTTTATGCTTTTATTTGTGCTTCTACTCTAAAAATTGATACATTATTAATAAATTATTTCTAAAAAGATCATAAATCAGTAGATGACAGTGCATAGTATTAGCATGTATGGAAATTTGAAGAAAAGAATAAAATTTTTACTATAATTCTAAAATTTAGAGTAAACCATAATTAGATATTTAGCATTTCAATTTCAGCTGTTTTCTTATAGAATTTTTAAAACTAAAATTGTTAGATTGATAAAAATATTAACTATATATCTTATTTTTCATTTTGATATTTATTTCTTTAAGTTTTTAGATTTTTAAAGGTTCAACAATAGTTTATTATATGGGCACTGAGATTTATTATTCACCCAATATTAGACAATGATAGGATTTTTGAAGTTCAATACTGATATAAAAAAATATTGCCATGTCAAAAACCTTTAAGTTGCTCTTTAGGCTTTTACCTTAGCATAGATTTTGGGAAATAAAATTACTGAATTGATGAGCATAAACATACAGTTTGCAAACTCTTTCCCAGAAGAGTTATGTCAGTTGTCAATACTTTTCAACCTTTTGGATGTGCCCATTCACCATTACCTTTCCCTGCATTGTACATTATTATATGATTTTCCTTAGTGTAAACAAAGGAAAGTGTTTTATTTTCAAGTTAACATTTCTTTTATTAATATTAAGCTGAAGTTGAACATGTTCACATGTATATTAGTTGTTTTATTTCTTCAGTTTTTTGGGGGGGTTATCAGGGATTGAACTCAGGGGCAATCAACCACTGAGCCACATCCCCGGGGCCTATTTTGTATTTTATTTAGAGACAGGGACTCATTGAATTGCTTAGTACCTTGCCATTGCTGAAGCTGGCTTTGCACTCATGATCTTCCTGTCTCAGTCTCCTGAGCTGCTGGGATTACAGGTGTGTACCACTGCACCCAGCTTTATTTCTTCTTTTGTGAAAATTTTAGCTTATCTACTGAAATCTCAAAGTGTTCTTGCCAAATTTTTTATTCTAATAATTTTGGTTTTATTATTCTCTTGAATATTTTTCCCATTTTGTGTTTAACTTTTATTTTAGTCATTTTCATTTGATCATCATGAGCTTAAAAATCTATAATGAATGACATACTTTCCCTTTGTTTTAAAACTTCAAGTTCAGCTGGTATGTTTCCAACCAAAGAACATGGAGAAATTATGATATCTTTCTAGCTTTTATATTTTATTTTTTCACCACAGAAGTTATTTGAGATAATTTCAATTTATTTGTTGTCTGATATAAAGCATGAATTTAAGTACTTTGGCTTACCAGATGGCTAACCAGTTTCCCAGTGCTGTTCATTAAATAAAATCATTAGTGGTTTATTAGTTGTAGCATAGTTAAAAACCATAGTTATTTAATCATTGTTATTAATTTGATGGCACCTAGAGAATCCTAATTCCCCCCCAAAAAAAGAAAGAAAGAAAGAAAGAAAATGTGGTTTATATTCAAGTCAATGTAACTTGAAATTTAAAAAGAATTTTAAAAGAAAATATAACTAGAAAATCTGAAGAAATGAACTTGGATCCTTTTAAGAAAGGTGATTTCTAGGTCTTGAGTGAATTCTGGGCTCTTACCTTTTCTTGTATTGATACGTCACAGGACTATTCTGAAGCAACTGTGGGGTCCTAGCAATAGTGGGACCTCCTCCTGGGCAGCTGAGTGGAAGTTCCTATATCTGCCATAGAGAAGGTAGATCACCTAAGCCTTAAGGATGGCAGTTTTGTTTAGAAATGGATGAAGGACTCACAAAATACAGAATGTATGCGTCCATTCAACATCTCATGTCAATTATCACTGCATTACTTCAAGGCCCTTAGAATTAAATTCATAGACAGTATTTAGTGCCTTTTTTCCAGATGGCTGAAATAATCATTAGTGAGTTTAAATATGTTGACATGTCATTGGGAATGAAATTCAATTTCAAGGTTAAATTTTAAAGTTGTCCAAGCAAAAGAAATGTTCTACAGTCTTTCTACTTATATAACATTTCTGCTTGGAAATAAATTATTAGGGCATTTCTACTTGAGAAATACTTCATTTCACACTAAAAATTCAAGAGAAGTTATGCCAAAATAGCTGTTCCTTATCATCAGTGTCCATAATGAGGGCTTCAAATGTCTCTATTGTCAGAAATATGTGTCCTGAAAACCAATCTCAATAAATTTCTCCTTATCAAAAACAAACAAAAACCAAATTCTTTGTTCTAATTTTAAAAATTTCAAGTTTAATAAGGTAATTTTATTTCAGACTATTTTTTCTAAATAAAATGGTCTAACATAAAGTAATAATATGACAAAGTTGGAATTCCATTCAATTGATTTATCATATATATAATTACGGGAAATGAGGAGCCAGACAAGCTGAGGAAGAGCAGTTGTTGATGATAATGAGATAGTTATCAATTACTTAATAACCTTCTTGCTTCAAAATATTACAGTTTGTCAGAAATGTTGGAGTAGATGGTATCATCTGACAGAGCTATTTCTTTAGTATTTTTGACAACTATTTAAAAAGTCTTTAGTTTTACCTGCCTCCCATTAAAAAAACAAAAAAAAAAAAACAATCTAGTTCCCCAACCCCTGAACCTGGCTTCCATAAGACTTGTTTTGACCAAAGAATTAACTAAGGAAACAGCTTTGAAAAATAACTTACCCATGGGGACCTTTCCCTTTTTTATTTCTTAATCCTGCTTTTGCTGTGCAGAAATAATGAGCAAAAAATGGCCCAGTTATACCCATTGCCCCACTCAATAGTGAGACTCCTCCCAGACACATAAATGGGACCAACTGAGGTTGCCTAAGCCCTAATTGAGTTTCCAGTGGAATACAGGCACGTGAAAAGCACAACATAGATGAGTTGAGTCTAGCCCACATACGTTTGTCAGATAGGCTCAGTATTAATAAGAAATCTGTTTTGGGTAGTTTGATATACATGACTAGATCACTTACAGAATTCATCCTCTGCTCTAAGAAGTAAAACAAAGACCATTGAGAGGGAAGCTAAACTTTTTAGTCATGAGGGACTTGTTTTGCACAATTAGACAGTAAGCAAGCTGCAGGGAATTTGAGGACACAATTCTTCAAACAGTATAAATACCACTTCAGTCTCTTTTAGTAAGACCTGCTCTTTTCTAAAAGAGATCTATAATTTTCTTTTTTATGTACAGAGTAAAGTTGTTCTCTCTATTGAATTTTGAAGCATTAGGTGCCTTATAAGCAGTGTTAACAATTTTGTGGTCCTTTCTGTTTAGTAATGCAAGTTAAGGATGTGAAAGTATAATCTTATCTTTTCTTCTTGACATATTCCACCTAAGGTACTTTAAATGAATAACAGAGGTCAATAATTATTGACAGGGCATGTTTTCTTTTATTCTTGTCAGAAGAAAGTATTTTAAACATCAAAACAAAAAGATGATTCTGTGTTGCCTAGGTATATCCAAGAGCCTAACAGCACATCATATTCTTTGGTGGGAAACATTAATGCCTTATTTGCATAATAAAACACATTATTTTTAAAAGGCAATTTTTCAAGGTAATAAGAAATCTATTTAGGAGACAGAATTCTCCTTTATTCTTTCAGTATTTACAACCAGCTCACACATATGACATTTAGTATTGGACCAGGTGGAGTAAAGTTACATTATAGGTTTACCATTATATAAAATGTTGAAAGTAAACTTGAAACACATTCCATCACAAAAAAAATGAAGGAGAATTGAAAGCAATAACAACTGACTTCATAGAATCTTCTAAAATGAGAATATATTTTTTTAACTTCATTCATTTTATTTCCATATTTACAAATATTAAGTTATCTGTAAGATCTAGATTAGACCTTCCTGATTCATATTATATAACACTATAATTTTAATTATTATTTTCTTATACTATGATTTAAAATAAAGAGTCATCTTAAAACTTTCATATGCTCAAGGCACTATTGTTCAATGAAATAAATTAGTTAATTTTCCTTACTTTCACTTTGGAACAATTTTTAAGCAGAGAGATTATCGGTTTTCTGGTTATATTTAGAAATAAGTTGTATGTTTACTTTTCCATTTTTTTTTTACTTTCATAGCAATAATGTAATGCATCTATTTTAATGAAATCATTAAAGTTTTAAAATTTAACAGCACGTAATCTGTTCTCAGTTCTCTAATTTTAATCACTGCATTAATTTTATATAATACATTTTCTCACATAAACAATTGCATTTCAAATTTGGTACCTATGATTTTCACTGTCTGTACTGTTCAGTAGTATATTTGTATCTATTTTTTGGTATTTTTACCTGTTAGCCATCATCCTATGTATTTATTAATATCGATTTATATTAGTTTCATCGATTTTGTTCCACTTTTATTTTGATAGAATTTTCTTTTTAGAATTTTCTTGGAAGAAGCATTTTCTTTTTCTTAGAACGTATTTCTTCTTTTTCTAACAAACTGAATTGAATTACTTTAGTTATTTTCTTTTTTTCCCAATAGTGAAATAATAGTTGCCTATAAATTTAACTCTTTGGTGTAAGAGAGCACATTAGAAAGTTATATGTTAACCAGCCTTTCTGCTGTATATAACATGTTTTCTACTTTCTAGTAAGAAATAATACTAGGCTATTATTTTTTTAATTGTAATATTTGTTGCTGATTTTTAAACTTTTAAAAAATATCTTTTCCCACCATCTTTAATTCCCTAGTGTTTGCTATTTCATTGTTTTAGAATACTTTCTGCATTGCTTTCTATTACAAAAAAAAAAATGCACAAGCAAGAATTGATGGCAACGTTACTAACCATGCATTATTATTTTGGCTGATTTTGTAATTCAATAACTACAGTCTCATTTGGTAAGGAACTAAATATTAGAAAGAAGAGAAATACAGTTTGAGATCATGAGAAAAAAAATGTTTACAGAATGTGAGTTTTTGGTAAGTACTTATTTTATATTACTAAAATATACAGAGAAAAGAGACATTTCTACTGAAGAGTATAAAAAGTGGAAAAGAAAGATTTGTACTAAGAACTGAGTTCACCAATTTTACCACATCACATAGTCCTGCACGTCGATAAACTTACATACTGGTTACCCCTCAAGAAGGTTCTGATGCAATTACCTTAACTACAAAATATAGTAGTTTGGGTATATGAAAGGACAGAGAAAGGAAGGTAACATTAATTAGTGAATTAATGAAGTATTTATCTTATGCATTTATTTATTCATCTATTCACAATATGAGTTCATTAACATTTTATCATTTAGCTATTAACATTTTAGTGTCTCTCAGGAATAAATCTACTGAGAGTGACTTATCCAGGTGTCAAGAGCATCAGGGGAAAATGTTTCTAACTGTTGGAATACCCCTGTTTTCCTGTCTGCTACTGTTGGATAGTCAATAAAAGTGTATGGCAACACTAAGTCTACCTACTTTTATTAATCAATCATAAAGCACTTTCGGTGATTCTGGAACTTGACAAAGCACTTATAAACTACAAACTTAATTTTCTTTACACTTTTAAAGCAAATATTATATTGTGTATCTTAAACCCTTTGTTACTAATCCATCACCTGTAATTACTAAAATAACAATGTATATATGTGGCATAATAGGCAGTACAATTTAAGAAAAAGTGTATTTGAATAGTGAAATGGAATTTCATCTTAAGTATACAAAAGTTAATGAAAGTGGCAGATTTTAAAGTTTATAATAATACTGTGCTTAGACCAATATAGTAATTTCAATTTTGTGTGCATATTATGGATCTTAATAAATTAATTTGCAAGTCATTCCTATGAAGTATAAAAATCTTAATCTTTATTTCGAGGGGGATAATAGAATACAATTATTTAGATAGGTGTTATAAAATCTTCTAAAAATTCAGGACACTTATTTATTTCTCTTTAATATCAGTGACAATTTCTCACTGACAATTCTCACTATCTTTAGTGCAGAATTATATCAAGAGTGGTGGTATTGAGAAGGACCACTAATGTCTACAGGAAGCACTAATAAACCAGAGAGGAAATGCTTATCTATCTTTCTATCCATCCATCCATCCATTCATCATCTGTCCATCTAAATAATAAGACAACAAAACTTGAGTTACAGTTGGTAGTTTTTCACCAATAGTACCTAGAGGTTGAAAAAACAGCAATCAAAGTAATTGTGAGCAAATATCAAGGAAATCATTCCGCAGTTGCCTTATTTGTTGGTAAATTGCAAAAAGTCTTGCTGAATGATTTAATTCTGATTATAACCAATTCTCATTGTTCATCTACTGTCAGTGATGTCACTCCCAGTATTGTGAAGAAATCCTGTTCATCTCCAGCTCTCCTTGACAGCTAATTTCATCTTCCTCTAGTACTGGAAGTTTGAGTCTTGTGATGCCACTTTCCTATTCAAAAGTCTCTATTCTAAGGGCTTCATCTAGCCCTGAAACCATGAAGGCAGACTGTGATCTGGCTGTATACATTATAATTTTATATATATTTCTATTCACCTCAATAATATTCTTCCAACAGGTTTTTAAATGAAATAAAATTTACATGTGGTAAAATGTGTGAATCTGAGATCCTTTTCACTCACCTGTGTGGGAGTTCAGACCCAAGTTGGCCCGAGGCCATTCTGGCCCTGGCAGACAACTGCTGGAGCTCAGGCCTGGCCCAGATCCAACTCGCTGACCTTCTCGGGAATGAGGAACCAGGTAAGCTTGGGTGCACCCCCCACCACCAGCTGGGGCCCAGGTCATTTTTTTCATAAGATGCAGTCATCCCCATAGCCTTCCCCATGCAGTACCTCAACCTTGGGACAGCAGACAGGGCGTAGAAGCAGCTGCATTTTGGAGCAGGCATCCCAAAGCCAGTGTAAGGCCCACCCTTTCAGCCCCATCTCTGAAAGAAGTTGCATCCATCTTGGGGCACCTCCGCTGCTATCTTGAGTTACCTCCTGCTATTGCCACCACCTATAGTTGCAGTGGTGTCCATCCAAGGACACTGGCTGGATCTGGAAACCCAACACCAAAGTGAGATACAGATAATCTGCCCAGATACTACAAGATTATAGGGTAGAAACTGTAATACCTCAGATCCACTGCAAGTAAGGAAATCCTATAGAAAGCATGAAAAAAACAAGGGAGAAAAGTGCCCCGAACAAACCAGGATACTACAATAACAGAACCCATGGACAGTGCAGTTGATGCAATGTCAGTGAAGCAGTTCAGAATGTCCATAATTAAGATGAATTAAAGAATGACCTAAATGAGTGAATATAGGCAATAATCGATCAACCCAACAAAGAGATAAGATAGCAAATACAGGAAACCATTGACAACACCAATAAACAGATAAGGGAACAAATGCAGGCATCCATTGATCACACCAACAACAACATAAGGGAGCAAATACAAGTATCAAAGATTACTTCAAGAGGGAGACCCTGAAAAAAAATTATAAATCCTTGAAATGAAGGAAACAACCAAATAAAAAACTCAATAGAAAGCATCACCAACAGACTAAATCACATGGAAGACCCAATGTAAGATAATAAAGACAAAGTATAAGATCTGGAAAATAAAGTTGATCACTCAGTGAATATAGTAAGAACCATGAGCAGAACATCCAAAAACTATGGGATAGCATCAAAAGACAAAATATAAGAGTTACTGGGATAGAGGAAGGCACAGAGATTCAAACCAAAGGAATATACAAACTCTTCAATAAGATAATATGAGAAAATTTCCTAAACATGAACAATGAATTGTAAAATGAAATACAAGAGGCTTACAGGACACCAAATGTTCAAAATTGCAACAGAACTACACCAAGGCACATTATAATGAAAATACCTAACATACAGAATAAGGATAGAATCATAAAGACTGCAAGAAAGAGGAATCAGGTTACATATAGGGGGAGACTAATTTGTATCTCAGCAGATGTTTTAAATCCAGACCTTCAAAGACAGGAGAACCTGGAACAGCATATACCAAGCTCTGAAAGAAAATTGAGGCCAACCAAGAATTTTCTGTCCAGAAAAATTAAACTTTAGATTTTATGATGAAATAAAAATCTTCCATAATAAACAAAAGTTTAAAGAATTTACAACTCAAAAGCCTGCTTTATAGAATATCCTCTGTAAAATATTCCATGAAGAAGATTTGAAAAACAATGACAAAAATCAGCAAAGGGAGGTATGACACTAATGAAAGAATCAAAGGAGAAATCAAGTCAACTTAAATGCCAAAAATAAATAAAAATGACTGGGAATACAAATTATGTCTCAATAATAACCTTAAACGTTAATGGCCTAAACTCATCAATCAAAAGACATACACTGGAAGATTGAATTTTTTAAAAAAGACCCAACAATTTGTGGCCTCCAAAAGACTCATCTCATAGGAAAAGACATCTACAGACCGAAGGTGAAAGGTTGGGAAAAATCATACCACTCACATGGACTGCACAATCATGTGGGAGTTGAAGAATTTGTACATTCCTATAATATGCTGCTGAATAAACAATGGGTGGCAAAAGACATAAAGGAGGAAATTTAAAAATTCTTAGAGGTAAATGAGATACAACATATCAAAATTGCTGGGACACTATGAAGCCAGTATTAAGAGGAAAGTTCATTGAATGGAGTTTATTCATTAAAAGAAGAAAAAGTTGACAAATAAATGCATTAACATTACATCTCAAATCCCTAGAAAAGAAGAACAAATCAACACCAAAAGCAGCAGAAGACAGAAAACAATTAAAATTAGAGCTGAAATCAATACAATTGAAACAAAAGAAACAATTAAAAAAATTAACAAAACAAAAAGTTGGTTCTTTGAAAAAAATAAATAAAATTGACAGATCCTTAGCCATGCTAATGAAGAGAAGGAGAGAGAAAACTCAAATTACTAACATCTGTGATGTAAAAGGAGATATTATGTCATAAAATACAGAAATACAGAAGATAATTAGAAATTATTTTGAAAGTTTGTATTTCAATACAATAGAAAATATCAAAGGCATCAACAAATTTTTAGAGTCATATGATTGCCCAAATTGAATCAGGATGATAGACACAATCTAAATAGCTCAATTTCAAGTAGACTGATAGACCAATGGTATAGAATAGAGGATACAGAAACTAACCCACATAATTACAGTTACCTTATATTAGATAAAGGCACCAAAAATATACGTTGGAGAAAAGATAACCTCTTCAACCAATAGTGCTGGGAAAAGTGGAAATCCATATGCAACAAAGTCAAACTCAAAGTGGATCAGGGACCTAGGAATTAAACCAGAGAAACTGCATCTATTAGAAGAAAAAGTAGGCCCAGATCTCTATCTTGTGGGGGTAGGCCCCAACTTCCTTAATAATACTCCTATAGTACAAGAATTAATATTAAGAATCAACAAATGGGATGGATTCAAACTAAAAAGCTTCTAGTCAGCAAAAGAAACAATCAGTGCGATGAATAAAGAGCCTATAATATGGGAACAAATCTTTACCACACACAGGTCAGATACAGCACTAATCTCTAGGATATATAAAGAACTCAAAAATCTTAACACCAAAAAAAAAACCCACAAATAACCCAATCAATAAATGGGCCAAGTAACTGAACAGATGATATACAATCAATCAACAAATATATGAAAAAATGTTCAACATCTCTAGCAATTAGAGAAATGCAAATTAAAGCTATTCTAAGATTTTATTTCACTCCAGCCAAAATGGCAGCTATTAAGAATACAAACAACAATAAGTTTTGGCAAGGATGTGGGGGAAAAGGCACATAAGATGCTGGTGGGACTACAAATTGGTGCAGCCAATATGGAAAGCAGTATGGAGATTCCTTGGAAAACTGTGAATAGGACTACCATTTGACCCAGTTATTCCATTCCTGGTTCTGTACCAAAAGGACTTAAAAACAGCACACTACAGGGACACAGCCACATCAATGTTTATAGCAGCACAATTCACAATAGCTAAACTGTAGAACCAACCTAGATGCCCTTCAAAAAATGAATGAATAAAGAAACTGAGGCATATACACACATTGGAATATTATTCAGCAATAAATGAGAATAAAATCATGGCATTTGCAGGTAAATCGACGGAATTGAAGAATATAATGCTAAGTGAAGTTAGCCAATTCCAAAAAACCAAATGCTGAATGTTTTCCCTAATTTAGGGATGCTGATTCATAATGTCAGGGATGGAGGCATGAGAAGATTAGATGAACTCTAGATAAGGCAAAGGGGAAAAGGGGAGGGAGAGGAAGGGAGGCGGCATGGGGGTAAGAAAGACAGTGGATTGAGATGGACTTCATCACCTTAAGCACGTGTATGAAGACATGAATGGTGTGACTCTACTTTGTGTACAACTAGAGATATGAAAAATTGTGCTGTCTATTGTAATATGAATTGTAATGCATTCTGCTGTCATAGTTAACAAATTAAAATAAAAAGATAAAAAAAGTGTGAATCCTAAGTCTATAATTAAATTGTTCAGTAAATGTATATATTCAGTTAAATAACACCTAACTTTCCCATAGAGAAAATTTACATTACACATATAACTTTTTATTGGTGCATATTAATAATAAAAAATAGTGGATTTCATTGTTGGATATTTACCTACACATAAAAACATAGTTTGATCAATTTTGTTTTTGAATATTTCCCCTGCCTTCTTCTCCTCCCTCACCCTGATTGCCTTTCTTTACCCAATGATGTCCCTTCTACTTTTACAGCATCTTTTTCTTCCTGATTTTTTCTTCTCTAGATTCCACATATGAGAAAAAACATGACACTTTTCTTTTTGGCTTATTCCACTCCAATCTGTGGTTTCCAGTTTTATTCATTTTCCTCCAAGTAACATAATTTTGTACTTACATATAGTGGAGTAAAACTTTTATACATATAACATTTTCTTTACTTATTCATCTGTTGAGGGACACTGATACTGATTCCATAACTTGGCTACTTGGTTATTGCAAATTGTGTTTCTGTAAACATGGGCATGCATGGATCACTACAGTAATGACTTTAAATCTTTGGGATAAACAACAAGGAGAGGTATAATAGTTTAAAGTGCCTCCTTCCATAGACCCTGTTCTAACTTGTATCATCATAAATAATTTTGCTTATTCTTAAAATTATATACTCGAAATGAATGCATGTTTCAAGTTTGTCTTCTTTCATTAGACTGAAAAATAGAGGTTATTCAATGGTGTTGCATGCATCAGTAGTTTGTTCTTTCAAACTTTAAATAATAATTCCTAATATAACTATCCCACAATTTATTTATTTATTTATTTTTCTATCACCATTTGGCTTCTTTTATTGAAAGTTGAGTACTTTCTACTTATTGGCTATTGGACATAAAACTGTAACTTTTTTAACATTTTTTTTTTAGTTGTGGATAGACATAATACCTTTATTTTATTTATTTATTTATTTTTTGTGGTGCTGAGGATTGAATCCACTGCTCACATGTGCAAGGCAAGCATTCCACAACTGAGCCGCAACACCAGTCCTGTAACAAATATTAGTTTACAAACCTTTTTAAATGAATTTATCTTTTGATTTTTCTTAATAGACAAGTAGAAGTAGAATTTGTAATACACCGAATAAATGTCTGTTGAACTACCATAGACATTCTCCTAAGTGTATGCACCATTTTACACTACCACAAACAATGCATAAGATTTTTAGTTTTCCAACATATTCACCACCATTTAGTTTTATTAGTCTTTTTTATTTGGCATAATAATATCTCATTATGGTTTTAATTTTCATGTACATGAAGGCTAATATGCTGAACAACTCTTCATGTGATTGTTGGCCTAATATTTTTTAATATTTTTTTTAGTTGTACTTGGACACAATACCTTTATTTATTTATTTTTATGTGGTGCTGAGGATCAAACCTAGAACCTCACACGTGCCAGTTGAGCACTCTACCATTGAGCCCCAGCCCCAGCCCCTGTTGGCCTTTTCATGTTTGGGAAAAGTGGAAATCCATATGCAGTTCAGCTGTGTGTGTGTGTGTGTGTGTGTATGTGTTGTGCACTTTAAGGGACAGGTAATATATATTTTAGTCTTTGGAAGCCACATAAGATATACATAGATTATTCTTTTTTTTCTCTTTTTTTAAAGAGAGAGAGAATTTTTTAATATTTATTTTTTAGTTTTCGGTGGATACAACATCTTTATTTTATTTTTATGTGGTGCTGAGGATTGAACCCAACACCCTGCACATGCCAGGCGAGTGTGCTACCACTTGAGCCACAGCCCCAGCCCTTACTCTTTTGTAACTCTTTAAAACTGTGAAAATAAATATTTTGCCTGTGGGTTTTACTGACACTTGGTCTAGTGTTTTTCCTTTTGTTCTAGGTTTTCATTTTATTATTTATTTAAATATTTGTGTATTCTGAAACATGTTTCCATTCTTTAGAAATGTATATTCTGGGAAAGTATTTGAATATTTGATATGATTTTTGTTGTTATTAATTTAAAAGTTAAAAGCAGATGTAATGGACAAGATATTTAATCTTTACAATTTATTGCATGTTTTTTAAATCACTGTCATACGCACAAGCTTAGCGATTCCATCTGTAGTTGGAGGTGTAATTATCTGGTAAGCATTAGCATTGCTTAGTTGCTTGATACTGTTGTTTAAATTACCCATATCCTTCTTAATTTTTTGTTGTTTGGTAAAGAAAGTGTTTCCTATCAATAGTAAGGAAAGGATGTGCAAATATCTACCTCTAATTATAAATTTATTTTCTCTTTTAGTTCCTTCAATTTGTATTTCTTTAGCTGGAAGATTTGTTATTAGATAACAAAAAAAAAATTAGGATTATATGGCTTCCAAGGTGTGATTGTTTTTAGTTAAGAGATGTGCCTTATGCCTTATTATATTTAGTAATTCCCTGTATTCTGATATCTCCTTTGTCTGATATTGATAATGCATATCAACTTTCTTAAACTTAATTATTATACCTAATATATTTTAAATTTCAATATATATTTTTAACTTTCAATCTGTTTTTATATTTAAAGTTTGTGTTTCAGAAATGTCAAGTACTCGGGTCTTACTTTCATATTAAGTCTGACAATCTTTGCCTTTTAATTGAAATATTTGACTATATTTAATGTATTTATCAATATCATTGTATCTGAGTCTCTCCATTTTTTCTTTATAATTTACTCTCAAATTCTCTTTTGTTTTTCTTCTTCTTTCCTTCAAGCTTTTCTTTATTACTGTCTTCCTTTTCTTTTTGTACTGAGTGTAGTAAAAGCTAATCTATTATTCATATTTTATTCCATTTCCATTATTAGTATTTAGTCATACTACTTTGTAGCAGTAGAGTGATCACTGTAAGAAATTACGACATGGGGCCGGGGTTGTGGCTCAGTGATAGAGCACTTGCCTCACATATGTGAAGAACTGGGTTCAATCCTCAGCACCACATAAAAATAAATAAAGATATTGTGTCTATCTAAATTTAAAAAATATTAAAAACAAAAAAGAAATTACTATGTGGGTCTTTAATTTAAACTATCAAGTATAATAGAATTAAACTAATTTTAGAAACCATCCATTGATTTTCCCACTCATTGTGCCATCACTGTAAATTTTACTTTTGCCTATCTTATGAACTTCACCATTCATCGTTTCTTGCCACATCTCAAAAATTTTTATGTAAAAAATAAGGAAAATCAAACATTAGTCATATATTTCTGATATATTTACTATTCCATTGCTATTCATTCTTCTAATTGATCAACTTTTATTGGTAGGCTTCTCTCTTCCACCTACAGAACATTAGCATTTATTATAGTTCTCAACTTTTGGTTGACAGATTCCCACTACTGTGGTGTATCTAACCCTAACCCTCATTTTGAAGCATATTTTTGTTATCTCTTCAGTACTCTACTGGCTTTATAGTTAAGTCTTGATGTTGGTTGTTACCAGTCTTCCAACTTTGTTGCTTCTCTTCAGTATTGTGTTGGCTATTTTGAGACTTTTGCCTCTTCCTGTAAACATTAGACTAGGTTTGTCAATATTTGCTACATTATGTTCTGCGATTTAGATTTGGATTCTGTTGTATTCATATATAAATTTGGAAAGAATCGACAACCTGACAATATTGAGTCTTCCTAGCTATGTACATGGAATCACTCTATAAGATTTTTTTTTTATTTTATATAGTTGGTCATGTCATCTTAAAACAAGCATTATTTCTTCAAGTCTTTATGAATTTCACTTGTTATACGTGTCATTTTGTTAAGTAAAATTTTCATTATGATGGAAAACTAGTAAGGTGGAACAAACTTGCCTTGTTTATAATCTTACTGAGAAAACTTCATACTTCTCCCTACTAAGTATGGTGTTAGTGATAGTGTTTTTGTTGATATTCTTTATTGCATAATAAAAGTTCACCCTTATTCCTTGTTTTCTAAATATTTTTAATATTATGAATAGGTGTGCAATTTTTTCATATAACCATAGATTGGATCATAACACTTTCCCTCTTTAGCCTCTGATGCAATGGATTAAATCAATTTTTTTAATATCAAACTAAGCTTGCAGACCTGAAGTAACTCCCATTTGGTTAGGGTGTATAATTCTTTTCATACATTCCTGGCTTTGGTTTCCTAATATTTTGCTGAGGACTTTTTACATCTATATTCGTGAGTTATATTGATCTGCAGTTTTCTTGGAATGCTTTCTCAAGTTTAGTACTAAACTGGTACCCTGTTAACTTCTATTTTCTCAGAGAAAATAAAAAATTGGTATAATTTATTCCTCAAATTTTAAATAGAACTCACCATTGAACCCATCTGGATCTGATTCAGATTGTGTCTTTCTAGGAATTAGTCCTTTTCATGGGCTAATTCCAAATTTGTGAGTATAGTACCATTCATAGTATTGTTTTATTTTACTTTTAATGTCCACTGATGTGTAGTGATGTTCCCCTTTTATTTCCAATATTAGTAATTTGTATCCTTTCTCATTTTTTATCTTGTTTAGCCAAGCTAGAAGCATGTGGACTTTATTGACATTTTCAATAAACCAGCTTTTGGTTTTGTTGATTTTATTTACAGTGTAATTGATTCCTATTTTAATCTTTATATTTGTTTTCTTGGACTTATTTTGAATTTAATTTCCTAGTTTCCTCAGATAAAATCTCAAATGGTTGGCTTGAAACCTTTCTTCTTTTTTTAATGTATCCATTTAATGTTGTAAATTTTCCTCCAAGTACAAATTTTGATAAGTTATGCTTTTATTTTAAAATATTTTTACATTGTTTTGACTTCCTTCTTTGGTCCATGTGTTATTTTAAATTGTATGATCTCTAATTCTCAATTGATGCTTTATTAGTTTGTGTGTTTGCCTGTTTTTCACAAAGTCTTTTAAACATATTGTTTTGGGGCTCTCATTGATTCAGATGAGAAATCAGCTTCCATTTGTGGTGTTGATCTTCTTTAGATAATGTAGCTTTTTCTTCCATCTTTAACACATTTCTCCTTAGTTTGGTTTTCATCCATGTGACTGTGATACCTAGGCATCATACCTAGGTGAAGTTTTCTTGTTATGTATAGTTCTTTCATTTGTTTGGTTTCTTTGATTGGTAAGGTGAAATCTTTTTATTCATTATTCATTTATTTAAATATTTTAAGAAAGGAATATTTTTAAAGTGATAAAGAGAGAAGAAGTGAGAGAAAGGACATCAAGGCAGTTTCATATATTAAATTATGCTAAAGACTGACCTTGCTCATTTATATCTTGCAAGGCATAGTGTGAACCAGTACAAAAGACGGAACAATGATCAGTTGGATTTTGGCATATTCATATACTGTATCTCAGTGATTGTCAAATTGGAGAGTTTTCCTGTTAGAGACACTTGGCAATGGTTGGAGAAATGTTCACTTGTCACAACTCAAGAAGTTCCACTGGCATCTAGAGGATGGATGCCAGGGAAATGTTAAATATCTTATAATGCTGAATACAGTCTCTGAAAAGAAAGATTCATACAGTTCAAAGTGTCAGTAATGCCCATGAAAAATTTTTCTATTTGAATATTAATATTTGCTCTATTAGACAGACGAAAGAAATTAAAGGCATCAAAATAGGAAAAGAAGAACTTAAATTATCACTATTTGCAGATGACATGATTCTATACCTACCAGACCCAAAAGGGTCTACAAAGAAACTATTAGAGCTAATAAATGAATTCAGCAAAGTGGCAGGATATAAAATCAACACGCATAAATCAAAGGCATTCCTGTATATCAGCGACAAATCCTCTGAAATGGAAATGAGGACAACCACTCCATTCACAATATCTTCAAAAAAAATAAAATACTTGGGAATCAACCTAACAAAAGAGGTGAAAGACTTATACAATGAAAACTACAGAACCCTAAAGAGAGAAATAGAAGAAGATCTTAGAAGATGGAAAAGTATACCCTGTTCATGGATAGGCAGAACTAACATCATCAAAATGGCGATATTACCAAAAGTTCTCTATAGGTTTAATGCAATGCCAATCAAAATCCCAACGGCATTTCTTGTAGAAATAGAAAAAGCAATCATGAAATTCATATGGAAAAATAAAAGACCCAGAATAGCAAAAACAATGCTAAGCAGGAAGTGTGAATCAGGCGGTATAGTGATACCAGACTTCAAACTATACTACAGAGCAATAGTAACAAAAACAGCATGGTACTGGTACCAAAACAGGCGGGTGGACCAATGGTACAGAATAGAGGACACAGAAACCAATCCAAAAAACTACAACTATCTTATATTTGATAAAGGGGCTAAAAGCATGCAATGGAGGAAGGATAGCATCTTCAACAAATGGTGCTGGGAAAACTGGAAATCCATATGCAACAAAATGAAACTGAATCCCTTTCTCTCGCCATGCACAAAAGTTAATTCAAAATGGATCAAGGAGCTTGATATCAAATCAGAGACACGCCGTCTGATAGAAGAAAAAGTTGGCTACGATCTACATACTGTGGGGTGGGGCTCCAAATTCCTCAATAGGACACCCATAGCACAAAAGTTAATAACTAGAATCAACAAATGGGACTTACTCAAACTAAAAAGTTTTTTCTCAGCAAAAGAAACAATAAGAGAGGTAAATAGAGAGCCTACATCCTGGGAACAAATCTTTACTCCTCACACTTCAGATAGAGCCCTAATATCCAGAGTATACAAAGAACTCAAAAAATTAGACAATAAGAGAACAAACAACCCAATCAACAAATGGGCCAAGGACCTGAACAGACACTTCTCAGAGGAGGACATACAATCAATCAACAAGTACATGAAAAAATGCTCACCATCTCTAGCAGTCAGAGAAATGCAAATCAAAACCACCCTAAGATACCATCTCACTCCAGTTAGATTGGCAGCCATTATGAAGTCAAACAACAACAAGTGCTGGCGAGGATGTGGGGAAAAGGGTACACTTGTACATTGCTGGTGGGACTGCAAATTGGTGCAGCCAATTTGGAAAGCAGTATGGAGATTTCTTGGAAAGCTGGGAATGGAGCCACCATTTGACCCAGCTATTCCCCTTCTTGGTCTATTCCCTAAAGACCTAAAAAGAGCATGCTACAGGGACACTGCTACATCGATGTTCATAGCAGCACAATTCACAATAGCAAGACTGTGGAACCAACCTAGATGCCCTTCAATAGATGAATGGATAAAAAAAAAATGTGGCATTTATACACAATGGAGTATTACTCTGCATTAAAAAAATGACAAAATCATAGAATTTACAGGGAAATGGATGGCATTAGAGCAGATTATGCTAAGTGAAGCTAGCCAATCCCTAAAAAACAAATGCCAAATGTCTTCTTTGATATAAGGAGAGTAACTAAGAACAGAGTAGGGTCGAAGAGCATGAGAAGAAGATTAACATTAAACAGGGATGAGAGGTGGGAGGGAAAGGGAGAGAGAAGGGAAATTGCATGGAAATGGAAGGAGACCCTCAGAGTTATACAAAAGCACATACAAGAGGAAGTGAGGGGAAAGGGAAAAATAATACAAGGGGGACAAATGAATGTCAGTAGAGGGGGCAGAGAGAGAAGAGGGGAGGGGAAGGGAGGGGAGGGGGGATAGTAGAGGATAGGAAAGGCAGCAGAACACAACAGACACTAGTATGGCAATATGTAAATCAATGGATGTGTAACTGATGTGATTCTGCAATCTGTATATGGGGTAAAAATGGGAGCTCATAACCCACTTGAATCAAAGTGTGAAATATGATATATCAAGAACTATGTAATGTTTTGAACAGCCAACAATAAAAAATAAAAAAAAAAATATTTGCTCTATGTACAATTGTGTATATATTAGACTTATATAAATATCAATTTATTCAAATAAAACCCTGATCTATTATGTCATGCTGTATAGTACACTTAATCCTTTTTATTGTTTATTTAATTTTTATGTAGCTTTGCTCCACATGCAAATTTTATGAAAACAAAGGCTTCATGTGTCCAATCAGATGTGCATTCTTTTTACCTTGCCCATTGTTTGGTACTTAATAGGTATTCATTATAGTGACTGAATATGCAAATGCATGAATGGATCCCTCAATTTTCACAGATATTATTTTACTTTTTAATTTATACTCCTGAAGTTCTCCTTGAATAGAGTAATAACAAGAAACTCAAAAATAAAAATTAAGGTGACATTTCCAGAATTGCTTTGTTGAATTCTGAAGTAAAAAATATAAAATACAATAAATGATACATTTTGTTTCTTTTATAATTTATAAACCAAATTTTAAATTGCATGTATGTTTTATTAACCTTATTTTATTGGGAATATTATAAAATATACAACTTTTCTTCATATATTATTATCCTTATATATCAAGATTAAATTTAACAATGTTCTTGTATTACTATTTATAAAGTAGAATTGCTTATCCCTTAATTGTATCTGGATAACTTGAGAATGATAGATACACACACACACACGTTTTTTTTGTGTGTGTGTATTCATGGGTGGAATTGCTGAATGACTTCTTTAAAAGCTATTTCCAATTAAATTTTTCAGGGAAAGTTTAGATTACATTTCTTTTCACAGTTGTCACTGATTTAACTGATTATTTTCTTAAAAACAACATGTACTATCTTAATGTTAAAGAAGAAAAAGCAAAAAGAGAAAAAAAAAGGGTCCCATGATAAAATGGGAAGAAGTTAAATCAACAAATTTAACATGTAGATATATTGGTTTCACTAGTACAAATGTTGGCATTTACAGAAAGGAATTATATCTCTTCAAGGTTATTTTAAATCTAAACCATATATATAAATCAAAGGGAAATTAATAAAAAATGATAAACCAAAGCAAAATTAAAATTGCAAAAGTCTTCTTTGTGTTTTACCACCTTGGTTTCATTTTATGAATTCCAACAAAACCATGGAAATGGAAGCCTTGAAAGAACTTTTGAGATGATTTAGTTTTGCCCCATAAAATAATTTTAGGTATTAGATTACTGATGTCCAGGGTGCTTCAGGACATGTTAAATCCTCTGAGTTTATTCCATTATTCTGTTAAATTATATTCATGAAATATATTCTAAAGTTTTATTATTTAAAAAAATAAGTATTAGCAAAGACAAATATATGATTTATGATGAGTAGAAGTATAACCGAATACCTACTTTGAGAAACTTCTGCATAATGTGCCAAACCTGAAGAACATGTTCTAGGATTATCTCTCAGAACTAATTTCAATTGTCGACCCCTTTCTGTAGACTATCTCTTAAAAAATAGTAGGTCTATGTTAGGTTAGATAGAGGAAGACACAGTTCTGGAAAGAAAAGTGGTCTGGGAGATGTCACTCTGCTGAAAACAAACAACCTATCATAAAAATCTCTTCTAAATAATCAATTGAAAAATAACTCATTTTAAATTATAATAAGGTTAGGTAGGAAAAACTAATCAGTATTCTTCATGTGAGTGAAATCTAATTTATTTTCTCTGCCTATAAATTAAACTCCTTTGGCGTGTGGGAATTTGGAAATGGCATTATAAATTTAAGAGATGAGAATTTTTGTGGTAGGGTGTAACCCTTCTAGAGAAGCTTGTATCCCCAGTGTGAATGGCATATTGCAGTTGTATAACTGAGAATGAAATGTGAAGGCAGGTTTCAAGGTTATAGGATGTTTGTCTAGAGCAATACTTAATTCAGAAACTTTATGTATAGGTGACTAAGATGATTTTGCTCTAACTTTAGAGAAAAAAATGTCCCATAAAATCCATTCACACTGGGGATACAAGCTGAAAATCTTCCCAGAGAAATAACATTCTTCAGAGTTATCTTTTAAGGTTTGCTTACAAATTTAATCTGTAACCATGAGCCAATAACTTCTGCTCATTTGAGCTTCCAATTTTATGAAATCAGAATTCTTTTTGTCTAGTAATACAAATTATAAGGGTGTTCTTCTATTAAAGCATCCCACAATCACTTGCTCTCCTGAAGATGGTATAGTGTTGATTTAAAAGTCCACAAGCTCACATAACCTTCAAGTAGCTCTAAATAGTGAAGCTAGGACCTCTGACTTTACTAAAATAATGACTGTCTACATGAAAATAATAAAAATACACTGGGATTTAATCTCACTCCAGTTAGGATGGTAGTCATCAAGAATACAAGTAATAGTGATTGCTGGCAAGGATGTAGGGGATGTTGGGAAAGGTACACTCATGGATCATTGGTGAGACTGCAAATTAGTGCAACCATTTCAGAAAATGATATGGAGATTCCTCAAAAAACTAGGAATGGAATAACCAAGTGACCCATCTATCCCACTCACTGGTGTTTATTCAAAAGAAGTAAAATCAGCATTCTGTAGTGATACATGCTTGCTAATATTTACAGCAGGGCAGTTCACAATAGTCAAGTTACAGAACCAATGTAGACATCTGTCATCAGACAATGGATAAAGGAAATGTGGTATATGTACAAAAGGGAATTGTATTCAGTCATAAAGAAGAAAGGAAATATATAATTTGCTGGTAAATGGATAGAACTGGAGAAAATCATGCTAAGTGAAGTAAGCTGGACTCAGAAATTCAAGAGTTGAATGTTTTCTCACATTGTGGAAGTGAGTGGCAGGGTGGAATAAAAGAAAGTACTGGCAAAAATTGAAGGGAGACAGTAAAGGCAGAGAATCAAGGGAGATGGAGGAGGGTAGGGCATGTGGGAGTACTGGAAAAGGACATTTACCAAATTACTCTATGTGCATGTACGAATACCACAGTGAATCATATATATATATATATATATATATATATATATATATATATATATATATATATATAAAATATAATATATTGTAACTCACTAAGTAAATAATAATGATAATAATTCACTAAGTAAAATAATAATAAGAGGAGATCATAGAGTATAGCAGGCCGACTCAGGGGAAGAAGAAGAAGGGAGGATATTAGGGAATGAGATTGATGGAATTATTTTATATGCATGCATAAATGTGACAAAATTAATCTCCCTATTATGTTTAATCATAATTTACCAATAAATAAATAGATCAAGTAGAATATAACCTTTCTATTGAGTATAATAAAAACAAATAAATATCAACTCCCTCATATATACTAAGTAACTAGAGAATACAGGTTGTTACTATAGGTATTGCAGAAATTGATCCAAAACACCTAAGAGAAATCATTAGAAGCACTTATCTGCCTTAAACAAGACAAAAGGATCTGCAATCCAAGTAACCATGCATACAGGATAGGTTCTAAAAGCATATTAACACATTGTCTCTATCTAAATTGTCTCCTAGTGAAGCATGTGGAACTTCAGCCTGAAAGAAACAGGCTTACATTGTTTTGGTTCTATTCCCCAAGGCAGGCTTCATGTTCATCAGGACAACTCTCTGACAGGTTGTTTCAAACCTCTATACAAGAAACAGCACTGCTTCCTTCTGGGTATTTAGAATGTAGGTAGCTTTTGCTTTGCCTGGTTAGAGTTCTTTTTCCATTAAAGAAGTTTGTGTGCTTCAGGGGTAAAGTTAAAAAGAGAAAGGTCAGAGTGGGATTGGAATTTAGGAGACAGGGTCATTTAAAACAGATCAAGAGAATCTTTCTCTTCAGAAGCACTAAAATACTTCGGGAAAGATGAGTGGGGCTAGAAGGGGCAAGACTTTTAAAATAACATACTGAAATGTGGATCCAAACACAGTATGATCGTTTGTCTAATATTCCAGAATTGATTTTAGGAAGCAAAATATTTTGGCTAGCAAAGACATATGACTTATTCATTGGGAAATGTGAATTGTTGAGTTTAGTTCAATCAAAGTTTAAGATAAATGAAGAAGGTTAATATTTCCTGCAGGGGGTTTTAGTTCTTTTTGCTTAACCCCTTGTTTACAATAAGTCTATCATTATTATTTGGAATGCTTGCTTTCTTCTTCTTTTTCTCTTTTTTCTTTATTCTTCCTGTAAGATCATATCTCTGTACTCTGAATCTGGTAAATAGTTTCTGAAGTACTAGTTAAAATACCCTTGATCTTGCTCCGAGACAGCCCTGGAAACTTAAATGGATGGTGTTTCATGATCTCAGCTCAGTCCCCACTAAATGTCCACATCACAAAACCACAACACTTAATTGTAAGTGATTGATTATCTCTGCTTAGCTTAAACTCAGGCTTGAGTCAGCCAGAGGACTTTATTACCCTCTGTTCCTGTGAGGGTGGTCCAGCCAGGTCAAAGTCGAGGTCAATAATAGGGCAGGAAGGTACTGACTTTGCCCATAATCAAGTCTCTCTCTATGGGAACAAAGAACTTAGCTCCTCAGAGATGCCCTTTTTACAAACAGATGCAGTCACCACTAGTGCTGAATGGCGACACAAAACTCAAACAGCATATTTGATTAAGCAAAACTCTTTTCGTTAACAAGGATTTGTTGATTTCTTAGTCTAGGAAATAAAGTGTTAAAATGATTAAGGTAGCAAATGATTTAAAAACATTACAATTACATGTTGGGTCACTAAAATATCTATTCAAACATTAAAATTGAAGGTACAATTTTAAACAATAACTTTTAATAAAAAACTTTATAAATAATAGGCTTTCAACTGTAAATCCACACAGTAGTATACACATAGATAGGATCACAGTTTTTTACAAGAAGAAATTTTATATTTGGAGTTACAGTGCAAAATCAAAACATCTATGCATTTTTATTTTAAGATCACATAGTAGTCCTAACTACTATTTGTTGTTAAGAATTTTAGATTTTATCACTGCAGCAAAATAAGATAATCCATTAATCCTAATTATATATAATTACTCAATATGATTTAAATAAAATTAAAATTAAGAATTAAGGGCAGAAAGGTACTGACTTAAGCGAAATATTGATTATAATAGTAACATTAAAAATCCAGCACTAAAATATGCATAATAAGTTATTTAAAAACATAAATTTGTCTCAAGTATTCTTAATTAGATATCTTCACATGAATTAGCCTATTAAATTATCAAGACTCTGCACTAAATTCTTAAGAATATTTTTGAAGTATAAATTATATTTTAAACAAAAGATAAGCTAAAAAGACCTGCATGAAAATGAGGAAAATAATAGGTCTATATGGAAATAGATATAAGTTTTTAGTGGTCAGCAAAATTGATATTTATTTAAACACTAATGTTATCTTTTATTGCATTGCAACCTTGGAAAAGCTATTGAATCTCTGCAAACATTCGAGGTGAAGTGGTGAGTTGAGATAAAGGATGAATGTGGAATCATTTCTTCCATTTGGGTTTGTTGTAAAGGATCAAATATATGTAAAAATATATAATATTTAATTTTTCAATAAACACTATATTTTTCATGTAGATAAAGCAATCAAAACTATGGCTTTAAGAAAGAGACTATAAGTTGAAACTTAATGATTGTTTTTCAAGTTTATAACCTTACTTAATAATTTAATAATTTTACTTTTCTACCATGGTTCATTTTCTAGGTAACATCTAATGGAGTGGATATAATTTAAATTTGTGTCACTCATCAATTGGAAAATTAGTTATA
The DNA here is from genome assembly GCF_047511675.1 of Marmota flaviventris. Lineage (NCBI taxonomy): Eukaryota > Metazoa > Chordata > Mammalia > Rodentia > Sciuridae > Marmota > Marmota flaviventris. The sequence goes on along the minus strand of NC_092502.1, from coordinate 126,357,275 downwards.
ACTCAGATTGCCCAGTGAGCAACAGATATTCCCTTCTGTTGCCATGAGGTAAGGTAGTGTGGACGTGTCCATGCTGATAGAATGTGACTCCAGGACTGCCATTATAATTCCCCTTAACATCCCAGCAATCAGTAAAGACTAGCACTACCACCACAGTTTAGCAGCAGCAGTCAATTCATATCACTGTGACAACCAAGATGAGTCAACTGTGTTCTGATTCTCTTAAAAAACCTACAGAGAAGAAATTTTTTAAAATATATGTTTTAAACAGAAAATGTTATGTTACTTTTTCTAAAGCTATTCCAAAGTTAGTTTGATGTATAATTTTATTAGATATCAAAATTTCTAACATTTTCTGTTTTTAAAGATAAAATTAAAGCACAATTATAATAAAAAATGATGCTGAAAATAAGAATGGAGAATTTTTTTAAACAATCCCATTGTCTTGGATAAAAATGCTTAATTAATATTCATTCCTCATAAAATTATGGCATTTACAGTAAATGGATGGAGTTGGAGAATATCATTCTAAGTGAAGTAAGCCAATCCCCAAAAAACAAAGGTGTAATGTTCTCTTTGATAAGTGGATGCTGATCCATAATGGGGTGGGGTGATAGGAAGAATGGAGGAACTTTGATTAGGGAAAGGGAGGGAAGGAAGGTAGGAAAGATGGTGGAATGAGATGGACATCATTACCCTAGGTATATGTATTACTGCACATATGGTGAAACTACACATCATATACTACCAGAGAAATGAAAAGCTGTGTTCGATTTGTGTACAATAAAATGAAATACATTCTGTTGTCATGTATAACAAATTAGAGCAAATAAGAAATCCATCACTCATACTTTTATGTGAATATAAAATATATATTTTTATGTGTTTTAAACACAGTTAAAATTATATACATATGTATATGTGTATGTATGTATAACTTATTATGGAATCTTATAGTACTGGAATATTTTGGTCTGTTTAGAAAAATAATTAGAGCCTGGGATACAATTCAGAGTCTGCCTTAGGATATTTGTTTAGGTACTTTCTATGTCAGGTTTTATATCATATTAAAATGGAATGAGGAGGATAATCACACTAGGATAGTTGCATAGTTTCTAACATTTTATGTGTGGTCACTAATATTAGCTGTTATTATATCATGTCAGAATATATATAGTTTCATTATTTTTAAGCTATATAGACTTGGATCTATCATATTTATTTAACTAAGTACTGATTGGTCTTTATATCATCTCCATTTTTCCTTATTATAAATAAAGTAAGTAAAAATGATGTGGAGGAGCCCACACTGGCTGTCTTACATCTAAATATCCCCTTCTACGTCAGTTGTTCACCACTTTCCCCTTTGCTGGCATTATCACTTTCCCCCTTTGTCCTGTTAAATTTTACTCATCATTTAGAGCACAGCTTAAACGTTCTGTCCTCAATGAAGTCTTCTTCCACCATTAAACCATGCCTTTCACTCTGCTATGTTTTGACATTTCCATGGTGTTTTTGCATCAGTATGTATTTTGGAAATTCTTAATGTACTCCCACCTGTCACCTCTCCAATAATTGCTGTTTAAGAGACAAAACCTGTTTTGCTTCACCTTTAAACCCTCAGATTCTATAAGAGTGCTTGACATGTCTTCAATCTATTATAAATATTGCTTGATAGAATGAATGAAGGAATGTGCGAATTAATAAATAAATCCTTGGGGCTGGGGATGTGACTCAAGTGGTAGTGTGCTCGCCTGGCATGCATGGGACGCAGGGTTTGATCCTCAGCACCACATAAAAGTAAAATAAAGATGTTGTGTCTACCAAAAACTAAAAATAAAATATTTTAAAAAATTCTCTCTCTCTATCTTTAAAAATCAATCAATCAATCAATCAATCCTCCCAAGTCTTTACTCACTAATTTGAGAGCTGAGTCTAAGTGCTAGTATCACATCCTAGGCAAAGCCTCCCTGACCTCCTCTTCTTTCCCAAGATGTTGGGTGCCTCTATTTCTATGTCTTTTTGGTGTACACTGTTCTTCCTTTCTTTTGCATCTTATTTAAACACATTATTTAATCTCCTTTATTTTTTGTCCATGAGATAAGAAATTTCCTTTTCCTTCCCACTTCTCTTCCTTCCTCCCTCCCCCTCCAGTTTTATTTTATCCCTGGTGTCTGTCAAAGACCAGACCCTCAATCATAACTTTGTAAATTAAATAAAATGAATTTTAAGACTGTCTTTCATAAGCTTGTTCTGAAACTCTGAATCAGACAATTAATCTCCCTGCATTCCAGTCTTCTCATTTACATAGTGGAAGCAAGTTGAGAGAACTCTTTGGAGGAAGATGCCCTCTACATTTCAATGGCATGGTGATTACTTAGTTGTATGACATGGGACTCTTCAAAGTGTGCACTTAAATTTTTATTTATGCAAATTCTAATTCATTGAAGTTAGAGAGGAAAATGAAGGCATGAGACTAAATCATGAAATAGTTGTTCAACAATATTTTAGGTTTAGATTTAGAGTAAGTCATTATATATATTTAAACTTATTTAAGTGAGCCTGAATATCTATATGCCAGCATTCACTTCCATCTCCCACAGACCCATCTTTATAATCACTGCACATTGACAGGATTTTCTCAGTTTTCTTAACTTCTATATTTAAAGCTCTTTTTTCTAGACTTGAATCTCTTTTGAAACTAAGCTTTTATGGTTCTACCTTCATATCTACTAGATACTAATCATGGGTCATTGCTGAATAAGAAACTCACCTAAGACTGATGTGGATTTTTTGATTAATGGACTTTATTAAGAATGGTTTGTGTTTAGTTGCTGTGGTACAAATGCAAATTAAATTCAGTTTTAAAATGTAACTGCACCTTTATAAACATTTTATACATTATAAGAAGATCATTAAGTTTTTTTTTTCCTGTAATGATTAAAATATAAAATTTTGCCAGAAGAGAGAATCATATAAAAATAACTATTTTCATTATTAGAATCATCTAATATCTTTTAAAGTCATATTAATCTTTCAATATTAATATTAGGAGTTATAAGAATCATCTAATACCTTTTAAAGTCATATTAATCTTTCAATATTAATATTAGGAGTTATCTCATATCTAATATGCTATATGAAAATTGTCATTATTTAAAACTCAGGAGACACCTGCCTGGGTTTGCAGGTGGGTTGTTTTTAATTTTATTATGCCAGGAAATTGTTTTTCCTTTCCATGTGTTTGTCCTCTTATCACTCATCCCATCTCCTGCTTCGAAATCCATCCTGACTCTAATAGGCTGGCATGATTAATCATCATAGAAGCCGACATGCAGAGCTCAGAGCAATAAAGAAGAAAGGCAGCAAAGGACATCTGAGTGTTGTGCAGCTACCTTTGATAAACACGAGAAGACACCTCACATTTAGATTATGAAAGGAGAAATTCATTGCAATCCTATAAAAGGATAAAGTCACCCTTACTTATTTACTTGTCTTTGGAAATTATATCCCACATACAATCTGGAATATATGGATAAAAAGAGTGTTTTTTATCTGTATATTCCAGATTTTTAAAAAATAAAGAAGTAAATTATTAACTGAGTAATGTTTTTGTTTACAGAAGAACCAAAGAGTAATTTCTGTGGCTCATAACATAAAAATTCACTTCATATTAGAAATAAATCATCTTTCTTTTGTACTAAAGAAAATACATAAATTGAATTTATCTCATAACTTGTCGAGAAACACTTTCCTAATTAAGCTATTGAAGTTAAATGTAAAAAAGAGGGAAAACTCTTGCCTGTCTGTAAGGTAGTAAAAAAGCTATTCTAGTCTAGTCAATAACAAATAAGTTCATTTCTTATCTTTAGGTTACTAATACAGAAGAATGAGGATACTGTCACACTATCTCCTTGTATTTGGTATTGATGTCATATTTTCTTTTCAGAATGTGATAAATGCTAAGGTCATAAAAGTTTCTTAAATTGACAGCATAAGAGTAATCTGGAAAATTATGAAGATTACAAATACCTAGGTTTTCCCCAAGTCTTGCACAGTCAATATTTCAATGGAATAATTTTTTAACAAGCCCATCAATTGATAATGATACATTTGCATCTTGGCCTCAAACTGGAACTTTTTTAGTGTTGGGGATATTAGAAAGAAAGAGAGAGGGGGGGGGGAGGGAGGAAGGAAGGAAGGAAGGAAGGAAGGAAGGAAGGAAGGAAGGAAGGAAGGAGGAAAGAAGGAAGGGTAGACAATCCAAATTTAATTTGTTTTGACAGAGGTAATAGGACACTTTATGATAGTTATTTTAAGATGAGCATACTTGATTCAGTTGACTATTTGGCATTCAGTGACAATTATCTGCAAATATAGTAGGTAACAGGAAGATACTACTACCTGATAAATCTGCTTACTAATGACTCATATATTTGCAGGGGTTTTTTGTTGTTGTTTTTTACTGGTTTAGTAAAAGGAAAGTGGGGGGAAGGAAGAGATGGCAAAGCAACAGTTCTTGATTTCTCAGGAGAAAAACAGTAAAGATAGAAAAATAAAATGAGGTGAGTGGGGGTGAATGTGTGGGTCATGAGGTGGGCGTGAGTCAACGTGAATGTTCTGTGAGTGTGTGAATGAAACAAGAAATGAGAGAAGCTAGAGAAGGGAGAAGAGAGAAGAAAATAAGATGTGTGGAAAGAAGACAGAAAAGAGAATTGAAGTGATGCAAAGAAGCCACAGCACTGTGAAAATGCATAGACGATGAGGAATTCATGTATAAATAGAGAAAAAAAAATCCAGAGAGTTAGAAAACCCTAAGGGAGAATTTTCAGTTTATAATGTGGTGGTGGTGGTGGGTGTGTCCAGTTTGTCACAGCTCACCCTTAGATGGACTCATTGCAAACTATGCTCTTTGGAGCATATCTAACACAGGTTTAACCTTGAATTTGCTGCGTCAATGAACAAAAAATTGTTTTTCTATTTCTATGTATGGTAGGGCTACATGGACTGAACCTTATCGACCATGAAAAGGTAGCATAATATTAATTAACTTATTCAATGAATATTTAGGTTCAAGCAGCTTTGCAATGCACTTGGATAAATTGGGAAGGAAAAGAACCAGTTCCTGCCCTCTTATAAAGTTAAGCCCACCAGTAATCTAAAAGACCATTGCTAAAGGATTCACATTTTTTAACTTTCATATGATTTTGATATTTTTCAAACTTGAATAATATTTCATGTCATATTCTTCACAAGAAAACTCTGTTTAATGCAAACTCCTTTACTATCCATATACTATTATTTTGTAGTAGCAATTGTAGAGTAATGTTTAAAATGTGTATGTGAGAATTGACAGAAAAATAAAGAAATCTAAATTTGACTCAAAGAGAGGAACATTTAAAAATGAATCAGTATAGTACTTTTCTTATGTGGCACAAAGGCTCTGAGTGAAAAGTTCATGAAACTCCAAAGATTGAGTAATTTATTGAAAAGGAATAAAACCATACAGTTCTGCTCCTTATCTTGAAACCCTCATGTACGCCCTTTCCTATGATACTGAGAGCTCTTAATTATTGGCTCCTAATAAATGCCCAGCCCACTACTGAACATGCTTCATAATTTACTTAAACTCTCTTAGCAAACTATATTGTGAACTCCATTTTAAGAGATGTGGATTCTCTGAGTCAATGATACAATAATTTGTCCAAGCCAGATAGCTAGGAGGTAACAGAGCCAAAATTCACACTAAGGTCTGAGTTCATAGTCCACAATCTTTCCACTACATTAAATTTTTTTCTAATAAAAATGAATCAAAAATTGAAGATGTTCTGTAACATATTCAGATAATGAAGATTAGCCATTTCAGGCTGACATGGCATCAATGGTTAATACATTGTGAGTCTGTAAAATTATTTTGTAACTTTAGCAGAGAACGATTTCTGTGAAAATCTCCAAGTTACTAAAAGATAAAGGTACTACTGGCTAACTTCCAGTTTTGCAGATGATTATGAATCATGTAATTTTACACTTAAACAGAATTGGGGCAATGTTGCTATTATCTGATTATTATTATCATTATTAAAATATTATGGTTTACTGTGTGCTAACACCTTGGTCTCACACATTGAAATGTTGATTACAAAACATTAAGGATGAAAAGCTTTCAAATATGTCATACATTTAGCTTTGTTTGAAAAAAGAAAGGCAAATATAAACTTTTTTTTTCTTCCCCAGCAGATCAGGGGTATCTTTCAAATCAAATTACAGACTATCTCTTAGAAAAACTTTCTTATTTACAAGCAACTGGAGATTTTATCCTGAGGAAAGAAGATTAAATAGTAAATGTTTTGTTTTTAACCATCCTGATGTACAAAATTATCTTGCTGGATCACCCCATAGACAAATTATTAATCAAAGCAGGAAGTGCTTACACAGAAGAAATTTTATGAGACAGTTGATCCAAAATGTAAATCATCTGCTATGCTTTCAGCATGGAGGTACAAAAGATCAATCTTGAATGGTTTTAAAGCTACAATTTCTGTTTTGAAATAGAAATTCAGCAAACATATAAGGCTTTTATTACAAAATAATGTTGTGCATGTATTAATATATAACAACAAACCCCACCATTATATACAACTATAAAGCACTAACAAAAAATTTTAAAAATGTTAATTTCTATCCATGTACATAGGAACATATTTAACCCATAATTAAAAACTATTAGATTTGTTAACATTTTTCTGTAATTTATGTTCTTCAAAATTGTCCTAAGTATGGGTAATAGAGCAGAATTGATAAGCTGAATTTTTGTATTTCAAAGTCAACATGAACAGTGTGGCATATGGTTCAGTTGGTAGTATTCTTCTAGCATGTGTGTGACTCTGGGTTTGGTCCCAATACTGTGTGGGAAAAAAAAAAATGTCAATATGAAATTTCTGTAAAATTGCATGTTTTGCATTTGGAAGTAAGTTCTAACTCCGACAATTCTTTCAACAATTCTGAATTTAATGTTTGATAAATACAAAGTTGCAGACGTGCTTTCCTTCCTTTAAAGGATCATATATTTTCATAACATTTTTGCATGTTGACAAACATTATCAGGCATATACTTTCTATCTAAAACACACTTGAGAAGTAATTGCCATATAGAAAAACTTATTAAATATTAAGTTAAAACATCTCTATAAAGTAATTCAATATTTGTTTTCAAATATTTTGTTTGGATAAATGATTACATTATTTTCACTTTTATTCTCCTTAAAATGTTTAAAATACATTAGAAAACACACTAATGAATCTGACATAACTTCCAATGTATATATATGAATACACCACAGTGAATCTCAACATCATTTACATACACAAGACTGAGACCCTAACTAGGAAAAGATAAACTCCATGTTTCTATAAATATGTAAAAAATAGACTCTACTATTAGGTATAACTAAAAAGGAGAAATGAAAATTTTAAAAATATTGCAGAAATGTGTGGGATATTCTTAACATACATGAAAAAACATAAGGGTAAAAAACATTGTCAACCCATGAACCCAGAGATACAGGCTATATAATCATTCAGATCTGGAACATTATGGAAACATTTGCATATTTGTTCAACCTCAGAAATCTTGGCATATGTGTCTAATGATGTTAAAACTTCTTTTTAACCTCTGACTGTTAATAGCATTTTCAGGTCCTCTGGGAAGGAAGAAACCACTATAAAATAGGATTAGGGCAGGCTTTCAAAAAAAAAAGAAGTAAAGAAGTAGTGGAGAGAAACAAAGAAGATCAAATACTCTCTTTTCATTAAAAAGTTTAGTTGCTATTTAAGCATTTTTCCTACTGCTTATCAATTCATAAATTCAAGAAAATTGAATAAAAACCACCTTTGAATAAAAACCAAAATGGATAACTTTAAGATCTAAAATAATTTGAAAAGGTTATTTTTAGTACATTCACAAAGAATGAATTTCAAAGAATGGAAAGAATTCGTGAAAATTGGAATATAGAAACTCAAAACTGTTATGTAGCTACTTGTTTATTTTGTTGAGTTTTGTCATGATCGCTTTTCTGAGAGAATCTGACAACTGGAGTTCCTGTGTGCACATGTCCTTTTTCTCTATTTTGGAATGGGGTGTAGTAAGCATTTCCTCCAAGCAAGTTGCTCATGTGGGTTATAAAATACACTAAAGTATTTTCAAAGTATGGAAGATCACCATATCAAATATTAAAATAAATAGATTAAAATAATTTCAACCTTTTCATCATTAATATTTCAAGAATCATAAGCTTATTATCAAGGGCATTAGCCATCATTCTCTTTGATATGGGACACTTTCGCCCAATGACTTCTATGACTGTTTTGTATTTCCTTTATAAATAAGTCCAAGGAAATTAGGAAGTACACTTTTAGCTTAATAACATATTTTCTAAAAACACAAAAAGAAATCGTCATGGGAAAGGCCAGAAAATAAATCCTTGGTTTTTTTCAGTTCCAGATAATATCATGTGAATTTTTGATTTCCTTCTTCCAGGCAATATAGTGACATAAAATTCTCCCTTTATAAATGAAAAATCTGACAACTCAGAAAGCTTAATAGATATTTGTTGTCTCAGGTTTGGAGGCTAGAGTATAAAAGTTATAATGTGTCAGTTCATGCTGCTATAACAAAATACTTTAGACTAGATGGCTTATAAACAACAGAAGTTCTTGACTTTAGATGTATGCAATCAGTGTCTACTTAATTTGGTTCTAGTGAGATCTCACTTCCAGATTATAGATTGTTTACTTTTTGTTTTATCTTCATAAGGCAGAAGGTATAGGAGCTGGCTCACAGTCCTCTTTTTATAAGTACACTGATCCCATTCATGTGGCCTTCCTTCCTCATGACCTAATTAACTTCAAGGCCCCATCGCCAAATATCACCAAATGGTAATCATGGTAATTACATTTCAGCATATGAGTTTTCAGAGGACACAAATATTCATTCCATAACACAAACTTTTTGTGGGATTGGCTTCTTATTAAGGTTGTATGGAAGGATCTGTTCCAGATTTCTCTCTTTGGCCTGTACATATTTTGCTATCTTTTCCCTGCATCTTCACACCTTCTTCCTTCTGTCCATGTTTCTGCCAAAATTTCCTCTTCTTAAAGGCCTTAACTATGTCAAGATCTTATCTCCAAAGAAAGAATACACTGAGATACAGGGAGTTAGGACTTTGGTATATGAAGTGGAAAGGAGGGGCACAGTTTAACCCATAACACTTGCCATATCAAATATTAAAATAAATAGATTCAAAATAAGTTTAAATATTTTGTCACTAATATTTCAACATGTATAAGCATATTATCAAGGGTGTTAGCAATAATTCTCTACTTGCCAAAATTGTAAAGAAACTGGGAATTAAAACACAGGCATGCTTAATTTGAAAGCCTATTGTCTTTGTATGGCAAGAATGACACATTCAGTGTGTAGTTTATGCAGCGAAGTATTGAACCTACTTTCTCACACCATGGAATTTTGTAGGGAAGATGCTGCTAGGAATAGGCTGCCATTTATCAGTCCTAGAGAGAAGAAGTGTACTTCCCAGCCAAGGAAAGAAGTCACACAAGTATCTTGTGATACAACTTAGCAGGACTGAGAATGCCATCTCCTCTGTAGGTCAATGCAAATGCTAGCTTTACTTGTATAGATTTCCTTAATTCCTTGATTTTATAACTAATAAGTGTTTTAAGTGTTTTTCAACTTTATAGTATGATTAATTTTTTCAGTGTTTTATACCAACAAATTATAAACTCTTTGAGGACCTCTTCTAATCAAATAAAAAGAATGAAAACACAAGTAATGAAAGATTATATCTAAACAACAGTACACTAAAATCCCCATTGGCTACCTAATTACTACCTAACTACTGGGATAGTTAAGGTTGAAAAATACTATCAAACCAATTGAACTTTCATGCATTGCTGGTGGGAATAGAAATTTCATAGTGAAAAAAGATATTGGCTGTTTCTTTTAAAATTAAACATACACCTTATGACCCCCAACTCCAACTCCTGGATATAAGCTTTGTGCTTACTTGCGAAAATAGAAAACTTGCTTTCAATCAAAAGTCTGTGCACAAATTCTGCCAATAGATTTGTTTAAAATAGCAAAAATGGGAAACAACCAAGATGTTCTTTAGTAGGTGGATGTATGAATAATTGATACTTCTATACAGTGGAATATTTAACAGTAAAATATATGAACTACTGACACCAGCAACTTGAATGAATTTAAGTAAAATAAGGTAATCAAACATATATATTTTGTATTTTTTCATTTATATAACATATTTGAAAAGAAAAATAGATACAAAATTCATCAGTGGTTTCCAATATTTATTTGTGGAAAAAGAGTATGACCATAGCAGGATAGAATAGAGGAGATTTTGGATGTTGGAATTATTTTCTATCTTGTTTATGATGATAGTTTCACGAATCTATACATGTGTTAAAATTTATAAAATTGAACATCAAAATAGCAATCAGTTTACTATATAATAATTTTAAAAATTAAATTAAAATGTGTTTCCAATATTTAGGTATTAAGGAAATGCCAGTTAAATCTCGATACCCTTGTTTTTTGACACTTTTATATTTTGTACAGATAACCAAAGTTGTAGTAGATAAATATAGTGTTATCTATATAAGCAAGTAAAAGTAAAATAGATAAATGTGATTAACATAGATAACTTTTAATTTTAAAATTAATTGTTAAAATTTTATCTTGTAATTTTTTGTCAGGTGATGAGGGCCACAACCAAGTTAAGATGGCGCCTGGCAGTATGCTAGGAGGAGTGGTTTCTGAGCTAACGCCAATGAGCCATTAAGATGATGAGGATTCCTTAATAACTGACCGCTGTGTCTAGATGATGTCAATTAAGTTAAGCTGTGTGTAATTAGTTGGGTATATGTACCTCTGTAGTCTGGCAGAGAAGCGGCTCCTGCTACCTTGGGTGCCCGCTACTTTGAGTTCTCAGTTCCTGCTGAGTTTACTCGCAATAAAGTAGTTCCCGATTCAACCTTCAAGTTGCTTGTCACCTCTCGGTTATTTAACCCAGCCGGACTAGGACTACGGCAGTCAGGCATTGGCAAGATCAGCAAGACTCTGTGAATGGTATTATTTTAATACTTGTGTAAAATCATATGTGAAAAATTCTAAATTGTCAGTTGTTTATTCTTATCTATTATTGCTGAGTCAAAGACTCTGAGAAGTCTAACTGTGATTCCTTGTGGAAATATCTTTTTGTTTCCTGTGAGTTTTTCTTATAATTTATAATCTTCTGTAGGTCCACAGTGCTACAACCAGATGACAGATTCTCTCTCTCTCTCTCTCTCTCTCTCTCTCTCTCTCTCTCTCTCTCTCTCTCTCCTTCTCTCTCTCCCTCCCTCCCTCCCTCCCTCCCTCCCTTCCTTCCTTCCTTCCTTCCTTCCTTCCTTCCTTCCTTTGCTTCTTTCTTTTCATCTGAGTCAGGATACTCTGATTCCTCAAATTAAAAACTCAAAACTTTCTTCAACTCCGTATAATTCCAAGGCATTATCTCTTTGAGTAGTTCTTCTCCCATACTCTTTTTTTTTTTCCCTTTAAGAAATTTGATTTAGATTTACAACTTATTTTTAGGTCTCAAATTCTTTTACACACCACATCTTTCTTAATTCTTTACATTGGTTGGATGGGTCTTTCTACTTCTGAGAATAAGGAGCCCTTCCAGGCTTGAGAGTTTATGGGGTCCCAGTTATAACCTTCCCATTATCTAAATCTTTTCCCATATATCCTTATTCTGTTTGGGACTTAGAATTTGAGACCTTATAGCCCAGACCCAGAACTTTTATCCAGTCCAGTTTCAATTGGTTCCTATAGTTTCAGCCTTTTCTTTGCTACATTGGCTTTGATTTTTCCCCTTTTTTAAAATATATTTTTTTTAATTATTTCTTTGGAACTTAGCAGTGTAAACCATTTTATTATATTTGATAAAGCAACCCTCTATGCTTCTCTCTCTCTCTCTCTCTCTCTCTCTCTCTCTCTCTCTCTCTCCCTGTGTGTGTGTGTGTGTGTGTGTGTGTAAGGAATGAGCGGTGGCTTTTGTACTGAAACAAGAGATCAATAGAAGTCTGATGTTAGGGTGACAAGAAACAGGGAAGACCATTTTAGGCTAAGTCCATAACAGCAAATACAAAGGCAAAAATATCTGAATGAGGAAAAAAGAAGTAAAGGACTGGAAAATTGCAAGATTTTAATTTTTAATTGATTTTTTTGTATATAGCATTAGGATTTATTTTGAAATGATTTAAACCTGTGGACTATAATTTGCTCTAATTCAGTCCCTAGTACTTTCCTTTTCCTTTCCTCCTCCCTCCCACTGTTTCCTTTCCTCCACTCTACAGATCTTTCTGCTATTTACTGATTTTTCTTTTTTTAATTAATGCCTTGTTGATATACATGATGGTGAGTTTCACATTGGTATATTCAAACATGTACATAGGAAAGTTAGGTCAGATTGATCCCTCTGTAGAACCACATGTTCATTTTTTGTGTAAGATACATCCTAAGAAGCTATTTTGGGGAGGTAAACTGAGAAAAATTGGTGGAGTCAGATCATGAAATTTGTGTACGTCATCCTAAGAGGTTTGGACTTGATTGTCCAGGAGACATAGCGTCATTAAGAGGTTTTTAAGAGGAAAAGGATATGATTAAGTAAGGAATTTATGTGGCATGTTCTTAGAACAATGTGGAGATGATTTGGAAATGCAAACAGACTAAATGCCTGGCAAGTAATTGAAGGCCCTCACCTAGGTTTAGTTGAAGGGGGTCAGTATAGAGGTGGACACATCATAGAAATAACTAGATCACATTCACAGAGCTTGGAAAATCTGGGATATGTGGACAGATTGAAAATAGTAGTGCAGTCAACAAAAGGTACTAAGCATAAATAAACTGTTCAATTTGAATGAAATCTGAAAGTTGGAGTTTTTCATTCTCTGATGAGAAGAATGGAAATTATTGGCCCAGGCTTTACTTTAAGAAATTCTTCAGGTCTATAGCCAATGCATTTGTAAGATGCTCTAACTTATTTGAAAGTGGACACATATAGCTCTGGCATTTAAAAACAATGCTTACATAGCTAAGTTTGTATCTGCCCAAGATAGTTCACTTCTACTACAGATAGTTTTAAAATTGAAACCCAGATGTGGGTTGGGAACATATTTGCTTTCACCAAATTCAGGCAACCTCATTTACAGTCCCATCTTCTGCAGACAATGTTTAATTGCTTCTTTTCAATCTAATTGAAACTATCTGTTAGTTTTTTTTTTCCCCCTCTAAGAAAAGAAAAGAAAAAGAAAGAGTCAAAAGCAAGACTTGGAATTTTAAAGTGCAGCTTTTGTAGTAACATTTTGAGCAATTTCTAGCAGTTGAAAAATGCTGATTGGTTGCCTAGAGGGTTATGCTAAGGAAAACAAGACAGAAATCCAAGCTGCAGAATTCATGAAAACCTTTGTCATGGCAAACAATAGTGAAACCCAACATTGCCTGGAAGGGGAAATTTGAGTCTGCAATCTGTTAGACTTCATGCACTGATAAGCGATAAGATTCTGTGCTGCATTTTGAAAAGAATACAGTAAACACAATTCTAGACAGGCCTGCCTCAGGCTTAACATGACACTTAAGTGTTCTGTAAGCAAAAAAAAAAAAAAAAGGCAGTTCTGGACACATTATAAACTATTTTTATTTTCTAGCATTAAGACTAAAACAACGTCAAGTAATATCTATTTATAGGAAATAAGTCTTCTATTCTGTTTCATCTATTCTATACAAACTTTGATTTGAAGGGAGAAAATCATCATTGCTGAAAATAAAAATATATGTAAACATTTGAAAATTGTATCACTGGGGGACTTGAGTTTTTGAATATGTTACCAATGCAAAACGGACTCAATTCAATTTCAGTACAATAAGTAGATATTTGCAACTGCATCTGAATTGAAATTTGTGACCTAGAATGGAAAAATAGTAATTAATCATTATGTAAATATTACCTTTAAGAATCATTCATGTTTAGCACTTAGCTTTCCTCTAGAAGATCCCAAGCAGGTCACAGGGGGAGGGAGGGACAACATCTTTTGTTGGGTTGGACCAAATATTTCATGACTTAAGATAGAAATTAGCTGAGTTTCTGAAAGCAAAGCATTCCACCAATTTCCTGAAACCAGGAAAATCTCTACAACTGTTCATGCTGGTACTTATTTAAAATTTATAATGAAAAATTAGAATAATTTACAGACATTTATTGAAGTACTCACTACAATAAGAAAGTTACATGGTATTTGTCTTAAAATTGTGGAGGATTTGGGATTGGAGAATAAAATTATTTTCTACTGAGACACATTTTCTTTCCTTCTTGCGATCCTATATAGGAGTTTATCCACACAATTTACAATTATATACCCACAATATAAAGATGGCAAGAAGTGTGTGAGCAACTGAAGATGAATTATAGAAATAAATACAATCCATTATATTATATAAAATAAAATGTGTATTATATACATAGCAGAATACATCAAACAATAATATAGTTTGGCATTATTTTTTACTATAAATAAAATAATAGAATTATAGTTTCTCTATCATAATTTTGAATTATGTAAGTTTTAGCTCACATTTGTTCTTTTTTATTGGTTATAAAGGCACATGTTCTAAATATAAAGAACTTTGCATTTTATTCTTTAACATTTCCAAAGCTAAGACTTAAAAATCTTAATGGAATCTTTTAAAAAGTCTTTTTAAAATTATTATTGGAGTTTCTACTTTAATACAAAATTAGTTTCCTAATTAATTTCTAACTTCTGATTATGTACAACTGACTAAAAATGTAACATCAATATACTATATTTATAATTTCAATGAAAGCAAAGCCAAAAGATAAATTTTTTACAGATTTTATGAAAGCTTAGAGGAGGAACTTTCCCTTTTACTATTCTGGGAAAAATTTTGAAATACTTGGTTTTGAATCTCAATTCTACTACCTATTGCTTTGGGGCCCTGATAAAATTAATTAGTACCTAATAAATGAAAGATTTGATGAATCCCATTTTCTTAAAATGCAAATTTTAAATAATAATAACAATAACAACCTTGGAATGTGTACAACAAAAACTATCAAAGTAGTCATTAGGGTAGATTTTTAATAAATATCAAAGTATGGGTTGAAGTACTTAGAAGTGGTCTGTTACCACTGGTGTAGGGCAGTGTAAAATAATGTTTTAAAGTTAACAGAAGAGTCACATTAAAGTTGAAGATTGTTTTCGTAAACAAATACCTTTAGAAATTACTTTCTTCTTCACTCCATCTTGGCAACAGTTCCACTTTTACAATAGTTTTCATCAGTGAAAATGTTATGCTAAGTTGTATTCATAATCAGGAAACACTGCCTACCAACGGCTTGGGGGCTGAGGCAGGAAGATTGCAAGTTCGCAGCAACTTAGTGAGGCCCTAAAAAATTCAGTGAGAACCTGTCTCTAAATAAAATGTGAAAATGGACTGAGGACCTAGCTCAGTGATTAAGTACCCCTGGGTTCAATCCCCAGTACTAAAAACAAACAAACAAATAAATAAATAGAAACCCTGCTCAGACACCATGCAAGAGGATAGAGATGCAAATATTAAAAAAAAGGCTTCCCTACTTTAAAAAGTCAGCATCAGTCTTTTTAAAGAAATAAAATTCATATAGATAATTACTGAACTATGGGAAGTGCCACCAGAAGTAGGAAATATCAATGATTGAGCAAATATTTGGTGCAGAAAAGACTATTCAGGATACAGGGTCTTTACTGAGAAAGTAATGCGTGAAAACAGGGTTAAAACAAAAGTAGAAATAAAATGGGTAAATGATAGAGTGAGAACACCCTTCACAGCAAAAACCAAACTCTACAAAATCATTTGTGTTTTTTGAGGAAATGGTTTCAGTGTGCCATTGTAATAGTTGGTAATAATAAACCTGTTCCAGAGTGGAGTTCAGAGGAAATAGGGTCCCATCTGTCATATTAAGAATTTGAGTTAATTCTTTTCCTTAACGGTAATAGGGATTCAATGATAAGTTTTAGACAAGAAATGGCACTGTTAAAAATTTTCATCAAAAAAATAAAAATAGAATAAAATAAAATGAAGGTGTGTATGTTAGCTTTTCATTGCTGGGACCAAAATACCTGACAATAACTTAGGAGACGAAAAGTTTATTTGGGGCTCATGGTTTCAGAGGTTAATTCCATTGTTCCAGGCCTGAAGTGAGGCAGAACACCATGGCAAAGGGCCTGGTGGAGGAAAGTGCTCAGCTCATGGTAGTCAGAAAGCATAAAGAGAGCAAGAGCAAGAAGTCAGGGACAAAATATAATTCCTGAGAGCATGCTCCCAGTGACTCACTTCCTCTGACCACCTCCCACCTACCTACAATTACCAACCAGTAATTTATTCAAATTATAAACTGATCAAGTGGATTAATTCATCAATTAGTTTACTATTCTCAGAACCTAACTATATCATCTCTGACCATTCCTGCATTGTTACATGAGTTCTTCAGGGAATATTTCTACATAAACCATGACTGTGGTTTGGAGTATGAAAGACAAAAGCTTAGGACATAAGTTTCAGAGAAAGTTAGGGGCCTAATTTCATGTAAGAGATGGCAATACCACCATGAAAGATTGTGCAGTGAACTCAGTAAGGACTCCGTGAACTCAGTAAAGATATTTAATTTCAATTGGTTAATATCAACATTTAAAAATCATGAATTTCTGTAACTCATAACATTTCTTCATTATTTGAAACAAAAAAAAATCAGTGATGGAAATAGTCTGATTTTTTTCAGCTTAGTCAAAATGTAAGTATTTTATATAATTTTCTTGGTTAAGCATTATTAATTGCATGTTAGTTGGTTTATAAATTACTAGTAATAAAATCAAATAGGTTTGTTAGAGAATATATGGATATAAGTTACAGTAAGCCAGATGGAGGAAATAAAATCCTTAATAATCTATAATTACTACATGATCATAAATAAATGACCACTCTTTCCAATTTGGTATATTTCCATATATATTTGATTCAGACAGGTGTAAGAAATGGGTTGCTCCAGTGAAGGATTTAACTAATTCTTACTTGTTGCACTGAAATTCACTTTGATATTTTGAATTTTTTCACAGTAATATAATGAATGAGCTTATTTGTGTTCAAATTACTGTAAACATCTTTGATAAATTCCTTAGGAGAGATTATACATCCAAGGACAAAGGTATTCTCAAGACTCGATACATAAAAATCCTAAGGAATCCCTGTGCCAATTCATTGCACATTCTGGGTATTAACAGGTTTAAAAATTTTAAATAGGAAACAGCCATTATGCCATCATTTTTTTAATTTACATTCCTTTAATTACTAATAAAATTAAAATGTTTTCCCCTAGAATTGGGAAAAGCTAATTTTTATTTATTTTTTTTAATCTTGTATAAAAGAAATGTGCTAATTCTCTCTATCTGTATGAGAGGGTGAAATAAAGAATTACTGATAAAAATGTGTAACTAGAAGTCACAACATTTTTTTCTTCTTCATTGTATTAAAATTCAAGTGAGTATATATTAATTTTAGAGTCATATTTTTAACTAAAGAATTAAATGTATTAGATAAATTATTCAGGTCTAGTCACCATTTATTAGAACAAGAATAGACAGATTTGTTTAAAGTATGAAGAAATCAACAGGAAAATTTTAGAATTCTTTGCTTTTGTTCTTAATAACAAATTTATGAGACAACTTCTTCACAAACACTTTTAATGAAGAACCACAATCTGGTGTCTATGATAGTTCCAAAATTAGAGTTGTTGAGTTCCAGCTTAAGAAGGATATGTAGAAAGAATCCTGTCTGTTTAATCAAATACCCACCATACCAGGTATTAAGACAAAGTTAAAATGGAGAGTACACCTAGTCACCTCAAGTCTCTTAAATATTGAATTTCAACTTTACAAATTATTTGGAAATCAATATGATTATCACTATGTGGTCAAGGAGTTTCTGAGGAACTGATAATAATATTTAAATTCCAAAGACAGAAGAAGTAAAAAGAGTAAAGTTAAATCCTGAAGAACTTGTTGATAAAACACAGTGTCATTATGCCTGCAATCTGAAGATCCACACAGGATTATAGAAATGATGATAATTTAAAGATGTTGAATGTGGTATTAGCAAATAAGGATGCAACACAGAATCCCAGTACAGTTAGAGTCATTTTCAGACTTATCAACCTTCTGAAATTATGTGCTTTCTTAATCTGTATGTATCTAAAAGAGCAGCTTTCCATTCCCTTTGTGGTGCCTGCCCTCAAATATTGAAATGGTAGAATTGAAGAATTTTTGATCATTTCTGCCTCCGAATAAGTCAAAATTCAAACATATTGTCTTTCATTTAGTAGCTGTGCAGAAAATATTTTTTTTTAACTGAACTGAATTTAAAGGCTTATTATTTCATTCTGAATGTCTAGGCTTGCGTTTTCTGCTGCGCAGCAGGGGAAATTCAGGTCTGATTTGGTCGCATATTTCCAACATTTGGATTAACTCCTAGGGTATCCAATTAGTATTGTAGAGATTATATTATTGTTCTACTCTTGTAAATTTTCTTTAAAATACAACTTTTTTAAAAATTGAATCCAACAATAATTGCTACCAACTCTATGCTAGCCTTAATAGAAATATAATTGAAGCAAAAATGAATTACCTACCTTATTAACTAGCGAAATATATAAAATGCTTATTTTAATGCAACCTTAATGTAGTTCTTAGTCTCTCTCTCTCTCTCACACACACATAAACACACACACACACACACACACACACACAGAAGCTTTAGGGAATTTTAAAGCCATCCTGGTTATCAGCTTATTCTTGTAAGCTTCTGCTTATCTTATCAACGTAAGGCATCACTTTTGCTTCCTTCTGCTAATAAGGTCTGGAGCAGAGCTTTCCTCTAGCAGCTTAGTAATTCCTTTTGCAGACAGAAGTGTTCAGTCTGTTGGCTCTCCTCTCACTTATCTCTTTTAGTCCCACCACCCCCACACCCAGCGCAAACAGAGATTAGAATTCATTTTCCTCCATTGCTGGAATTTTACAATTTAAAGGATAAAAAGAATCATTTCTTCTCCACAAACCTGATTGCAAGTAAAGTTTGTCTTTCTGGATGTCTCGACAATTGTGTAGAAGTGTAGACTATGAGGCAAGTCATGAATCAGGCATCCTTCAAACATGCTTGAATCAAGCAGGAGTCACCTTTCTGTCACCTTTGCACAAAACAGTGGCCAATTTACTTATCTCCCCTTTTTGTAATCTAGTGATGCAAATGTTTAATTCACAGATAATTATAAAGATGAACAAGGTAATATAAACACTACAGACTGAATGTTTAATCATTACTATATTACTATTTATATTACCACAATAATCTATTTAGAATATCTAGTACAATTGTTACTTTTGTTGTTATGTTAGTTCATTATCTTAATTAAAGAGCAATTACCATTGATTTACAAAGTGTGACCAAAAAGTACCAAAAAGAAACCAACTACTTTGCGATCAGCAGGGTGAGCATCACAGTTTGAAAGACAAAGTTAAATTTGTGGTACAAAATAAAGGAGATAGCATGTAAGAACTGTGAGGTAATCTTCTTAATGAAAGGCCAACTTGTCAAACCCGTCCTGGAATTCTGCAGCATGTCAAAGACTCCCAATCTCAAGAGGAATGTGAAAACTTGAAGAGGGTTCAGAGGACAGCCACAAAGATAATGAATTGGTTGTAAAGTAAGACCTACAAGAAAAGGTGAAAAGATCTGGAATTATTCAACTTGGAGGCAGGAACTTAGAAGTTATTTAAATCCTCAAGTCGAAAATATATGGTGCCCATCTCCTGCTTCTCCATGAATTAAAAGGAGGAAATCAGGTTAAATCTCAGGCTAGAAAATTTATGGAATTTAAACAATAATTTAACAATCAGGTTCATTGCACATCATTAAGAGCGCCAGAGAGTGGTTTACAAAATGCTCTTGCTCCTTTAAGTTGTATAATTTATTTATATATTTATTTGAGTTAGCTGTGAAGGTGTAGTCTTTGATGAAGAAGAGAAATGGCCTAGGTGACCCAGGAGGGTCTTTCCAGCTTTAAATTTCAGCTGAAATCCAGAGTTAAGTATTAATAGTCCACTAAATCACTGCCACATTACTAGCCTTGCCTCTCACTCATTTGTTTCAGGACTGTGGGAGTGAGTAGGAAGTGGAGGTGATTTAGACCCAGACTGAGACTGCAAGAAGGACACAGGATTGAGGGTAGAGAGGAGAAGGGAAGGTGGGACAGTTGGCATAAGGGCATCCCAGGCAGAGACAGCAGCCTTTAAAGGCATAGAAGTGTGAAAAGGAGAATGTGACTTTTACTGGCACTAGAGAATAATCGGGTGGGGCTGACACATATTGTGTAAGGGATGGTAGCAGATGGGAATGCTTGAGAGGATACTGTAGGAGATCACACAGGGATTTTAGCTTCATACTAAAGCTGGTATTCAAGTCATAGCCATGAAGATGTGAAGGGTATTTAAGAGGAAAATGCTCACATCAGATTTATGTTTCAAGAAAATCACAGCAACAACAATGTGAATGATGGATTACAGACAGGAGACTCTCAAGGCAGGAAGAGCTGGTAGCAGTATATCTAGTAAATTCATTTGAATAAGGATCCAAACTAAGTCATGATGGACACAGGGGAAAGAGAAGGGGCTGAGGATAGTGAGGAGGGTTGAATCCATGATAATATTCAGTGTGACACCTCTAGCATGTAGGAGAAAAATGATAATTAACAACAGATAATCAGTGATACAGAATTATATTGAGTCACTTTATTATCATTCTACTCAATAAATGAGTACTCATTATGTGTTAGATACTTTATTATCCTCTAAACATGTCAAGATGTTACATACTTAGTATGTAAACATATGGCCTGGTTTCCTTGGACCTGTCATCTTCTGATGGATGGGTGGATAAATAAAAATATGCTATACACACAATATGGAATATTATTCAGCCTTAAAAATGAAGGAGATTTTGACACATGCTACAACACTGATGAACATCAAGGACATTTACCATGTGAAGTAAGACAGTCACTAAGACAAATTATTTCACTTGTATGAGGTACTTAGAGGAGTCACCCTGTAAAGATAGAAGAGGAATGGTGGTTTCCAAGAAGCTTGTGGGAGGGAGAAATAGGAAGTTATAGTTTGATGGATACAGAGTTCCAAGTTTTCAAGAAGAAAAAGTTCTGGAGATTGGTTGCACAACAATGTGAATGTACTCAGCACTACTGAACCTTTTAAGATGATTAGAATAGTTAAGACTCATATATATTTTACTACATTAAAATTTTTAAGAAAGGAGCTTAGTTAAGTTTATTATATTTAGTCATACCTTGAAATTCCCACCTAATTTTTAAGTTAAAAATAATGAAAAGAGATTCCCTTATATCTGAGAGTTTGTTAATTCCTGTGCTTTTGCTGCAGTGTTGGTGGTTGATATCCCTTTGATATTCTAATGAGACATAATGTCCACAGAGGTTTAGGAGCAGTTTTATGTTGATATTAATTTCCATAATCAGGTAGAAAAAGAATTTCTTTCCTTTACCAGGATGAGGATAGCAAGTGCCAAATATGAATATCTCAAGTTAACCAGAAGACATGTGGTTTGTTGTTGGAAAAAGCCATCTGAACCTACCAATGATAACCCTGGGTAAGGCATGTTAAACCTCTACAAGTTTTGGTCATATCACCCTGCTAAGCAAAGGCATCAAGGAGGCGAGTTAGGTCCCTAGGCACACCCAGGGTTTTGTTTCTACAGAGATAGTTTATGAATTCTATTTGGGACAGATCTAAATGACCTTGAAAACTAATGGCAAAGCCTTTGGACTAATGCTTCCTAGATAACCTTGACAGTTTCGGTTTTAATGAACCATTCATTCTATTTTATTTAGCACTGATGATGGTAAAGATTGTGAAGCTTTTGAGTTACAATGTTCCTTAATTACTCTTTTAGGGAAGTTGTTAGTTCTAGAATTTATATATATATATATATATATATATATATATATATATATATATATATATATATATATATATATATTATAATCATGTATATATATATGAACATATGCTTGTCTTTCCTGAGTGAGAAATGTGAGGTCTAAAGCTTCTTCTATCAGAGCAACTTTTACTTGTTATAAAGTCTAGAGAAAAGACAGTGGGGCAAGAAATGATTTCTGATCAATGAAACACCTAGTAGACAATATCAATACATTCCTAACTCAATGAAGGGAAGGGTGGAATAAACATTAGTTGTGGACATTTAAATGAGGTCAAAATTTAACCTAAGTGTTTGTCTCCATTTTAAACTTTCTCATGATTGTGAACTTGAAAACAAAATAGATTTGGGGGCAATCTTATTGAAAATGCTTCAGCAAAACCCATTTGGGGTGGTTATATGGTTTCTCTGTCCACCTGGGTCTATAGCATATAGCCAACAGAACACTTTAAAATTCTTTAACAACAATAAAAGAAAATGCAGGTATCCCAGAATTATCTACCTTAAATTGACACTGAGTCAAGACTTGATGAGAATACTCAAGATTGAGGGTTTTTTTTTTAAAACATATTTTTAGTTGTAGTTGGACATATACTTATTTATTTTTATGTAGTGCTTAGGATCAAACCCAGTGCCTTGCATGTGCTAGATGAGCAATCTACCTCTGAGCTACAACCCCAGCCCCTCAAGATTGAGTTTTGACTTTAATTTTTTAGCTTGTTGGATCATCCAGGTGTTCTTATGAAGTACCTTATAAACTTTTTATGAAAAAAAAACTTATAAGCTTTTCTTGTTGAGACTGCTGTTTAGTATGTACTTAAGTCTTAATTATAACCTATCCCTTAATTCAACTTAATAATAACCTACTCCTTAGTTGCAACTAAGAAGCAGGACACAAATCTGGGTTTTAATAAGTTCTCCACATCTACCTGTAGTTACACTTCCAGGTAAGAGTCTGTATTGTTTCCTAAGTACCAAAGTCATTACAGAGCTGAAAAGGTAACTGCTGTCTGTGTAGACACTTCCATTCCTATGGGTGGCTACCTAACAGGGCTCAGAAATCCCAGCAACAACTAGAAATGAAAAATTCTGTTTCTGCCATAGTATGAAGATATCTCCTTATTTTATGAAGGGCAATTTTGATAGAACATTTGTATTATTTTGGGGATGAAGTTTATACTTTTCTTTTCAGATTTGTAAAATTATTGGTTTTCCATCGTCTATAATCCTCCATATTAACAGGTATGTGTTTTGCTGCTATTGTTGTCAGTTTATTTTGTTTTGTGTTGCTTTCCAAATTAACCTACTGCTAACCTTCTTCCTGGGTTTATCTACTTGCAGAATGTGAAAAGTTATTAGTTTTATTTACAATTTTTTTAATTAAAGAATTTTAAAATGTTCTGTGGGAACTTGTAGAGGAAGGGAGGTCTACCATGCTACCTTCATATTTGTTATTAATTTGCCATCTCAGATTTAAGACAATCAGTAACAAAGGGGAATAATATAATAATAGCATCTCTGATTAGATCAGGATACTTTCTGAAAGTCTTAGTGACATGGTCTCTGATATTGGGACACATTTATTGTTTTCCCCTGAATATAGAACTGGATATTTTGACTGATTGATTTTTATATTAAAGAACTCAGGAATGGTTTCTAAGAGGACATGTTCTTTTTTTTTTTTTAACAGTTTTTATTCTTCCTTTGGCAAAATTTGATTTAAATGTCTGACATTACTTTGGTAATCAATTCAACCAAGTTTTACCATCCTCTGCTCCCAGGAGGATACTTCTGGATCCAATTTTCAAAAGGTATACTGAATTCCCTAGTGAAATTTTATCTTCACTTGTAAGGTTTAAGAAGTTCTCACTAGATAGAGCAAATCTTGTTCGGACTAGGCTTAAAACTATAAAGCCAGCAATTCAGGTCATTGTCTACTGCCATGATGTAATATATTGTGATATGCGTAAGTAATATATATTTACAATATAATATATTGTAAATTAAGTTTATAGGAATGTTGACCAACAAGGCTTTGTGTGGTAAATTTTGGAGGAGAGAAAATAAGAGGATCTGAAGAAGGCGCAGAGAAAGGAGAAGCAGCAAAGCAAGTGATACCAGGGTACCAGGTAGGTAGTAGAAGTCAGAGTAGAGGAGGAGTCAGAAAAACTGTCAGGAAGTGGCAAGAGGCGTTGTGTCTGAAGGAAGGACATGCCAAGTTGGAATGTTAGATCCTCCACATACATCCTACCTATCTCAGGGTAGCAATTTTGGTATTTTCCTGGCCTTTTTTTTTTTTTGTAAGTATTTTTCGTTGTAGATGGACGCATATTTTATTTTATTTCTTTATCTCATGCTGAAGATCGAACTCAGTTCCTCAAATGTGCAAAGCAAGCACTCTACCACTGAGCCACAACCCCAGCCCAGTATTTTTCTAGCTTTTATAATCCTCTTCTTATAAATGAAAACATAGTTGGCCTCTGATAATGTAAGCCTTAGAATCCTTTCATGGCCAAGTCTTCTGACAGATAAATTATTTTGCCTATGTCCCTGTTGCCTAAACAGGCCCTTAGTAAACTGAAGGAAATTTAAATACTTGGAACTTCTGTTGACCTAATATTTCTACATAAAACTCAGACAGTGACCCAGATGGGCATTAAATAGCTTATGACTTTATATTCAATAGACGAAAACATAAAATAACTAATCTCAAGACCTATCTCTTCTGTGGGAGCTCTCAGTAATCAGACTCATCTAAACTTTTCACCATGGGGAATTAAAAGTAAAAGCATAGGCTTAAGTGATCCTCAAAATATGAAAATGAGCAAGATTTAGTTGTCCAGTACCTGGGAGTCTGAGGAAGGGAGATGTCAATGGCCTCCTACCTGCTCTGTTCTGGTCAAAGTAGCTTATTCTGAGTAACCCAGGCCCACTCAAGCAAGAACATGAATGTTTTTACAAGATAGCAAGATTAATTTCTGAATATTGCTTTTATACTCTTTTAAATATAGATGCACTTTATTTGTTCATCAAACATAGAACATGTATTATGGACTAAACTTTGCTATCATCGGTTTATAAATGATCAGTTTCAAGCTGCCAAAATGAAAGTGAACAGAATTTAGCCACAGCATTCTTTATAGTGCAGTAACAAAGGAGTACGCCTGCGACTGGTACCTAACAAAGGTTAGCTCTTGTTTTTTTTGCTTTCTTTCACATACGGCTAGGAAAGGAAAATAGCCTATTGGGGTAAAATAGAAATATAGCTTTAAAGATACGTATTTTCAAAACTTTTTTCTTCAAAGTGAGATTATTACATTTTATGATTTATATATGAACAATTCAAATATTAAAATTTGAATGTCTACTCTATGATTAATTTTATATTATGTATTAAAAATTGAATATATATTTATAAATAACTTATTCTTATATCAAAAACAATATAATTATAAAATTTATGGAGAAAATTTGATGTTAATGATGTTTTTCAGAAAATATCTTACTGATCTTTTGAAAACAATGATATCTGTGATACAAAAAAGTACTGTAAGATAATACCACATATATCCATCCATATTCAGTACATTCATCCCAAGGATCTGAAATGATTATTTTTCTCTCCTTGAATTGGGATAAAACTTTTTCAAAGAAAATAAATCCTAATTGTCTATTTTTGGTTTTGTTTCGTATTACACAGTAGCATGATTGATACTGATGTTGTGCTATATATTTTAAAAAAAACTAAAAGGAAGATTTTTAATGTGTCACATTAAAGAAATGATATGGTGGCACATGCCCGTAATACCAGAAGCTTGGGAGGCTGAGGCAGGAGGCTTGTGAGTTTAAAGCCAGCCTCAGCAACTTAGTGAGGCCTTAAGTAACACAGTGAGAACCTATCTCTAAATAAAATATTTTGTAAAAGACTGAGGATATGGCTCACTGGTTAAGCACCCCTGGGTAAAATTCCAAGCTCTAAAATAAATAAATAAATAAACAAACAGATAAATAAATGTTGAGGAGTATGTTCAGCATTATTAACATTACATAATGTAGGGCTGGAGTTTGGGTTGTAGCTCAGTGGTAGAGTTCTTATCTAGCATGTGTAAGGCACTGTGTTCCATCCTCCACACAACATAAAAATACATAAATAAAAAATAAAGGTTTTGTGTTCATCTACAACTAAAACAAGATTAAAAATTGCTTAATGTATGCGTGAATTAATGCATCACATAATATCCTATAAATATGAACAATTTTTCTTTATGTATTAAATAAATCTAATTTTAAAAGATAAGAAAAGGAACATTATATTACTGATAAATAACAATATAAAATAAACAAGATTATACAAGGTGCACAGAACTCTGTTACTCTGGTATAGATAGGTAAAGAGTTCATAAATGGAGTTAGGTGAGGTGACCCACGCGTGTAATCCCAGCAGCTCAGGAGACCGAGGCAGGAGGATCACAAGTTCAAAGACAGCCTCACCAAAAAAGCGGGGCTAAGATTTAAGCAAGTCAGTGAGTCCCTGTCTCTAAATAAAATACAAAGAAGGACTGGGGATGTGGCTCAGGGATTGACTGCTCCTGAGTTTAATTCCCAGTACCCAAAAAATTAAGCAAAAAAGGAGTACATGACAGGAGAGAAATATAGCTGGTAATACCTTGAAAACCAATACTTATTGTCACTGGTAACCACTAAAAGTGAAATGAAACATAAATTAACCATTTTGTGCCATAAAATGTACAAACACTTAAAGAAACAAACTCTCCTCCTGCTTTTGGGCTGGAAATGTAAGTTTTCCCAAAGAGGAAATTTGACAATATGCTTTAAAAATCCTTGAAGTGTATCCATTCTCCCTATAATCTGATAAATGCAGTTTTGAGACTTATCAAAAATAAATAATGATACAGAAAAACAGTTGTTAGAAATATTCATGCCACAATAGAAAAAATGAAATACATTTAAATGCATAGAAATGTTCTCATAACAAAAGTTTTTGATTAAAATTCTATGTTCTATTTTAATTTTTTAAAAATACTTCATGCAGTTTCAAAATAGTTTTTGCATGACAACTAAAATTTGAAACTGGCGACTTTTGTATTGTTTTGCCATTGTTATCAATTTAAATTTTTTATTCATGCTTTTCTGATTTTCCAAATATGTCATGTATTACTTCTCTATTCATAAAAATAATTATGATTTATTCTCTACAACATTACAAAATACTCTTGTCCCCAGATTATTGCAGCATTTGTCAACCTGAGTTTTCCTTTAGCATTAAAAAGACTTAGTTACATAAATGACTCATAAAATTACATCAGTGTGAACATGTTATGGTTTAGAAATGAGGTGTACCCTAAAAACTCTTGTGTGAGACCACACAAGAACATTCAGAAGTGAAATGCTGAAATTACAAGAGTTGTAACCTAATCAGTGAGTTAATCCACCTATATAACCTAAGTGGTGGTGACAGTAGACAGGTAGGATATGGCTGAAAAAAGTAGGTCACTGGGGGCAATGCCTTTGAGGTTTATACTTGTACCTAGTGAGCTGAGTTGTCTCAGCTTCCTGATCACCATGAATTGAGCTGCTTTTCTCTTCTATGCCCTTCTGCCTCACCTTGAGCCCAGAGCTGTGAAGTTGGCTGACCATGAACTGAACCTCTGAAACCATGACACAAAGTCAACTTTTCCTCCCCTAAGTTGATCTTGTCAGGTCTTTTGATCACAGGAACAAAAAAGCTGACTAAAACACCACATGTATTTATAAACATATTGCATATATACGTGTTTGTGTGTGTATGCATGTATACAAAGACATATGTAAATGTATTTACACAGGAGTCAAAAGCCAAAATGTTATTGCAATATGAGCATCTTGTTTTTGGTTTTGTTATGTACTGGAGATTGAACCCATGGGTGCTGAACCACTGAGCTACACTCCCAGACCATTTTTTTGTTTTTGTATTTTATTTAGAGACAAGGTCTCATTGAGTTGCTTAGGGCCTCACTGAGTTGCTGAAGCTGGCTTTGAACTCGCCATTTTCTTGTCTCATCCTCCCAAACTGCTGGGATTATAGGCATGTGCCACTGTGCCCAGCCAATACGAGAGTCTTGATAATCACAGTGCCTATTCCGTCATTGTGTTTTAGAATTTCATTCTGTGAGATCTGTAACTTCAAAGTTGATTGGCATATCAATTATTTGTAAATTCCAGCCAGACAAAATGAAAACAAAATAAAGCAAACCAACAAGAAACATACAAAAGGTCAATAAATATAATATTCTACTGAAAAAATGTAAGACAGGCCTCATTATTAAACTTTAGTTCCAAAACCAGAATTCTTTGGTATCATCAAACATTCAACAGGAAATATAAAGTTCTATGCCAAGTAGCTAGTAATCTATTTTAAACTTTATCTCTATTAGGGGGAAATCCTTAAACAAGTTCTGTTAGCAATGAGGATTTTTACCAATAGCCTCCACAGTAGAGGAGCTATAGAAATTTTCTTTATTAGTTACCAGAGGAATACATATTTTTATAATCTGTTGTTAATTATTCAGGGTCTGAATTGGCTTGGCCCTAACATATTTCTTATTATTTTCTTATTATTTCCCTACCAGTAGGGTGAACTACTTGTTCATGTTGTGTCAAAGAACTGATGAAATTTTTTGATATATGCTATAAGCAGCACCTTTCTTGAACATGCTTTGATTACTTTTATTTTCATCCATAGTGGAATATGTGAAATATCTTGACATAGAAATGTGAAAGGAATAAACTTTTTTTTAAAAAAGGCAATTTTTAATAATGACAAAAATTAAAGTGCTTTGCCAAAGCACTTTAACATCAACTCATCTTTTCTCATCTACTATTTTTCTAATTTACATTATGTAGAAATTTCAGTTTATTTTTCTTTAAATGATTTCAAACTGGTAACGTATTCATTCATTCTTTTTTTTCTCCAACATGCACATTGAAAGAAAGATAAAATTAAGATAATATTGTGTATGTGTGCATATAGACTCTAAACTGAACAAAGATAATTAATATTATGCAGCCATATCAATGTTTTTATTTTATTTTAAAAAATTAGTTATACTTGAGCATATTTTATTTATTTATTTTTATGTGGTGCTGAGGATCAAACCCAGCACCTCACACATGCTAGGCGAGCACTCTACCCCTGAGCCACAACCCCAGTACATATCAGTGTTTATAGCAGTTCAATTCACAATAGCTAAACTAAGGAACCAACCTAGGTTCCCTTCAACAGATGAATGATTAAGAAAATGTGGTATATGCATACAATGAAAAATTACTTAGCTATAAAGAAGAATGAAATTATGGAATTTGTGGGCAAATGGATAGAACTGGAGAATATCATACTAAGTGAAATAAGCCAATCCCCCAAAACCAAAGCTTGCATGTCCTCTTTGATATGTGGATGCTAACCAATAACAGGGGATGGTAGGGAAGGGAAGTATAGAAGTTTATTGGATTAAAAAAGGAGAATTAAGTTAAGGGAGGGGGATGGAAATAAGAAAGACAGTGGAATGAATTGGATATAACTTTCCTAAGCTCATAATATTTTGGCATATTATGTATATCTAAAAATAACAATAAAAATATCATCCAAAAAGATAATGCATAGTTATGAATGAATAGGTTTGATAATATTTCAGAATTCTCAATAAAAATCTGGCAAATCAAATATAAAAACATATTAAAATGATAGTTCATTTGGATCAAGTGGGATTTAACCAAGGGATGCAAGCTGTTTCAACATATGGAAATCAATAAATGCAATTAATCACATCAATAGACTTAAAGATAAAGAACACATGATCATCTCAATAGATGCAGAAAAAGCATTCCGCAAAATACAGCACCCCTTCATGTTCAAAACACTAGAAAAACTAGGGATAACAGGAACATATCTCAGCATCATAAATGTTATCTATGCTAAGCCTCAGGCAATGAACATCATTCTAAATGTAGAAAAATTGAAAGCATTCCCTCTAAAATCTTGAACAAGACAGAAATGCCCTCTTTCACCACCTCTATTTAACATAATTCTTGACACACTGATCAGAGGAATTTAATGGACAAAAAAATTAAAGGGATACTGATAGGTAAAGAAGAACTCAAATTAACACTATTTGAAGATGATATGATTCTATACCTAGAAGACCCAAAACACTCCACAAGAAAACTTCTAGAACTAGTAAATGAATTCAGCAGAATAGCAGGATACAAAATCAGAACGCATAAATCAAAGGCATTCCTATATGTCAGTGACAAATACTCTGAAAGGGAAACAAAGAAAACTAACTCACTTACAATAGCCTCAAAAAATACTTGGAAATAAACCTAACAAAAGAGGTGAAAGACCTCTACATTGAAAACTACAGAACACTAGAAAAAAATTATATAAGACCTTAAAAGATGGAAAGATCTCCCTTGTTCTTGGCTAGGAAAAATTAATATTGTCAAAATGACCATACTATCAAAATTAATGCAATTCCAATCAAAATTCAAGTGAAATTCATCTGGAAAAGTAAGAGACCCAGAATAGCTAAAGCAACCCTTAGCAAGAAGAGTGAAGCAGGTGGCATCACTATACCAGACCTTAAACTATACTATAGAGCAATAATAACAAAAGCAACATGGTATTGGCACCAAAATAGACATGTAGACCAATGGTATACAATAGAGGACAAAGAGACTAACCCACATAATTACAGTTATCTTATATTAGATAAAGGCATCAAAAACATACATTGGAGAAAAGATAGCCTCTTCAAAAAATGGTGCTGGGAGAACTAGAATTCCATATGCAGCAAAATGTAATTAAGCCCCGATCTCTCACCATGTACAAAACCCAACTCAAAGTGGATCAAAGGAATTAAACCAGAGACACTGCATCTATTAGAAGAAAAAGTAGGCACTAATTTCTATCATGTTGGAGTGGGCCCCTACTTCCTTAATAAGATTCCTATAGCACAAGAATTAAAATCAAGCATCAATAAATGTGATGGGTTCAAACTAAAAAGCTTCTTCTCAGCAAAAGAAACAATCAGTGAGGTGAACAGAGAGCTACAGCTTGGGAGCAAATTTTTACCACTTGCACATCACAAAGAACACTAATCTCTAGGGTTTATAAAGAACTCAAAATGCCAAACATCAAAAAACAAATAAATAACCTAATGAATAAATGCACAAAGGAACTGAACAGACACTTCTCAGAAGGTGATATACGATCAATTAACAAATATATGAAAAAATGTTCAATGTCTCTAGCAATTAGAAAAATGCAAATCAAAACTACTCTAAGCTTTTATCTCATTCAAGTAAAAATGACAGCTATTAAGAATATAAACAACAGTAAGTGTTGGTGAGGATGTGTGGGGGGAAAGGCACACTCATACGTTGCTGGTGGAACTGCAAATTGATGCAGCCAATATGGAAAGCAATATGGAGATTCTACCATTTGACCAACTTATCCCACTTCTTGGTCTATACCCAAAGGTCTTAAAAACAGCATACTATAGGGACACAGCCACATCAATGTTTATTGCAGCACAATTCACGATAGGTGAACTGTGGAAACAACTTTGATGCCCTTCAGTTGATGAATGATAAAGAAAATGTGGCATATATACACAATGGAATATTATTCAGTAGTAAAAGAATAAAATCATCACATTTGCAGATAAATGGATGGAGTTAGAGAATATAATGCTAAGTTAGCCAATCCCCAAAAACCAAATGCGGAATATTTTTTTCTGATCTAAGGAGGCTGATTCATAGTGGGGTTTAGAGGGGGAGTATGGGAAGATTAAATGAACTCTAGATAGGGTAAAGGGGTGGGAGTGGAAGGGAGTAGGCATGGGGTAGAAATGATGGTGGAGTGAGATGGACATCATTACTCTAAGTACACTATGAAGACATGAATGATGTGAATATACTTTGTATACCTCCAGAGACATGAAAAAGTATTTTTCATGTGTGCTATATATGTGTAATATGAAGTATAATGTATTCTGCTGTCATATATAACAAATTAGAATAGAAATTTTTTAAAAAATGCCTGGCTGATGAAAAAAAGCATTATTCATTTGACTAGTCTAAATTCCTTTAATTTATTTTAATTTAAACATGAAAACAATTTTAAATAACATAAATTTGAAATGTTTTTATGAAAAAGTGTCATTTTTAATTTACAGTGAAATACAACACATCTTTAATGTCCTCTGCAATCATTTTAACAAATATAGTTCATTAATTGTCATACTTTTACAAAGAAGTATAAAAATATTCATTCCAGCCAGGCATGGTGAAGCATGCCTGTAATCCCAGTGGCTCACGTCTATAATCCCAGCGGCTCGAAAAGCTGAGACAGGAGAATCATGAGTTCAAAGCCAGCCTCAGCAACAGTGAGACATTAAGCAATTCAGTGAGACCCTGTCTTTTACATAAAATACAAAATAAAGCTGGGGAGGTAACTCAGAGTGGTTGACTGCCCCTGAGTTCAATCCATGGTTCAATCCCGCCCCCTTCCCCACATTAAAAAAAAAAAAAATCACCAACTTGTTATGATTCTGCTACTTATATTTAAAAAGTCAAGTGGAAATAAATGATATTTTTCTGAGGAATTATAAAATATTGCAATTTTGATGAACACTGTAATGAAAAATGAAAGATAGTAAATATGTGAAAATAAAACATTTGGGGGCTTGGGGTTGTGGCTTGCTCAGTGGTAGAGTGCTTTGCCTAGCATGTGTGAGGCACTGGGTTAGATCTTCAGAACCACATAAAAAATGAATAAATAAAAACAAAGTTATAAAAAAATTGTAATTTGTAATGTAGGTGAGTTATTCTACATAAAAATGTACTCATTCAAATGTAAGTTGAAGTTGTGTTTTAAACTCATTAGCTTGCTTGCTTGCTTGTATTGCTACCGAGGGTGCTTACCACAGAGCTACATCCCCTGTTTTGTTTTAATTTTTAAAAATTTTGAGACCAGTGTTCAAGTTACTGAGGATCTCACTAAGTTGCTGAGGCTGTCCTTGAACTTATCCTCTGGCCTCAGCCTTCTGAGTCACTGGGATTACAGCAAGTACACTGTACCAGCATTGCTCATTAACTTTGTGATTTAGACATCTTTTATTGGAAAAAAAATTTTTTAAATGTTAAAACTTTAATTGCCTTCATCTTCCATTTGCTCATTTTCCTGCCTTTTAATAAGTTCATGCTGAATGTTTAGGGTTCATATAGTAATGCTTTTACCTTTTGTCTGGGCCCAGCTCTGATGCTCAAGCATATGCCTGCGTCAAAGTTTAGTACACTTACGTCCCTGTATAAGTTTGTCTGTTTTTCTCACTCTTGCAACCTGCCTTCTACAAACCATTATATGTATATAGATATATTATAAATATATATAAATATTAAATTAATTTAACATAAAAATATTAAAATAAATTAGTTTTAAATTTTCTAATATTTCTAAGTTAGTTCTTTCCTGCCCTTTAATAAGTTTATGTTTAATGCTATAGTGCACACATTTCTTAAAGTGTTATAAAAGAATAGGGATTTGATAACTTGCTGTGTACTCACAGTCTGACACAGGGTATACCAAAGCCTAAAATGAAATGTACACTTTAAACTTTAAACTCTGTGCAACTGACTCAGAAATACTAGAAAATATTTAAAAATAGTGTAAATTAAATTACTTAATATTTTAATATCTTGGTATATGCGGAACAGGTTGCAACAGTGATAAAAAAAAGAGATGAACTTACAGAGACATAAATGTACTAAATTTGTAGAAGGCATATGCTTGAGGGCCAGAGCTGGGCCCAGAATAGGGTTAAAGGGCTACCATATGGAGCCTAAAGTCCTTTAGAGCATAGTTTCAATTCTAACTGCTACCATGGGACTCATAGTAACCTTCATTGTTGAAAAGGAGTCACCAGCTGGATCAAGATTTGTAACCACATTAGAAGCTAGTTTTCTAGTTGTCAGTGCTTGGGGCAAAAGACTGTAAGAAGTGAACAGCTGCCTCCTTAGAGAAAAGAGATCAGCTTTGGTGAATTCTGTGACAAGTCTGTCGCTGACGAAAGACTTGATAAGGGTCAAACAGATGAGGATCTTAGAATGTAGCTCTGAGGTCAAAAGGGAATGATGAAAATAAATTTTAAATATTACTAGGACTGTATGGTTAGTGGAAACTAATATAAAATAATTCTTGCAAAGTGTGTTTAAAGAAAGGCACAGCACACAACTGGAGCACTATTAGGTTATGAGAGGAAACAGTAAATCTTAGGTAAATGGGAGGTCTTTGTTTGCAATGTGTACAAACACTTCTTTAAGTAACAAATGGATCACTTATGATCTAAAAATCACAACCAAATATTCTTTGTGCTATGTTAAAAATACATACTGGGAAGAATGGCATTATAAGAATATGAATCTTTTAAAGTGTATATTAGAAATAGTGTACTATTTTCAGTCGTGTTCTTTATTGCATACTCAAATGAAAGAGTAATCATGAATTTGAGATGGGATCAAACAGCACACACCTTTTTGGCAGCTAACCTCATACTGATGACAGTTTTCCTTCTTCTGCATTGCCAAATTTATGATTTTAAAGAAGATCACGAAAAAAGTAAACTTAAAGGAGCTTTCAGGGTTCCTTCGGCGAAAGTAAAACATAATACACAAAAGATGGAGCAAATAGAAAAGAAACACCTATTGGCCAAAGGGACTGAGAGATGCAAAGAAGTAAAAAATAAAATGTGTAGCCAATTATTTTTTTTTTAATGGTATTGCCCTTTTGTTAGTTTTATCCTATATTTATTAACATGAGTGTGCTTTGAGAACTCTTCTGAAGCCATCCATTTTTAATTTTTTTTTCCTACGAGAACATTATATACATCAGCATTAAGCCGGAATTATTTTCCATCTCAAAATGTTCTTTCCATCAGCACTAATGAGCTGCTCCTGGTGTCCATGTTGTTGGCATTTAATAGATCCTTAATAGTAGTAATAATGCCAGAGACAGCATATAGTTTAAGAAATAAAATTGGCCTCCATATATTTGTCTCTTCCCCAAAGAATAAAGTACCCTTTTTGTCCCTTTTTCATCTGATATGTGAACATTTTCCCAATAATGGCATTGTAGATCTTCTTTGATGAATGCTTCTGCTGCACTCAGAAAGGTAAAAAGTAGGCCAGGTCATAATCACTTGAGTTGTATTAGTGAAAAGGAATGCTATATGTTCTCAAAACATTTTACTTATCATTTCTAATGTAGCTAGTTTGGTTTCATGGGCATTATTTACAGTCCTTCATGCTAGATGGATTATTTATTATACTGAAATATAAAGGTAACTTCAGATTGTAAGAGAAAGATGGGTAGAGCAAATTATATGAAGTAGTGCTACCGCTTTAATGAGGATATATCACAATAAAGTTATGATGATAATGTAAAGAGTGGTGTGATGGCTGTCAATTAGGCATCTGAGAAACTGAATATATTATATATAAACAGAAATGAGTAATAAAATTAAAGTAATAACATGAAAAAATGAAAGAAATATAAGATTTAGCTTGTATTTTTGGAAATGACATACATTCAAATAAACTGGTTATATAGTAAACACATAATTGGGATGTTTACAAGCTTGTTAAATTATGTACCTAATTATAAAATCAACTCAAGTAACATTTTATAAAGTTGTGTCCAATTTTTTCATAGTTTTAGAAGAAAATTTAAGCTAAAACTACCGTATATATCATTACTAAACTCTAGTGAGTAATTGAGGACAATTCTTGTGTATGTTGCTGCAGTCCGGCTGCAGCAAAATAACTGGGGGGTGACGAACAACTTGTGTAGATTGATACAGCAGGAGTGGGAGCCATTTATTGTAGGACAGGAGGGGTATATATACATTCCACACAGCTTATCTTAATTAACATAAACTAGATACAGCAGTCAAACAATAAGGAATCTCCACACTTAATGGCTCTTGCTGGCGCCACCTCACAAACCACTCCCTCTGGCAAAATGCCAGGCGCCATCCCAACTTGTTTACAGACCCTAACAGTATGGCTGATATTTTTTTCAAGAATCTGGTACATTTATATCTATGTATTTGAATCTGTTTGATTTCTTTCTCATTTGAAATTTTTCTTTTTCTTTTTCTTCTTTTTTTTTCTTGAATCTTCCATCTTCAAAGGCCCCCAAATCCTGAGTGATATTTAGAACAACAGGATAGAAGACAGCAACTGAAGAAAAGGCTCCACCCTTTTTGTGGTATTCAGTGATCTCTTGAAAGAGTCAGTAAACTACAACTTGGATGCATGGCCAAATCCAGAATTCTTCCACTTTGTGAATAATGCTTTATTGTAACAGCCATCCTCATTCATTTCAGTTTCAGCCTCCTCACCACAAGAGCAGAACTGTATCCTAGGGACATTGGTCTTGTGTTCTGCAAAATCCAAACAGCTTACTCTCTGGCCTCTTATAGAAGTTTCATGCCTCTTGATTTATTTTAATGAAGTAGCTAAATTATCTTCAATTCTATTCCATACCACTCTCTTTCTATCTTTGTTCTTCCTTACTTCCTCTTTAGAAAATATCTAGATCCAACCCTTTCACACTGTTCTTTCAATGACTGACTAGAATGGTCTCTAAAGGAATTTTCATCTGAGAAGCATTTTTAAGAGTATCTATCATAATAATTCCATCTGAATGTTGTGGAGATAGCCAACACATGCAAAAATCAAATAATTTTAAAATAATAATAGAAAAATGTGTCCATAATACTAAATGCCATAGTTGTGAATAATTGATCTTATTAATTAATTAACAGAGTTTAAGTAATTTACCTATAGTGACACAGCTAAATGAAAAACAGAAATACAAGTGAAACCCGTGCCCCCTGTGTAATCAGCTCTGTAGTCTCAGTCTACATCTGTTGGCCATTGAATGAACTTTCCCTTCAATGAGTATTGTCACTCCCCTAAAAGGATCACTCTCTCTTGTTCCCACATATTATTATTCAGTTTGATGTAAGCAAAATAAGACATTAACAATTCAATAAGAGAGTTTTCACCTATTCTATAGAGATAGTCCATGTCTCTTACTTTCCAGTGCTTAGTAATTCATGAGAACAATGAAAGAACATTTAACTGTAGGAAAGAAGGAGAAATAGAGTGGTGATACTCTAGGCTTCATGTAACTTTGAACAGAAATTTTAAAATGAGGTTAAATGTTTTCTAGATAATGAAGAATTTCCTTATCATGGGACATTTAAATTTCTTTCATCACAAATCTTTCTAGCAAATATCACAAATAACATAATTTTACTATTACACATAATTATTGGATAATGTAGTTACATATAAGGCACAGAAAAATTAATAAGCATATTAATAAGTAACAGAGATAAATTTACTGAAATGATGGCTAATAGAATCAAGCAAGAAAGAATAAATCTGATCAACTACAGAAAATAAACAATCACTGAGAACGCTAAAAGTTAAGAAAAAAACATTTTTGAGACACCTCTATTAATCAGCATAATAGTTAGATAAACTTGAAAAAATGATTGCTTTCTATAAAGATAGCCCATTTATATCTTATGTGTTTGAATTTTGAGACTATTCAGACTGTCATTGGTTAATTTTATCAAAAGTAAAATAACTAGAAAAATAGTGTAGAAGGCATAAATATTAGTAAGACATCTTGAGGAGTATTCTCTAGTTTATATTTTTTCTTCCTGTTTTAGAAGGAATATACCTAAAATATGAAAAATTTTCTCACCATTTAACTTAACTAATTTTAATTTATGAACTTATTACCTATTAGAATCTCTTCTTACTCTTTCACAAATATAAAATATCACAACTACGTTGTACCAGGAAATTAGCTAATGAACTAAATGGAGAACAACAATAATTGTTTGTTTGTTTTCTTAAAACTAAACACTGAGAGAAACTGAACTGCTATTGTGTTATACGGCTAGTACTTAATAAATTTTGTCCTATATCATTGCACTGTCATCTTAAAAATGGCAAATGCTCCTTCCTGATTCAAAACACTATCACATTTTACATTAATGAGAAATGTGAAATACTTTGATCAACCTTGAAACAAAAAAAATAAATTTGAAGGATTAAAAAAACTGCAGTAGCTGGTTTTGTAATGTACATTTAAAAAATACTTGAACATTCACGGATAAATCTATTTAAACGGATTTAAAGCACAACCACTCACAACTAAGCTGGGCTTTTTTAGAGGCACTTGACATCTGAATGCATCTATTCTTTGTGTGTCCAGGGGTCAACACCATACAATGACTGTCATTGAATCATGTGCTGTCATTGAATCATGGTAGGTGCTCTGACACTGATATGTGGAGAGGTCACTTTCACCTGAGTGACCTTATACGAAATCTCCTGGTCAAGAAGATACAAAGAATGGTTAACCAGACCCAGAAACTGTTAAATATCAAAGCAGCTCTTCATTGGCCAATGCTTTGTATTTAAGGAAAGTCTTCTATAGGAGCATTGTTAGATTTACTTTAGAACTATGGAAAGAATGTGAACTTGACACCTTTGGATGGATAGGAATTTTCTGTTCCAAATCTCATCTTCATTCAATCACAGGAACTTTAGAATGTTCATTCTTTTTATTTATTACTGTTCTTGTTTAAATTGGGTCACATATAATATTTCCATTGAATAAAGGAATAAAGCACTTAAAAATCCACTACACTAAAGAAACACTTCCATTTTTGAGACTATTCAACTTTTTGCACATGTATATGGTAAATGAATTTATTGTAATATGCTATGTCAATAGCAGGATAACTTTTAAAACAAAACATATCCCCAAAGGTCTGTTTCAAAACTGAAGCAGAGTATAATGCAAACCACATGAAATTTCAGAATTTCTGTAACAGTTAATTGTATTCTAAAATGGCATAATTATTTATATTTAGGTTTTTTATAAAGTAGCTCAGTTACTACTATAGGCAAGAAAAAATGTGTAATACAGACACACAAAAAACTAAAAACCATCTCTACAAAACTTGTTGAATTGGTTTAATAACAAAAAATAGTTAATATTGTTCTGCTTTACCAAAAAGGGAATCATATTGATAGGGGGATTTATGCATAGTGTTTTTCAATTAATCTTCAATAAAATTCTGGAATTGCAAGAATTTATAAGTCAAATGCATGATCATTTAGAAGCCAGGAAAGTTTCAGCCAGGATAGAGTAAGTCATAATTTAATGATACTGTCTTCTTAGCATTAAGAACCATCATATGAACATCAAATATTCAAACCTATCCTTGGCCTCTTCCTCTGCTGAACTTCTTACTTTGGCTTCCAACTCATAATGACTCTGCATTCATTCTTGAGTTCCTTTTAATCCATCACTATAAAAACAAAATCTCTTTACCAGCTTGGTTCTATAAAATCTTCCCTGGTTTGGTTATAGGAGGAGAGGCTTCAGTAAATGTTCAATAAAATCTTCATTTCTAACAAGTAGTTGATAACAGTCTGTTTTGATCACCATATTTCAAGCACCAATGTATCTTGAATTCACCAGAGTACTTGATTTCCTGGGGAGTCTACTGGATTAAATGTAATTTACTGAAAGGGTTCAATTACAGTAAATTAAATGTAGAAGAAAAGTTCTAGCTGCAAGGTATAGGCTTGATAATTGTCATAAATTTTGGTGGAAATTAGACTGGAATTTGTCATAGTGTATCCTATTTGTTGTTCATGTTGCTGCTTCCTCTCTAACCTCTATTCATTAAATCATAGGACATCAAAGCCTTGTGAGACTGAGTGTCAAAGTGTCAAATTTGCCAGACGTGGCCCCTCTGATATGGAGTTTATGGTTTTATAAAGTCCTTCATGGCAGGAAATAGGTCTGAATCATTTAAATGTATTACTGGCACACACAATAGATGCTTAATAAATATTTATAAATCTTGATGGAAAATTTGTAAAGTATATCTGTCACATATTCAAAATTTAGTATGGTATCATACAACATATTGACTAAGAGATTATATATTTAAAAGATTTTTAAAATCTAAATTTTTGATCTAGGATTATAGTCAATAAGATTACATTTGTAGAAATATACTTAAAGGACAAAACTAATGAGATGACCATAAATCTACAGGATAGACAAGATTTTAGAATAATGGAAGTTTCTATGAAAATAGCTTACTGGTTTTAGTTAAGTTTTCAGTTCCTTGGTATAATTAAACTTCTGAAACAGTGAATAAAATTTGAGAACAATAGTATTAAAGGGAATGGAAGGAATATCTCATTTGCCAGGATAGTTGGTGTTAAAGTTTTTTTCTAGGATTCACATTGCAAGAGAAATTCAAGGAAGTTTTAAAAGAATTAGAGTTGATTTCTGCTGGTGAAGATAGTTGGAACAGGAGCACTAGCTTAAATACATAAAGGATTGTCAAAGGGAAGATGAATTTTATATATATTATATGACTCCAAATGGAAGAAAATGATAAAGAATTATACAATTAACTCCTAGGGTTAGAATGAGGAAAAGAGGAAGCCTTGCAAATATCAGGTCACACTTTATTAAGGAGACATGTATGAGAAGTTAATGGAAAGCCTCAACACCAGCTGGCGAAACTTTTACCTCGCTCAGAGCCTAATCCAGATCCTCTTGTCAGAAGAGATGATGAAATCATTAGCAGAAGAAAAAGCTATAGATCAGAAACTGGAAAAGCAGGACATGAAAATTAAAATAATTTCGTTTCAAAAACTTTGAGGGTGAAATATAAATGGAGACTGTCAAAGGTAGAGTAGCTGAAGAAGGAGTGAGTCTTGAATGAAAGGAGGGGCCAGACTGTGGAAAACTGTGGCTGCCATTTTCGAATCACACCATTTCTTTTATATGAGTTTTGTAACAACTTTTGTGCATCAGGTATGGGTTCTTGAAACAACCTGGTTTCTGGAGAGACTAAAGCATAATTAATTAAGAACAATAGTCTCCTTTTATCAGCAGGGGATTTGTTCCAAGATCCCCAGTGAATACTTGAAACCATGAGTAATTCTGAAGCCTATATATGAGTACTGTGATACCATGACAGCCAATTTGACAGTCAAGATGGCTACTAGGTAGCTAGCAGACAGATAGTTTAAACAGTGCAGACATGATGGACAAAGAGATGGTTTCTGTCATATGCAGAACAGAGTGGGACACCATGAGATTTTATCATACCACCCAGAACAGTGGCAATTTCAAAATCATGGATTGATTATTTCTGGAATTTTCTATTTAATGTTTTCAGTCTACCATTTATTTTTTCCTATTACTGGAAAATTCTGAAGCTGGGTATATCTCTGAATTCTCTAAGATGTGAAAACTTTTCTTAATGATCATCCTAAAAAAGTGAATTATGTCACATCCTACAATTTAAATTCGAAGTTTGATAAGAGACACAAAGTGTGGAATGAATTCTATTTTGTGTGTTTAGAATCAATATGTCACAAGTCAATCTACCCATGTAAATGTTGCATGCAGATTACCTTCACCCTTGAACTTCTGATTGTATGGATAAAAGACCCAATCCCTTAATTTGATATAATAGTTGAAGTGTCTTTTATGCCTTACTGAAACATATAAATTAGAATTTAGAAAAACTTTAGGAGTCTAGAATGTATTAAACTAAAGTAAAATTAGTTTAATTTTAGAGTGATATAGTACATGGTTTTTAAAATTGTGAGACACCCTTTTAAAACCTAGTTGACATCAATAATTAAAAAAAATACTGACAATCAACCTTTGAAATGAATTTGAAGATGTAAGTTGGTCCCTGATCACTGTCTAAATGTTAGGTCTACATGTGGGCCTTCACAGTCCCTATAAATAAAAACAAACCTTAAATACTTTACAACCAAATGATAACCACCATGACTACCAAATTTCAGTACTTCCCTTCAGTACATTTTCTCTAACCAGCTGTGTTTCTTTTCTTTTTGCTGCTATTTTTTGTTTTGTTTATACTTTTTATCTCTCTCTTCCCCCTGAGAGAAGGGTAGAGTGGTGGGAGAGTTGGAAATTCTCTGGGTTACAGGATAAATCCCACTTGGCTGCTTGTGACTGCCTCATTTAGCAGCTGGTAATACCTGTGAAGCAATGCTCAGCACTCACTCTTACAGTCTTTTATGTAATATAATATATATTTTTAAAATTGATTGTAATTTTTTTAGCACTTTGGGGGCTGCTGGTGGTCTCTTTTTCAGGCTAAATAGACCAACTGCTGCTGCTAAAAGAGTTTATTCGACCACCCACACTCGGAAGCACAAGCCCCTTCTCCCTGTGTTTCTCTGAAGTAGCAGTCAGCAAGAACTGTGCAGTAATAACTGTGAGCAGCCTTTAGGCTAGGAAAAATGTCACAGCTTGATCCCTAGAGCCTCTAGTGCCCCCATTCAATCAGTGCTCAACTGCATGACGCACCCTGAAACTTAAAATGAAAACCCTGGATTCATGGCCAAAAATACAAACTCCCCACAGGCTCTTCCTGTGGGAGTTATTGAAGTTCTCGGTTAGCTCACCAACGGTTACCTACACTCTCCTCTGTACTACATAGCAAGGAAAAAAGGCACAACTGTACTACTGTCTGCACAAAGGCCTCAGCTGGGATGCAGACAGACTTAAAAACAGCAGGCATAAAACAACATTTTGACACATAAAGTCAAGTGACAAAATATACTCGACTTCTAATTACTTCTGCTGCTGGAGGCAAGCAAAAGCGACTTCCCAGAAAGGGGGTATGTGAAGTAGTCATCGTTAATTTTATTTTTGCTCTGAACTCAAAGAATTCAAATGTGTGAGCATTGGTGTGTGTGCCCAGTTATGGTGGGACTTTTATTTTCAGGTGTGGGAAGGTACAGAACAGGGAAAGCAATGATGGATTAAAATTCTGTTATAAATATTTCCATCCCACTCTGAGGCTCAAGGCACCTGTGGTTGTCCCTGCAGAATCACATACAAATGTCAGGTAACCATCTCACATCCACATTAGAGAGGCCCTGCCCAAGATGGACCAAGGGCTTTTGGCCCCAGGGTAATAGGACAGTAAAATTTCATAGAGGTTTACATCAATATTATTAAACTTTGATGTTGTCAGCATTTTTGATGAAAAACATCCTCATGATCTCTGACACCCCAGGAGACTTTCATTTTAAGCTTGTTTTCCCCGTAACATCTTGTTTTCTAAATTTTCAAATTTTATTGTCACTCTGGTAGAAGTAAGTGTTTGAAAAAGAGTAAATAATGTCCATTATTTACTCCTGCATTTT
This sequence comes from Marmota flaviventris, assembly GCF_047511675.1. NCBI lineage: Eukaryota > Metazoa > Chordata > Mammalia > Rodentia > Sciuridae > Marmota > Marmota flaviventris. The sequence continues at coordinate 126,313,702 of NC_092502.1, read as the reverse complement.
AAGATTATACATTTATTTTTTCAGAGCATGAGACAGTTAATTTAACAAGTGATATGTAAGCAGAGATATATTATATATTTTGACATGTGTAAACACTTGGCTCACAATTATCTTGATTCACAATTATGAATTTAACAGAACTTCAAAGTCCAATACCTACTCTTTATCCAATAAGTTGTAAGATTCAATCATGCACATATCTTGCAGATCCTAATTATTTGAATACAATTCAGCTTTATTTTCACACATGAAGTCTTGACAGGTAATTCATAATAACCAAATTTTCACTTTTAAAATTTCTTATTTACTATTTTGTAAATGATGTATTATATCTTGATGAGAGAGACAAGCAAAAGTTTAGTGACCCTGAAGTCCATCAGTTATATATATTTGTTGTCATGGCTGAGGAAAGCAGCATTCAGCACAGTGAAGAAGTTCCCCAAAGCTAAAGAATCTCTACCCAAATTGTTGAACAGTGTATGGTACCTAAAGAGTCCTTGTTGAATAAATGAATGACTTTTCTCACAATACTACTCAAAGCAAAAATATAAAACTAAAAAAAAAGGAATATTGTGAATCGTACATATTTATGTACAAATGCAGCATTTTATTAGGTAGAGAATAGAATGGAACTTAAGTTGTCTGTTTTATTTCTTATAGCCTTATGTGGGTAAGAGAAAAAAAGTATCATCTCTTATCTCTCTTTACAAACCTGACAAAATGATAAGAAATTATTAAGAAGCAAAGAGGGCAATGCCCAGATTTTTACTGAGCTTTGATACAGCTTTTACTTTAACTGTTTCTTACCCTACATCTCTCTGTCATGCATTCAAAAACAATAAGACACAGAAGCATGAGAAAAATTACCTAGTGAGAACTGCCTTCTTTTAACAAACTGTTTTTTTTTTTGGGGGGGGGGGATTGAACCCAGGGCTTTGTGCACATGAGGCAAACACTCTACCAACTGAGATATATATCCTCAGTCCCAACAAAGTTTTTTTAAGTGGGAAACTTTATCTCCATTAAGTTTTAAGAAAAGAGTGATTTATTTGGACTGCAGGACTGTGAAAAATGATAAAATAAAAACCCATAAATGTTCTCTGTAAGACTACTTTGTCTTGTAGGAATGTTCTTCATGAGACTCCCTTGAATCTGTAAACATCATCATCATCATCATCATCATCATCATCATCATTCATTTATCAAATGTTTAGTGTGAGACAGATATTATTACACACACATTGTAAATATGAATTTAATGCTATAATAATGATGCTATTATTATCATCATTCAATATTATTAATAGTTAAATCAAGATCCATCTTAATTAAGTGACTTGCCTAATATTATTTAACCAGAAGTAGAGTCAGGAGTCCACAGCAGGTGCATAGCACCAAAGTTTTCTTTGCTTTGCACATTTAAATAAGGAACTAAAAATTGTTCACTGCCACCCTTTAAGGGTGAAATGTTTGGTTTGCCAACTACCATTCTCTGAACACTTGGCATAATTTGGATTCTTTGAATGAGTTCAGCCAGTGTGGTCAAGACTGTGGCCTTACCACTTACCATACGCTGTGCAAGAGAAGTAAGGAACTCTAACTCTGAGTAGAAGATAGCTTATGGTCCATTTCTCATCTTCACAGAGTAAGTTGAGGGAATCCATAGGTTTGATGAATTGTTACAATTAATCCATCACAGTTTTCATTTATCCTGGAAGCAGCACAGTCTGTCTGTTCTTTGGAGTAAGATAAACCAGAGGTGGATTCCTCTTATCATATACCACCTGTGTCTTTGGGCATATTTGTAAACTCTCCTTGGTGGAGGCTTCCTCCTTTATAAACTGAGAATTCTATAATAACATCATCCTCCAATGGTGATAGAGAAGACAATTCAGAAAATTATATTAAAAAAGAAATGACTTTTTTTCTATCAGGGATCATTCATTAGGCAAGGATTGAGTGTTTAATGAATATCATGTTGAATGAAATTCATCTCTTTACCGCCAATTTTTTTTAAACAAGGATACTGCTTAAACATGCCTATGCTCAATTTAGTTTATGGTGCTATTTAGTCCTGACATAAGGAAAAACTGACAAAGCTGCCTTACTTGAATCATGTTTCTATAGTTGAAGTTTCTGTGCTGTTTCCTTTGCTCTGTCACATTCTATTAATTTTAAATACATCCTGCATGCAACTAATTTTCTTTTTATTTTTGAACATGAGTCTTTTATTCCTGTCCAATGAAAATATTTAATTGTTCTTATTACATATATAAAATATGTATCTATTATGACTAGACTACCTTAATTTTGTAGTTGCCAATTTTTAATTTTCAATCATGTATGCATTTTCTGTTCATCTTCCCCTGATTTTATACATCTATATTTGCTATTAGCTTCATTAATTTTCTATTCTGTGTTGATGCATGAGAAATAGAGTTGGTCCAAATTTGAAAGATGATTTGCATTTCACATGTGAAAGAATCCTACTTAATGGAAGATTATCCTACATTGAAACATGTTAATTTTGAACATTAAATATAAAATACTGTGTAAGAAAATGTTTTTCATAACCTGTAAATGCTGTACTGAAAAATACAAATCAGCTCTTTTAAAAAAGAATATTATTTTATCTCCTGCATTCTTGTGAAGATTAAATGACACACACTATGAGTAAATAAATACGGGAATGTATAGATATGTATGTCATTAATAGATATATATAATTTGAATTCAGTTTTCACTAATAATGTGATCTCACTAAAGAAAAACAAATTCAGTCTGTAAACTTTGCTTTTTCATTTAAAAAAAAAGAAAAATGTTTTTGTTTGAAATTTTTCATTTCATTTTCCATGAAATAATATTTAACACATGGTTATGTGAATATGCTAGTTCTTCTACTTCAACATCTAGTCCCTGTGCTTCTTAGTAGCCTCCTTTGTTAGACTGTTTGCAGAAATGGGCATAATGATTCCCATGTTTGTGTCCATCCCATTCGCAAATTAACTTTTCGAGTATAAGCAAAGACCCCAAGAGAGAGTATATTCTTTTGCTTCTCAGCTCTAGGATTCTCATGGGCCGAATGACATTTGACATCTTCCAAGCTAGCATTTAGAAGAATGACATCATGTGGAGCAGTGATAATCTCTCCCAACTAAATTGTTTTAGGTTAGCCAGCTACAAGCTGATTTGGCAGACACTGAGTGATCTCAGGCAAGATGAAAAGACCTACTAAGAGAAGGTAGTCTGAACTGAAGATTCACAAATTCATGAGAAAAAAAAAATTCGGACTTTAAGACAAAAAGTTTTGAGGTGGTTGTGTTAAAGAGCAAAACCAAAGACTATCTAGGGAAAAAAAAGAAAGAAAAGAAAAGAAACCTAAATTTGCTAATCACCATGATTGCTGAAGTGAAAGGGTATATGCTTCAGTTTGTTTTGAGGAAAGTCATCATTGAAACTTTTACTCAGGCTCTTGGCAGAATGAAGTTCTTTTCATGGTGAGATTGCCAGGCTAACAAAATGTCATGTAAAAGATTAATAGCCATCTTACCACCATTATGGAATCAGCACTCTCAAATGAAACCATCTCAGTAAAAAGCAGAGAACAGTCTAGCTATTGTGAATTGTGCTGCTATGAACATCGATGTAGCAGTGTCCCTGTAGCATGCTCTTTTTAGGTCTTTAGGGAATAGACCGAGAAGGGGAATAGCTGGGTCAAATGGTGGCTCCATTCCCAGCTTTCCAAGAAATCTCCATACTGCTTTCCAAATTGGCTGCACCAATTTGCAGTCCCACCAGCAATGTACAAGTGTACCCTTTTCCCCACATCCTCGCCAGCACTTGTTGTTGTTTGACTTCATAATGGCTGCCAATCTAACTGGAGTGAGATGGTATCTTAGGGTGGTTTTGATTTGCATTTCTCTGACTGCTAGAGATGGTGAGCATTTTTTCATGTACTTGTTGATTGATTGTATGTCCTCCTCTGAGAAGTGTCTGTTCAGGTCCTTGGCCCATTTGTTGATTGGGTTGTTTGTTCTCTTATTGTCTAATTTTTTGAGCTCTTTGTATACTCTGGATATTAGGGCTCTATCTGAAGTGTGAGGAGTAAAGATTTGTTCCCAGGATGTAGGCTCTCTATTTACCTCTCTTATTGTATCTTTTGCTGAGAAAAAACTTTTTAGTTTGAGTAAGTCCCATTTGTTGATTCTAGTTATTAACTTTTGTGCTATGGGTGTCCTATTGAGGAATTTGGAGCCCGACCCCACAGAATGTAGATCGTAGCCAACTTTTTCTTCTATCAGACGGCGCGTCTCTGATTTGATATCAAGCTCCTTGATCCATTTTGAATTAACTTTTGTGCATGGCGAGAGAAAGGGATTCAGTTTCATTTTGTTGCATATGGATTTCCAGTTTTCCCAGCACCATTTGTTGAAGATGCTATCCTTCCTCCATTGCATGCTTTTAGACCCTTTATCAAATATAAGATAGTTGTAGTTTTGTGGATTGGTTTCTGTGTCCTCTATTCTGTACCATTGGTCCACCCGCCTGTTTTGGTACCAGTACCATGCTGTTTTTGTTACTATTGCTCTGTAATATAGTTTGAAGTCTGGTATCGCTATACCGCCTGATTCACACTTCCTGCTTAGCATTGTTTTTGCTATTCTGGGTCTTTTATTTTTCCATATGAATTTCATGATTGCTTTCTCTATTTCTACAAGAAATGCCGTTGGGATTTTGATTGGCATTGCATTAAACCTATAGAGAACTTTTGGTAATATCGCCATTTTGATGATGTTAGTGGAACCAACCTAGATGCCCTTCAATGGATGAATGGATAAAAAAAATGTGGCATTTATACACAATGGAGTATTACTCTGCATTAAAAAATGACAAAATCATAGAATTTACAGGGAAATGGATGGCATTAGAGCAGATTATGCTAAGTGAAGCTAGCCAATCCCTAAAAAACAAATGTCAAATGTCTTCTTTGATATAAGGAGAGTAGCTAAGAACAGAGTAGGGTCGAAGAGCATGAGAAGAAGATTAACATTAAACAGGGATGAGAGGTGGGAGGGAAAAGGAGAGAGAAGGGAAAATGCATGGAAATGGAAGGAGACCCTCAGAGGTATACAAAAGTACATAAAAGAGGAAGTGAGGGGAAGGGGAAAAATAATACAAGGGGGACAAACGAATGTCAGTAAAGGGGGCAGAGAGAAAAGAGGGGAGGGGAGGGGAGGGGAGGGGGGATAGTAGAGGATAGGAAAGACAGCAGAATACAACAGACACTAGTATGGCAATATGTAAATCAATGGATGTGTAACTGATGTGATTCTGCAATCTGTATATGGGGTAAAAATGGGAGCTCATAACCCACTTGAATCAAATTGTGAAATATGATATATCAAGAACTATGTAATGTTTTGAACAGCCAACAATAAAAAATAAAAAAAAAAAAAAAAAAGCAGAGAACAGTGGCATTGTTGGCATTCAATGAATTCTTGATGAATTTTTGTTGGCATTGTTTTAATGTGAAGACCCAGTGATTGAAAGTAGCAGTACTCATGAGTTTTTGTTTCATATGCTATTGATATCAATTATAATTAAAATGAATTGAATTAGATTTCTTACCAGTTATCAAAATAATATGTAATATCATCAGATTATTAAAATGATACATAATAATATTATGTGGTCACCAAAATTGTAATGAAAAAAAGATATACTATAATGTTATAATATTCTACAAAAGGTCATATGGTAAATATTATGGGCTATGTGTTCCAGAAAAATCTCTCTAGCATCTACCTTAACCTGCCATGACAGTGGGAAAGAGTGATAAACACTATGGAAAAGGATGAACATGGCTATCTTCCCAACAACACTTTATTTAAAAAATCAGTTTGTAAGATTAACTCAGTAAATGGTAGAGTAAGGACTTTCAGAGTTTTTCTCCTCCATAAGCAACAAAAAACTGGAAAAATTGTCAGAATCAACTTTTGCAAAACACTAGAAAGTAATTGAAAACTTGCAGCAAGCCAAAAATGTATATTGCAAATATATTTGAAAAATGTTCAATTTTTTCAGCAATCAGAGGAATGAAAATCAAACCTATATTGAGATGCCATCTCACTCCAGGCAGAATGGCAATCATCAAGAATATAAATGTTAATTAATACTGGTGAGGATCTGGGGAAAAAGTTACAATCATATATTGTTGGTGGGATTACAAACTAGTATTGGAAAGCAGTATGTAGATTCCTCAGAAAACTAGGAATGGAACCACCATATGACCCAGCTGTCTTATTCCTTGGTATTTATCCTAAAAAAAAATAAAATCAGCAAATTATAGTGATAGAACCACACTGATGCTCATAACAGCGCAACTTATAATAGTCAAGTTATGGAATTAGCCCAAGTGCCCATCAACAAATGAATGGATAAAGAAAATGTGGTAAAAATTGCAGAATGGAATTTTACTCAGCCATAAAGAAGAATGAAATTGTGACATTTGCTGGTAAATGCATGGAACTAGAGACTATCATGCTAAGTGAAATAAGCCAGATTCAGAAAGTCAAGGATTGACTCTCTCATATATGTAAGCTAGACCAAAATAAACAGAAAAAAAGCACTGTGAGAGAAGTTGAATATCATGAAAACAGAAGGGAGATCGGTGGACCAGAGGAAGGGGAGAAAGGGGGAGGGAGGAGGGATGGCAAAAGGAAGATGATGACATAAAATTGAACAAATTATGCTATGTACATATACAAGTATATCACAGTACATATACAAGTATTATCACAGTAAATTTCACCTTTATGTATATCTATAAAGACCTAATTTAAAAACTGCAAGTTGATGCAGCCAATATGGAAAGCAGTATGAAGATTTTTTGGAAAACTGGGAATAGAACCACCATTTGACCAAGCTATCACTCTTCTCGGTTTATACCCAAAGGACTTAAAAACAGCATACTACAGGGACACAGCCACATCAATGTTTATATCAGCACAATTCAAAATAGCTAAACTGTGTAACCAACCTAGATGCCCTTCAGTAGATGAATGGATTTAAAAAAAATGTGGCATATATACACAATGGAATATTACACATCAACAAAAGAGAATAAAATCATGGCATTTGCAGGTAAATGGGTGGAGTTAAAGAAAATAATGCTAAGTGAAGTTAGCCAATCCCCAAAAACCCAAATGTGGAATGCTTTCTCTGATGTAAGGAGGCTGATTTCATAGTGGGATAGGGAGGGGGAGCATGAAAGGAATAGACGAACTCTAGGCAGAGGGGTTGAAAGAGAAGGGAGGGGGCATGGAGTTATTAATAATGGTGGAATATAATGATCATTATTATTCAAAGTACAGGTATGAAGACACAAATTGGTGTGAATATGCTATGTATACAACCAGAGATATGAAAAATTGTGCTCTATGTGTATAATAAGAATTGTAATGCATTCCACTGTCATATATAAATAAAAAATCTTCTGAAATGTTATCATCAATAAAGATACCTATCATTTAAAAAACTATGAATAAATAGAAGGAATAGTAGTACAGTAAAGGAAGTGGGATGGGGGAGGGAGGAAGGGAGTGAAAGGGGAAGTACATTAGACTGAAATGTGGCAAATTATATTTCATGCCTGTAGGATTATGTCAAATGAACCCCAATGTTATCTTCAACTATAATGCACTAATAAAAACAAAACAAAAGAGACATGAAAGATACATAAAAATAAAACTTCCATGGAAGAAAATATCCTAGATGTAAAATGTACTGTTTATAAGGTAAAATTAGTGGCAGAGTCTGCATTATAGAAGAAATCAGTGTATTTCAAGGCATACAAACAAAAACTTTACATAATTAAAAAAATCAAATAAAAATTAAATGATTGAGCCGGGCAAGGTGGAGCATGCCTGTAATCTCAGTGCCTGGGGCAGGGGGTGGGTGCGTGTGGGACAGAGGCAAGAGGATTATGACTTCAGCCTCAGCAAAAAATAAGGTGCTAAGCAATTCGGTGAGGTCTTGTCTCAAAATCAAATACAAAATAGCACTGGGGATATGGCTCAGTGGTTGAGTGCCTCTGCCTCTGAGTTCAATCCCCAGTATCCCCCCAACAAAAAATTAAATATTTGTAAGAAGAGTGAGTTTTCTGGCATTTTAATTTGACCCACTCCCATTCATTTCTCCAGTTCCAGGGATAAAATTAATGACCCGCAGTTAATACTGAAAACTATGACCCTCTTAGCCACCAAAGGGATTTGGGTAAGTTTGGAGCGCCTTCAAAATCTCATTGCTAGAGAAGTGCTATTAATTCACCGAACTTGTATGTATGGCAAAGACTCTGACCTTGCCCAAAGAGAGACTGTACCTTTGCCTCAACTTTAGGGTGATAATCAATTTTATAGCTATTGAAGCATCTTTGTTCAGAGCAAAGATTGACTATGACAGATCCTACTGTGGGGTGATGCTGGCAGTCTGAAGATATTAAAACAGATTTAAGGTATTGTTTTCTCATGTTACAAACACTAATCATGTAATTAAAAATTGGTGGGAGGCATTAGATCATGCAAAATCCATCAACATGGAGCAGAGTTTAATCTGTTGGGCAGTCAATCCTGCATATGAAATAAAAACTCTGAACATCAAATTCCAGAGAGCTTCTCTGGTTGTGAATACTTCATAGGTATTGCCACACATTACTGTTAGGTAAATAACAGAGGCAACAAAATCTTTACTTTTGGAATTCTCCTAGACTTTGTCCTATACATGTTGTCCATTGGTGAGTGAGTTCTTCTATGACTTCTAGCAAATTATCAAAACCTGGGGTGACTTCAGGGACTTCCCAAATCTTTAGTTGGTGTCATAAATTTGGGGCAATTGGACAGTCTGGAAGACTATGCCCTCAAATTTTGTAATTTGGTAAATCCTGCACAGGTCGTATCAGGCATGAAGGTTCTTTATAAGGACCCTGACTTGAATTAATGTAATTTGGAAAATGAAAGGACAAGAGAGTAGGGGATGAGAAAACTTTTGAGTGATCATGGAGTCACCTATGGTATGGAAGTGCAATTGTTTTATCATCACTTAATAGAATTCAATATTATCAATGAAATTTTGAAATGATACATCTAAGTCCTGAAAGGCTGATGCACAGAATGCATAATAAAATGCAAAGTAACAAGAAATGAACTGCATATAAAATTTCTTAATTATTGGTATCTGCAATAGCTAAAGTCAAAGCCTGACAGAGTATTAGCAGGATACTGATATTGGGCCCAGTTACAATCCCAGGGGTGCAAGCTTCTAACCCCAGGTCTCCTGCCAATGTAATGTTGGATACATGAATACATAAAGTAAAGCTTAAATCAGGTTAAAGATCTATCTCCTTAAACATTTGTTATCTCTTTATAGTGAAAATATTCAAAACCCTTTTATTATACCTTGAAATGTACAATACCTTTTCATTATTTATGGTCACCTCTGTGCAATAGCACACCAGGATTTCTGGCTGATTTCTAACTATAACTTAGTAAAGATTCATTGATCAATCTTTACAAACATTCTGCTCCCCTAGTTTCTGGTAACCACCATTCTTCTCTCAACTATCAGATGAACATTTTTAGATTCCACATGTGTGGAATCTTGTAATGAGTGAGATCTTGTAATATTTAACTTTCTGTGACTTGTTTATTTTATTAAACATAATGATCTCTGGTCATATCTTGTTGCTGCAAATGACAGGATTTCATGTTTTTTTATGGCCGAACAGAATTTCATTGTATCTAAGTACCATGATTTTTTTCTTTCTACCAGTTGATGAACAATTTATTTGTCTGCATTTATTGGCTACTGTGAAGAGTGCTACAATAAACATGAAAGTGCAAATGTCCACATACTGATTTCTTTTCCTTTGAATGTATATGTGGTTGTGGGATTGCTGTCTTATATGGTAGTTCTTGTTTTAACTTTTGAGATGCCTGTTGAACTAATTACATTCCCACCAATAGTATTCAAGTATTTCCTTTTCTTTACAACCTCCACAACCCTTGTTATCTTTTGTCTTTCTGAAATCAACATCCTTAACTATAGTGTAGGGATATCTCTTTGTGGTTTTGATTTTAATTTCCCTGATGTATAGTGTCGTTCAACCTTCTTGTTTTCATATACCTATACCTTGGTCATATACTTTGGCATTTGTGTGCCTTCTTTTGAGAAATAGATTTATTTTACAAAAGAACTGAGGCAATTTAATATAGAAAGAATAATCTAGTGAATAAATGATGCCAGAACAAGTGGATATTAAGAAAAAATAACCTTACATCTTCCTCACACTATATTCAAAACTAATTCAAAATGTAATCAATTTAAAAGTCAGAGCTAAAACTATGAAATCCATAGAAGGAAACAGGTGTTACTTCTCATGACCTTGAATTTATGCATGATTTTGTAGCTATGAAACATAAAAAAAAGCAATGAAAGGAAGAATAAATTGGATTTTATCAAAATGAAACTCTTTTGTGCTTATAATACCAACTTCAAGAAAGTAAAAGCACAATCCAAAGAAAGGGAGAAAATATATATAGAAAAGTTATATTTGATAAGGGACTGGTATCCATAATATAAAAGTAGATCTCACAACTCAACAGTAAAAGATATAATTTAAAACTAAAAAAATATTTGCATACATACCTTTTCAAAGAAAAGGAAAAAGTATCCAGTAAGTAATGAGAGGATAGTTTAAGAAAATTCATACCATAGACATAATGAGATACTGCTTCATACCTACTATGAATTTTTACATTCTAAAAGACAGTATCATGTACTGTTTTAGTAGATGTGAAAAAATTTCAACCCTCATGCATTACTGGTGGGAGTGTAAAATAGTACAGATAATTTGGAAAACACATTGGTAATTCTTTAAAATTTTTTGCATAAAGTTACCACATGATTTAATGATTTTATTACTTGATATGCATACCCAAAAGAACTGACAATATACATTCGTACAAAAATCTGCATATACTTGTTCACAGTAGCATTACTGATTATAAGCAAAAAATTAGAATTAACCCACTTCTCCTTAACTGATAAAATAATCAGAATGTTTTATCATTACACAAATGAACATTATTCAGTTATATATATATATATATATATATATATATATATATATATATATATATATATATATACACATATGTATACATATATAAACATAGTCCTAAAGCATACATGCAAAGTCAAAAATAGACATCAAGGCCACAACATATGATTTTATTTATATGAAATGTGAAGAATAGACAACTCCACATAGACAGACATTTGATGACTATGTCTGGGGTGAATGGATAATAATGAATGACTTTAAATGTATACAACATTGCTTTTTGGGTGGTAACAAATATATTCTCGAATAAATAGTTGTAATAATTATACAACATTATGAATACACTAAAGACCAGTTAATTGTATACCTTCAAAATTTGAATTTTATAGCATTTGAATTTCATTTCAATTTTAAAAATTAACTGAAATAATCCACAAACTTGATGTGACCCATGGTATGTATTTTTCCAATCCTGTTACCAAAAAGAGGATGATGATGATGGTGACTGAAAAAATAAATAAATGTTAGAACACTTTTATACATTATTTTTCCCCAATATAAGTTAATTAATGATTGAGATTTTACAAAAGATTGAGGTCTAAATAAATAAAACATATTTATTAATGTCTATTAATACTACTTCTGTATGTCAAATTCTAATTTTAAAATTATATTTAAAATGGTTTACAAAGGATATCTAAGTTTAAAAATTCCAAGTGGATTAATGTCACATCATTAATCCAAAATGGGTAGAATATAAATCTAAATGTAAAATTACAAAATATCAACTTTTCAATACTTCAACAACTCAGTACTTCAAATTTTTTACCAGAGTGTAGCTTCAAGTTCAAAAGTACTGATCTAGCAGATCCCATGTAGAATTTTTAACCAGAAGGTGAGAAGTGAAGTTTATGCATAAGTTTTGAACATTTCCAGATGTTACATGAAAATTCAAACTCTTCCTCAATTAATAAATGAACATAGAACATCATCTTACTCTCATTGTTTTTCATGATACATAGTTTGTCTGATCTCAACTTCATCTAGTCTTTGTACCTTTTATGATCTGGCACACTGATCTTCAAAATCCTAAATATATACTTGATAGAAATAAAATAATAATAGAAGGAGGAAGAGGAGGAGGAGGAGGAGGAGGAGGAGGAGGAGGAGGAGGAGGAGGAGGAGGAGGAGGAGGAGGAGGAGAAGGAGAAGGAGAAGGTATTCTGCTTAAATCTCCAAGGGCAGATTTTCTATGTTTGAAAATAAGCTTTAAAGTTATTTCAACACAATGTGCAGCCAGACAGTAAGCAAGAATGAAGATAAAGCAAGAATGTAATAGTAAGAAGATGCTAGATCTTTAATATGTATGCTAAGCAATTGCTTTTGTTTCTTCATTACATGAACTACAGTGTACAGTTTCTTTGATATTCAACTCAGTATTAAGATCTATGGGCACATGCTTGTTAATCCCAGTGACTTGGGAGGCTGATTCAGGAGGATTGTGAGTTCAAAGCCAGCCCCAGCAAAAGTGAGACACTAAGCAATTCAGTGAGATCCCATCTCTAAAAAAAAAAATAAATAAATAAATAAAAATAAGGCTGGGAATGTGGCTCAGTGGTCAAGTGTCCCTGAATTAAATCTCAGTACCAAAAACAAACAAACAAACAACAATAACAAAAAACTATACTATTATGTTTCAATGGCACTGGGAAAAATATCTCCCATTAGAAAACCTCACTAGAAAACTAGACTATATGTTACTTGCATAAGTACAGTAAAATATCAAAAACAACAGCTCATATGGGGGTCACTTAAATATATGTTATTCTTTTTCTTAGAGAATTTTTCTTCTTTTGTGAATTTCTCTGTGAGGTTTTCATAGTTCTTTTTGTAGTATTTAATCTAAACATTGTGATACTTGATAATATTTTGCATTTATTTTAGTATCTCTCAAAGAGCTCATGTATGATATGCTGTATTTCTCTTATTGACAGTACATTTTAGAAATCCAAACTTCTGATGAGAAAATAAAAAACGTTTTGCTTTCTAAGGTATGAAAAAATTAAGTAGCAAATTGGTGGAAAAGGAGAGATTTCCTAGTTTGCAGAACTTTGTATTATACTACATTGTACAATGTATGTGCTGATGTCTATCTCATTGATATTTGCAGAATAAATCTGCCTTTTAGTGATTGTAAAATAAAACTTCCTTTATAGAAATAATCTGATCATATCATTAAAATATCACTCAACTTCTGGGACCTAATTTTAATTTTACCTTGAATGATGCTAGTCTATTTTTTAAACATATCATAGTGTGATTGAGATTAGACATTCATGAAATATACTATAATGTATTAATATTCTAAAGATGAATGGATTTTTTTATCATTTCTTTCAATATTGTGGACTCTGACACACGTGACAAGTCAAAATTTCAATTTAACTTAATTTTAAACTGTGGAAATTCTAAGTATTGTAGTCAAGAACTTCTTCTGTTTTCATTTTGTTTTCTCTTTTTCTTTTTTACCTTTATTCTTTTCCTCCACTTTATTTGTATATTTCCCTCATTCTGCATGGAAACTTCTTTCCCCTTGACAATGAATTAAGTGATTCAGAGCATGGATAGATGTACTAATTTTAAGAGAAACATTATATCCCTGGGGATTCCATTCTGTTTTTATATTTTGCTCTTCTCTATGTAATTTAGCATTTATGTACTACTAAACAAAAGAGGGTTATGCAACACTGATTAAACTGCAGGGAACTTTGATACAGGGACACTTATTCTGAAGTTTAGCAGTGTTGGGATACTAGACTTTGATTCTGGAGTGGTGTACAAAAAGTCACCCATTGTTATGGCATGGATGTTCGGTGTCCCCCAAAAGCTCACATGTGAGACAATGAAAGAAGGTTCAGGGGAGAAATGGTTGGTTTGTGAGAGTCTTAACACAATCAGTAAATTAATTCCCTAATAGGGGATTAATTCTAAGTGGTAACTGAAGGTTAGTAGGGTATGACTTCAGGAAGTGGGCATTGGGGCCGTGGCTTTGGGGTATATATTTGTATTTGGCAAGTGGAAGTCAGTCTCTCTCTCTCTCTTTCTCTCTCTCTCTCTCCTTCTGGTTTTCATGTGAGCTGCTTCCTTCCACCATACTCTTCTGTCATGATATGCAGAGGCCCAAGGAATGGAGCAAGCTGCATATGGACTGAGACCTCTGAATCTGTGAAACCCTGAATAAACTTTTCCTCCTCTAACAATTGTTCTGGTTGGGTCTTTTAATCAGAGAAGCGAAAAACTGACCAAAACATCCATATAAAGTGACTAGGATTCTGTTAAAAATCATCTCTCATATCTTTACATCTTTAGAATGTAAGCTTTTGAGGGGAAGAGTGTTTTATTTGTTCATTTTAAAAACAAATTCTTTATTGCATTTTTCTCAATAACTAACAGAGGGATGCATCAAAGAGGTGCTCATTGTACATCCATCATGAGAATAACTGAAATGTTTCAGGTAACAATGGGACTGAATGATAATGAAAATCTACCAATTCTAAATTTTCTGAGGTTTCATAAGGGTATTTTAAATTAAAAGGAGGATGTATATTAGTGCATGTACCTTTAAGATTCTGCAACTAAAATAGAAAGTAATTATAAATACATCACTATTGCTTGATTTACATATCTGTCCAAATCAATTAAGTCCACCCCACCCTTTCTTGGTGAACTCTAGCATGCTATTAGCCTAAATCATTTCTATTTGCTAAAATTCCCACCTTCAGCTTTGTTTTGAAAAGGCTTTATGCTTTTTTTGCAGGTATTACTCTAGTCAGAATATTTTAGCTAAAATTTAATGATGCTTATTTTTTTCTCTTTTGCCTTTTATCTCAGAAGCCATCTAAGTAAAGAACATTGAATTTGTCTTATTAAAGAAGCTCAAAGTCTGTGGTTTAGTTATAGGAAACTGAAGTGAACTGAAGTAAATATAAATTGATTTCTTTACCCTCCCCCCAAAACAGAGGTTTTCTAATTTCCAAGATGCCTGCGGAATGTGAAAATTTTTCCCACACTACTCTACGTCATTCCTCTAAAAACTTTAAGATTCTTTAAAAGTATCTACAAAATTAGGTGAAGGGTAAAATTATGAATTTCCCACTTGGAAGAAAGTGGCTTAAATTCTATCCAATTATTTGCCATGACAACCAGCTAAACACAAAAGGGCTAGAATGGATGTAGAGTACAGCCTCTATAATCATCACTGTATGTCCTTCAAATCATGGATATGCAGCACCACTATCCCCGGCTACTTCAGGGCCATAAGCCTACACGGTAATTACATGCTTTGGAACACTCCACTTAAGTGCATCAATAATATAGTGAGTGAACATGTTCTTTAATTCTGCACCTGTAAATGGAGGGAAAAATAAAGAAAATATCTGTATAAAAAATGAAGGGAAGACAAATAAATTAGATAGCCAAATTATCTTTAAGTTTCTTTGTGAGGTATCCCTTTAAAACTCAGATGGTTAATAATTCAAGGTTTTCCATAAATATAATCAAATGACAAAATATCTGTGCTTATATGACTGCAAAGGTTGGGGCATATGAAAATAAAAACTGAAAAACAGGAAAAAAATACTCAATTAAACTTGAGATTCTGTCTTTAACGTGCCCATTTCAACTGTGCTTTACAAAATCCCAGGACTACTTTTCTTTCCTTTGCCATGTCTCTGTACCACTGCTATTAATGGGATTTAGAAGATAACACCTACTGATGCAGAGCTTCCGACACAAAAAGAGAATTAACACGTCATAGCATTACAAAACAGTATTGCTCAGCGTGGTATTACTAATACGTTTTAAAATGAGTCATGTGTTCACCCTCGTGTGTGTGTGTGTGTGTGTGTGTGTGTTATTTTATAGACTTTAAATCCATATTTATTTTCAGAAATAGAAACTTAGCAGGGTCAGTTGAACAGAAAAGATAATAAGTCAATTAAATTTAGGGAGAATAAATTTTGATGTAAATCTTCTTTCTACCTACATATTCCAACAAAATGTCTAATTTCTAAAGCACATACATTTATTGTGAAAATAAAATGTATTTGAGTGATTCGTTTCCTATATTTTCATGAGCGTTCAGAAGAGGCTAATGGAAATTTATAATAAACTTAATATTTTTACTTTTGGAAACAAACCAAGATTTTTACCACATCCATCTTAATTTTCTAAACAAAACATACAAACAAAAAAGAAGAGAAAATATATAGGCACCAGTGTTTCTTAAGCAAACTAGTCAACAGTTTTTAATGAAAATATTAAATGTGAAATATGCCTCTGTAAGCTGACTTAAAAATATACTTGCAATTTATATTAGAAAACCTTGCCATAATTTTGGAGTATTCTATAAAAGTCATGAAAATCAAACAATAGCCCAAAATTTATAAAGGAAATAGAAAAAAATGTATTGAAAAACTAGAATAGAATGGATCCATTTTGCAAAACTATTTTCACAGTTAAGGTATATGTTTTTCTTTTCATTTTAGATTTTTAAGCTGATAAATATATGCATGTTTTACTAAACATCCAATGAATATGACATTATGTTTTTTGGTTTCTATAGATTGACTTCTTAGATGTACCCATATGTCCTACAAGACCAAGAACATGTTTTTTTTCTTTTGCCATTATTTACTCTTTTTATAATAATAATACATACATTTTGGAATTTACTTTCTCATTTGGGCATGGTTGCTAAAATAAAATCATTACATCTTCAAAGCTACGAATAGATACTTCAAAAAGAAATCTCAAACAACACTTGTAAGAATTACATACTTAATATTAACTGTTTGTGATACTGGATTTCTGAAGATTTTCTAGTCAAGAAATAAACTCTGACATTTGTATACAACTCTTATTATATAGATGCTCTGCTATTAAGGCAGTATTTTAATTATTATACAGGGAAACCATTGTATTCAAGTTTATGACCTAACATGCAGATTGTATTAACTTTCAGTGAACCACCATCATGCTAAATATGAGATGAAACATCAGTTTTTGAAGGAAATAAAAATAATCATCTGAGAGTTTGATCTTAGTGTTTACAATTTTTCTTCTCTTGCTGATATAGATACAAGAACAAGCCAATTGTTGGAATCATGTAAGACATTAATATGTTGATAAGATTTCACTCATGAAATACAGTTTGGAGAGAATATTACGATTGAATTTCAAGATTTTGTAGTAGAAGTAATGGCAGAATCTCTTACAATTTCAACACTGAATCCCCTGAAATATCTTTAAAAACATACAGCAAGGAACCAAAGTGGAAATGCTGAATATTGGTGTCTAAATGATTCCACATTTGCTTTTTCTTTTCTTTTGTTTTTATTTAATTTTGTTTTGTCTTTCTGGTTAGATAGTAATTAATAATATCAAAGCAACATGACTTTAAAAATTCAGATCATTTAATTGGCTCACATCAGTGATCTCAATGAAAATCTTAGCAAAAATGTCACCTTTGAACAGGCGACTAAGTACAGGATATTAATCAGACATATAGAAACTATCTCTTGGTGTCATCTAGTGGTTGCATTTCATCACTGCATAAAAGAAATGTCATTGGTTTTCTGAGTAAAAATTGTTTTATTGCATTTGTTTCTGAGTGACTGGAGTAAAAGAAGCTGCCATTTTTAACAGACAAGAGAAGGTTAGTAGCATTCAAGGTTTTCTGGGCTCTTCACTCTGGCCCTTGGCTGTGCCTTCTTATAAGGTCAAGACACATCGGCGAAAGCTCAGTTATCATACACTGGTGTGAAGGTGCTGTCTGCTGCCCCATTTAGGCTGCATGACTGAGCGACTGAGTGTTGTTGAGGGACATGCACAGCCAATACACAGGGTATTTTCTGTTAGCTGGCTGAGCAGCACTCAGGGGATTCTGACAGACTGAGCTGACATGCTAACAATCTGATTGCAGATGGCAATGGAAGGAGCCTCCGAGTGAGAGAGGAGAGTCCCCTGACCCTCCTGTCATCCACTCTCTCAATCTCTATCTGAGAATGGGAACACTGTACAACTATCACAGGGAAAGGTGACATAGTGAAAATAACTTATCCACAAATGTGCTGAAATGTCATCTCTAATGTTACAGTTCCTTTAAGACGAGCTATAATTTCTAATATAACTTTTCAGTTTGGAAAGGAAAGGGCACCAAGGCTGAGTTGACAGAAATAAATTATCCAGATAATTAAGGCTAACTACTCCACTTTCTCCTACACCCTGGCTAACGTACAGACAATAATAGGTCTCAATTATTTATAATTCAGAATTTTTTTCCTTTAAAAAAAGGGTTTTCTATAAAAATAGTGTTTGAATAGTTCAAAATTATTATCATTAGAAAGCAAATTATTAAGAAATTATAATCAGGAAATGTGAAAAATTTTAATTATGATAGTTTTTGTTGTTACATTTGTTTAACAAATATAAAGGATGATTTAAAAACAGAATAAAGTGAGTATAACACTTCATTTTTATTTTCCATTATTACCTTATTTTTTAGGCAAATTTTATGAGTTTTAAAAATACTCTGTATTGGTTTATCATTAAGATTTTCCTGCACATATCTCTAGAAATTTATTGGTATTACTATATGAACTTTGCTGTTAATAATTTGAATTATTTTTATGGATGTTTACTTTTTCTTGTCTCTATATCTTTCATTTCTTGATATCTTACACAAAAATACAAATTAACAAAAAGAATCGAATGAGAACATGGGAAGATAAAAATTTCCTAAAATTTTCCTTTCCCTATGCATTAAAGGAATTTGTCACTTCTAAGAATCTTGAAAGGCAAATATGGTACTATATATTAATATTTGTAGGCATCTATTATGTATATATGTATATGTGCATATATACATGCACCTTTGTATACATATATTTAGATACATACAATCAACTATGTATATTAATAACGTATATTTGTATTGCATTTACTGTATCTATGAAATCTCCAACAACAATATTCTCAATCCACCCACTTGAATCCAGAATATATTGGACCAATTAGTTTTCCATATATTGCATCAAAAATATTACATTTCTTCTAAAAACAATTACAAAATGAGATAATTAAATTTTATACCTTGTTTGAGAAAAAAGCAATTTTGGTTTAATGTGGCTGTAAGACTGATGGTGGGCTATGCATTATTTTGTCTAATAGAGCAAGCGATTTGAGAATAAAGAAAAGTTCTGTGGGGAGGTATGTTTTTGTGACATTCATAAATCTCTTGTCAAATTTGTTTTCACATGCAGGAAGTATTTTCAAGTCTGACATAATTTTCAGATAATACTAAAATTACATCGTAAAGAAAATGTTTCTTGACAAATAAAAAGGTGGTGTAAATATTATCTGTGAAGGAAATATGGTTCTGTCTTAATTCTTTTCCCCTGATTTCATTTTAACCTTCTCAACAAACAAAATGAACTTATAATTATAAGGAATTAATTATAAGGAATTAATTATAAGGAATTAGATGAGAGGCCACCAACTCTGTGAAATAGGAAATTTAGACCCCCTAAAGTTAACAGTACTACATCCAAACCAGAGGAATCATTTTGTTTTCTTTTCTTTCATTTGTTTTTTAGTTATAGATGTATGACAGTAGAATGCATTTTGGCAAATAATATATACATATAGTATAACTTATTCTCTTTAGTATCCCATTCTTGTGGTTGTACATGAGCAATCTTAAGTAGCATCTGAAATTATTGATGAAGCATCAACAGTGTGTCAGTTTAATTCATTATTCTTAACAGATATTGTTTAATGTTTAATTGAAATATGCAAAGTGGCATTATCAAATAAAATGTGTGTAGTTATATAGCAATACTTTTTTTTAATCTAACAAGCCTACTGAAACTATTTATTTACCTATAGTTTTTAAGTAAATCATGGACAAAGTGGTGGATTAAAAACACCTTTCTTCATTTTCTCACTATCCATGCTACATATTACATTATCTGTCTTTTCAATTATATATTTGTCCAAAAGCTGAATAATAATATTCCTTGTGAGGTCAACTTCACTACCCATACTCCTTAGCAAGTGAATGATGCTACCATACTGTGTTTTTCCGGTTTATATTTGACACTTCATCTCCACACTTCTTTACATTTTTCATTTAATCTTCTCAAAATTCCTGGCATTGGATAAAATTGCCTTGGTATTTCAGATTATGAAAACAAACTTATGTAACTAACAAGTCTCTCAAGCCATATATTTAACTATGGAACTGTAAGATGATACAGTTTAAGCTTCTTACGTAATTTAATTTGTATACCATATGGGTTCCTCTTTCAAAAATAATAGAATAACAACAGGTTTGCTGTAATCTAGCCCCTGAAGATGGTGCTATGTGACATGCAAGCCTTGCTTCTTCTTTGGATTGCCAAAATCCATCCTTTACTAAACTGCTCATGTAGTCAGCAGGGTCATGTAGCTAAATAATGGCCAATGACTTACAAGCTCAGGTGTCAAGCCCTCTTTCACCCATCTTCTTCCTTCTGGGAGCAGATGTGATAGCTGAACTTTAAACCACTGTTTCTAACTATGTAGTGACACACTGAAGATGGTGGGGCAACAAGACATGGTTCTGATTTCTGTCCAGGATTATTCATCACTGGGCTACTTTTACGTAACAAAGAAGTAAAATTCTCTCTATGGCTGCAAAACAATTACCACAAGCATAGAGGCTTAAACAATACTATTTATCACATATTTATAATTTCCATGGGTTGGAAATCCAGGTATGGGTTAGCGATTTGCTGTGTTCAGATTTTCACTAGGATAAACACAGGGTGTCCGCTGGAGCTACCGGCTCATAAGATACTCTGGGTCCTCTTCCAGGTTCCCTGGATATTGGCAGGGTTCAATTCCTGGTGGTTGCAGGACTGAAGTTCACATTTTTCGACTAGTCATCAGCCAGGTGACTGTCAGATCGTGGTTGTTGTCTTTACCACATGGTTTCTTCAATGGCCCCTCTCACATCATAGTAACATTTTCCTCAAATCCATGAGGAAATTCTTTTGTGTGTTTCCTCAAATCTTTTATTTTAAAGGAAGAGCTCAGTTCTTTTTAAGAGTTCACCTGATCTGGGCTGGCCCACACAAAATAACATGCTATTGAAAATTCAAATGAATTTCTTTTTAAGTGATACAAAACAAAAATAAAAATTATACACATTAATGGGATGTGTGATGTTTTGATACATGTATATATTGTGTGATATTTACACCAGGTTAAGCATATCTGTCTCTTCAAACTGTGATCATTTCTTAACAGTGAAAACATTCAAAATTCATTCATTTTGGTTTTTAAAATATACTGTACATTGTTATTTATTGTTATCCTACTATAAAATAGAACATAAGAACTTCATACTTCTATCTAATATAACTTAAACCTATTGATCAATTTATCCTCATCCCTACCTATCTCAGTCTCCCTAATATCTGATAACTTCCCTTCTACTCTCAACTTCAGAGACCAAGTATTTTAGGTTCCACAGATGAATTCAAGATCATATAAAAACCGTCTCTCTATGCCTGGCTTATCTCACTTGAACTCTAGTTCCATCCATGTTATTTATTGACAAAATTTCATTCTTCTTTATGGCTGAATAGCATTCCATGTGTATGTGCACCATATTTTCTTTATCCAAACACTTAGATCCTTGCTTACTTGATAATTCACTTAGACTTAAGTTAATTTCACTTCCTGGCTTTTGTGAATAATATCCAAATATTTTTTATCAAACTCATAGCAATTGATTTGGTAAGTAAATAGTATCTGCACAATCTCTTCTCCTTTGTTCTCTAGGATAACTTAAGCATGGGATTGAAATTCATTATACTCACAGCTTTCTGATAATGCAGGGAAAATTATATGGAAAATGCACCTTAGGGAGAGGGGATCTTAGTGCCATCTGAAAATTCTGCCTATTGTATTAAGTATCACAAATTATTTTTATATTGAGCCAAATTTCATTCTAAATAATCTAAGATGTGGTATATTAACATTTGAATATTATGCTGAAACTTTGGTTTAGATAAATTTGTATATCTCCCATCATTAAAATAATTTATTTAGCTAAATATCTACATATATGTGTATCTATACATATACATATATATATATATATTTTTTTTGTTCTTTTATAAAAATATTTTTAGTTGTCAATGGACCTTTATTATTTGTTTGTTTGTTTATTTATTTATTTATATGTGGTGCTGAGAATGGAACCTAGTGCTTCATACATGCTAGGCAAGCGATCTACCACTGAGCCACAACCCCAGCACATATTTTTGTTCTTGATGTTAGGAAAGTACACAATAATTTAGAATCAGGTAGGATGCTTGCACTCCTGTATTTCATTTATTTTGTATTTTTAAGTACAGTACTTTGCATTGTAATGCATTTTTCAAACCAGCTCGATTTTTTTTAAATTAGAAGCAATGACGATATAAAAATTAGTAAATATAAGAATTAAATTATATATTTAAAATAGATGGTAAGTTTCATGGAGGAAGCGAGTGGGGTATCTTATTTTCTTTGAGTGATTCAAAGCTTTCTATATTTTCATATTTTATTTAATCTGTAGTTTAACAACAGCTTTGCTGGGAAAATGATATTTGCCTTTGGCTACCTGTAGGCATCTGCAATGAGACTAGATATTTTATTAATTTATCTATCTGATTACTGTTTCTTTTTTAAAAAAATATTTTTTTAGTTGTGGTTGAACACAACACCTTTATTTTATTTATATATTTGTATGTGGTGCTGAGGATCGAATCCAGTGCCTCACACATGCTAGGCAAGTGCTGTACTGCTGAGCCATAACCTCAGCCCTGATTACTGTTTCTCATTAATTATCTTCTGGAAATCTTCCATCCAAGAAGTTTACATGAAGAATGGAGCTTACAAAACTTGCTTTTGAATAAATAATAAATTGAGTACTGTTGTTCATTTTTGCACTACTTCCAAAGGTATTGGGGGAGAAGAATTATTTATGAGTGTGTTTTGTTAAACTAAAACTGTATTTTACTTAACAAATATTAAAACCATCCTGTAATCATGCTTACTGTTTAGACATTATTTAAACCAGCTACCTCCTAGGAGGATTCAGAAACTCAGATGCCTTCAGGGCCAGACATGAAGAAGTTAAATCCATCAGGTGTAACACAAAAGGGTATGGAAAGGAAAGTGATAAGACTCTATACTGAGTCTTCCACTTGAGGGCACAGCTCCACACAGCACCAGCTGATTCGTTCAAGGCCAAGCCTACCAGAACTTCCAAAATATGATAGGAACTTTGGTAATTCAGATTTTCTGTGAAAGAACCCAATTCTAAATGTTAATTGTACCTTTGAAAACGTGTAAATGGTGTAGACTTGGAAACATGACTCCTAAGTAAAGGTGGCCCATGGTTTAGCAGTGTGCATTTTCTTCTCCATTCAACTCAATTAGTTTTGCTGGCTATGAACATGTTATAAGCCTGGTATGTGATAAGCACTCTTAATATGAGATAGTTTAATTTAATATTTCACAAACAAATGAAATAATTTCCTTTTTTTCAAGTTCTTTCTCTTTTTATTCAGTGATAAAACATTGTTATCTGAAGGACTTTGTAATGAAATTTTTATACTTCTAGTTATTTGTTATAATTTTCATTTTGTATATATAACTTAAGCTAAATTTTGAGTGACAAAAAACATTTAATTCTAAGTAGATGTAAGATATTTTATCATCTATGTACTATATAATATAGAAAATGAATCATAAAAGTTTCCAGTTATTTTATCTATGTAGAAAGATCTATTTAATTAGTACTTCAATTTCTATAATTACAGAGATGGAAAACTTCCAAGAAGTGTGTGAAGTTTTTTTTCATTTTACACGTTCAAAGACATATTATATCCAGAGAGAACATGTATATTCTCTATGCATAAAATTTCTTCTGAATTTGTAGCTCCTGACATAAGTAATTAATCATTTAATTGCAAACTCCACATCAACATAGTCAACTATTAGATTTCATGAGTTTAATAGGCATGATTTTGCTTATTCCTGAATACGTCAGAAAGTTGACAAACTTTGCTGCTGTGGTATTTTAATGAAAAAATTTACATCAGACTTTAATCTGGTAGCTGACCTGTGCTGATCCTTGGGAGAAATATAAGCAATCATCCAGCACTTCCATTTCACCTGATTGTATTATCCAGTAAGCTTTGTATTCCCTGGATTACCAAACTTCACATCCAAGGGATCTGGTGCACTGCAGTGAACTCACAGGGGTGCTGCAGTACATTTTAAAAATTTGAAAGGAACAGAATGATGCTTAATACACCTGTTGGAACTACATGAACTAAAAATCCTTGAGATTGTGACCTTCCTACATCAGGTAGAAATGTATTCCCCTGGATATCATCATATCCTTACAAAGCTGAACTTTCAGTGGTTCCTGTAATAAAAAGAAGCACCATGTATAGATCAATATAGAGTAGGAAAAGAGGGTAGTGATGTCTAGATTGAGTCCAGCATCTGAGAATTTGTGCAGTGCCCAAATGGTAGCATACATCTTCTTACTAAATGATTCTTGTTATTTAAGAATGAAATAGCATAGTACTTTTTCTTTAAATGTATGTATATTATTTTCATATAACTACTAAGTTATTAGAACAAAATACTCAATACAATGCTTGAACTTCACCTTTAAAATGGAATGTTAGGTATTTCTTTTTGTCCAGGGGTACCATGAAAAGAATTAATTACAAAAGGTTTGTGAACAAATAAAATTTGAAAGTGTCTGATGGAAGTCAATCCACGAAACTTTGCCAGTGGTAGAGGACTGTTTTAGTTATATTTTTCACTGCTGGGACTAAAAGACCTGACCAGAACCAATTGTAGTGGAGGAAAAGTTTATTTGAGGGCTCACGGTTTCAGAGGTCTCAGTCCATTAGAAGGCTGGCTCCATTCCTTGGGGCTAGAGGTGAAGCAGAACATCATGTTAGAAGAGTATGGCAGAGGGAAGAAGCTCACATTGTGATCAGTGAGCAGAGAGAGAGATTCCACTCTCTAGATACATAATAGGCACCCCATTAGCCATGCTCCCAATGAACCACTTTCTCTAGCCACACCCCACCTGCCTCCAGTCCCCTCTCTGCTAATCCCATCAGAGATTAACTCACTGATTATGTTAGAGCTATAACCAATCATTTCTCCTCCAAACCTTGTATTGTCTCACATGAGAGCTTTCGGGGACACCCCATCTAAACCATAACAGGGACCAAGTCAGCTTTGTGTACTGTTCCATTCCCAGAAAATACTGTAGTACCTGGTACAACATTACCACTCAAATATACTCATTGAGTTCTTTTATTCAGTAATCAAATGATGTAATGGTCCTGATAAGTAAGCCAAAAACTAGCACAGGTGTGAAACTAACAGAAACTAAGTATTCCAAGAAAAATATGTTTCTTAGCAAAAAATGAAAGTTTAGATAAATTTTTAGTGGAAAATCAATTTTGGCAGAAGACTGTGATGTGAATGACTCCACATTTTGATACTCTCAGAAATAAGAGAATGCACTTTTTGAAATCATTTTTGTGACTGTTTCTGCCAATGCTAGAATTGCTTATGAAATAAGAAATAAAACTATTTGAAAGGCAAAGAGGCAGGTAACTTCTTCCTATGTACATTCATAAAAATGTTATTCTTAAAAATATGATTCAGGTAAGATTCAGTCCTTTAGCCTTAATCATTTCTTAAAGTAACAAATACTTAAAAAAGAATACGTGTGTGTGTGTGTGTGTGTGTGTGTGTATAAAGCAGTTTTGTTTAGTGCATAAATATTACAGTTATCTAATGCTATATGATAATGTATCCCAAACTCTAGTGGCTTAAAATAAGAATTAAATTTTCTGTCTCACATTTCTATGAGTTAATTGGACTTATCTGGTAGGTCCTGGGAGTCTTACAGAGATTACAATAAAGTTTTAGCTTACTTAGGTGGCTGGATGACCATTGTGTTTTTCTTCAATCATGTGTGGCTCTTAGACTGGAATGTCTGGAAGGTTTAAGAACTGGGTGAGAGAATCGTCTCCTCATGGTCTCTCTATAGGGTCACCTTGAATTTCCTAACAATCTGGTAGTACATCTAAGTTTTTGTTTATTTGTTTATTTCTTGTTGTTTCTTTGTTTTTGTACCAAGGATTGAACCTAGGGGCACTTAACCACTGAGCCACATTCCTCAGCCCTTTTTTGTATTTTTTATAGAGACAGGGTCTCACTCAGTTGCTTAGGGCCTTGCTAAATTGCTGATGCTAGCTATGAGCTCAAGATGCCCCTGCCTTATCCCCTCAAGCTGCTGGGATTACAGATGGGCACCACTGCACACAGCCCTAAATCGTATATGGTAGCCAGGCTTCAAAGTAAGCATCTCATGACATTAAGGCCCACTGCAAAAGTTTTCACTGTTGTTTGGGTTTTGAGACAGGGATCTTGCTGTATTGCCCATGCTGGGTTTAAACTTTGGGACTCCAGTGATTCTTTCACTTCTATCTCCTGAATACCTAGGTAGGACTACAGGCATGTGTTTCACTGTATCCAGTTTGTAAGGCTGCTTCATAAAGAATAACTTCTGTTACATTGTTGTGACTCTAAGCTTGTCACTGCATTAGCTGGATTCAAGAGAGGATACCATAGGCACAAGCACTAGGAGGCATGATAAATTTGAAGATTAGTTACCACAACATAATCTGTTTTACAATTTTAAGGAGTTCATGGGATAAAGGAGCAATAGGCAGTAACATAAGTTCCAGGAATACTGGTCAATTTTGAAATAAACTTTGGTAAATATCCATATTAACAAGAACTGACATTGTGCAATTGGGTTTCCAAAAACCAGACAACCTCTTCTAATATCAGACAGTGTGGCAATCTTTATGAACTTGGCCTCCAATTTTGCAGAAACAAAGAAAAATAGCTGTCTTCATATTGATCATACATTAAAATGATTGAGTATTTGTTTTTAATTTCTTCACTTCTTCAACCTGCCTAATTTAAGAAAACTGATCACTGGTGGTATAAATTATTGTTAAAATCAACTGTTTTTGGTTTTCCAGTGGATAATATAATCATGAAGCTTATCTATAAGAGGTGATAGTTAACCTATAGTCAAAAACTATGAATACTTTTCAAATATTACCAAACAATTATTTATTATAAAAAAGACAGGAACAAGTAGCTAAGCACATATGAATTAACCTGGGATCCACAGTTAAGAGCAGGAAACAGCATAGCTGAGTACTGTAGGTATAGTCAAATCTGTTTTTTTTCCAACTATTGATAGTGTTTAGCTTAATATTTCTTCTTTACATTTTCTAGATAGAAGTTATTCCTTAATAGGTTTGTCATAATGACTAATTTCTTCCTATATGAGATTAACAGTTTTGGAGCCTCCTTTATTGAGCTTTTCTTATATTATGAACAGAGTAGGTTATTAAAGAAAACTAGTAGATTCCAGAAGTATCCTCCAAACTGCATGCTTAAAACAGCAGGCTCATCATGTCCTTGGAACCACTGTCATAGACAATATAGTTGACTGGTCACATGGTGACATTGCTTTAACTTTCATTGAATAAAGTCTTATATAAATAAATGGTTTCTTAAAAATAGCATATATATGCATTGGAGTATTATTTAGCCATAAGAATGAAATCTTATTATTAGCATCAATATGGATAAACCTGGAACACACTATATAAAATAAAATAACTCAAGTATTGAAAGGAAAATATCACACGTTCTCCCTTATGTGCAGAAGTTAAACTTTTGATTTCATTGAAATACAAAATAGAATATGGATACCAAAGACTAAGAAGTATAGGGGAGAAGAGATAGAGGGTGGATAGTTAATGCATACAGGGATGCAGATGGACAGGAGAAATGTCTTCTTTTGTTGGGCTATAAGGTTTGAACTAAGGGGTGCTTTACCACTGATCCACCTCCCCAGTTCTTCCTATTTTACTTTGAGACAAGTTCTTGCTGAGTTGCCCTGGTTGGCCTTGAACTTATGATCCTCCTACTTCAGACTTCTGAATTGATGGGATTTTAGGTGTGCACTATTATGCCTGGTTCAGAGGAATAACTTCCAATGTTATACAGCATATTGTGTAACTGATTAACAACAAATAATTACATATTCCAAAACAGGTAATAGAAAATATTTTGAATAGTCCCATTATTTGAGGTAATGGGTATGACAATTACCCTAATCTGATCATTACACAGTGTATACATGTACTGAAGTATCTCAGTACATTAATAAGTACAATTTTTCACGCCAACGTAAAATATTAAAATAAATTAAGAGTTTATTAGTCATTCTTCTAACAACTTTCAGTTTTAAAAACGTATCTATAATACAACAAACATTTAAGAAATATAAGTCACTAAATAATTATTCTGCATCATAAGTAATGATAGATATTCGGTCTGGGATTGATATCCTATACCCAAAAGGGTTCCTTTTTCTTGTCTAGTTGTCAACTTAAGAGATATGTCTCTTCATGGATCTTCACTATTTCTTTACTAGGATGTTACATAAATTTATTAACTGATTTTTTTATTCTGCATTTCCCCTTCCTATTAGCATGACACACAAGTCATTCTGTGATCTATTTCCACTCTTCTGTCCTTCCTGCTCACCACACATATTTGTTATCTATTGCAGCATAACAAATTTCCACAAACTTGGCAGCTTGAAAAAGCCCACACATTTATATTTCACAGTTTCTGTGCGTCAGGAGCTTGGTATGGTTTAGTTGCCTCCTGTGCTTATTCCTGGGGATATAATCAAGGAATTGGTTAGAGGTAATTTGTCATCTCAAGACTGATCTAGAAAAACAGTTCACTTCCAAAGTCACTCAAGTTGTTGACAGAATTCATTTCCTTATAGCTGTAGGACCAAGGGATTCATCTTCCTATTCTTGTTGGCTGGAGGTTTTCCATAGCTGCTAGGTGCTACTCAAAGTGCTTTCCTATATGGGCTTCTGCAGAGTAGCTCCTTATTTTATCAAACTAGCAAGAAGAGTCTCCTAGCATGCCTGCTAACATGTAATCTTACATAATGGGGCAGGATGACAGCAGGGACCATCTATTACATGGTAAAAATACCATCAGTATTTTTAAATTTTTTTTCCTTCATTGGTAGCTAAATACATTTACAATGTGCAACCATCATTATCAGTACCTCTAGTGATTCAGATATAGATAGTCCATGGCATTTGGTGGATTATGTGTTTACTACTGAGAATGTTCTGTCTGCATGGACAGGGCAAACAAGAAGAAGGACATTTTAACAAGAGAACACAGGATGAGTGATGAGTAGAAGTACAGAGGAACACAAGGATAGGTTTGGGAATGTTATGTTGAATGTACATTTAGGATGACATCATCATATATTAATGTCATCTTTGCATTAATTGAGACTGTACAATTTGTAGGCTGCAATCCTGAGCACTTTCACAATATTATCTCTTTTAATACAATGATCCTATTAGCTAGGTACTATTATTATTTACTTTAAGGACAAAGGAATACCCAACATAGATAACTAATCACCCAGGAGGTTATTTAATTAAATAAATACATTGTAGAAATGTTACATAGGATTTAGGCTTGCTTCCTCACTTATAGTTGTCAGCTTGGTAGTTAAATATATGGGTTTAGAGATTAGTGGAGAATACCTTAATTGCATTCTATTGGTTAAAAAAAAAATAGTGACAGGTACTCCGGGTATCATACAATGGCATGAAGAACAGAAGAAAATTGACAGGTACTGCTCGCACTCCAGGTATCATACAGTGGCATGAAGAACAGGAGATGGAGAACATGATGTGTAGAACTTCAAAGTTGTTCTGTATACAGTTCTTATGCTCCATGTATATGGGAATATCCACGGTTCTGTTTCACACATTGCTTCTGTGCATGCTCTTCTCTGGTTTATCACTTACATTCATATCTTCTAGGGAAAAACAATCCCATTGATTCTGTAAAATAAAGTTCTGTTGTTTTTTAAAATGTATTTTGTTGAACATTCCCCTGGGGGTGGGGGTGGGATATGTATCAATCCATTGCTTTTCTTTTGCATGTTTTACTTGTTTGTTCCTCTATCTTTTATCAAAATGCATCACAAAAGTTTTCTGTTTACCTTTCTTATTTTTGTGAGATTCTATTAAGATGGAACTATCTTAATTATATATGTGCATTTTCAATATTGTGCATAGAGTTTAACCCTATCAAGTTGGTTGAATAAATGAATAGTTGAATACCATCAGAGAAGAAGGAACTTTCTGAGTAGCTCATGTGTTGACTGGTATAAAAAGCTTAAAGAAAAAAAAAAAGGCATCTTACAATCATCAAGTCAGTGTAGTCTCCGTTGGCAAAACAAGAGATCTTGTTTACACAGGGCATTCCCTGCCTCTTCTTTTGTGCTGTAACTATAGGGTTACATTTCTTATATAACCCAAACAGACTTACTTGGTCACCTTGAGCAATAAAAGGTTTTCTACTACCCTTATAAATAGAGTAGAATAATAGGGGAAAAACTCCCTTAACACACCTACTCACAAAAGAATGTGAAGAATCAGACTCAGCTCCCTGAAACAGCCATTAATACAATTTCAATATTAGCCTATTTTGCAAATATTCACAAGGATAAAAGGGCACATCTTCTTTTCATACCAATGTAGGTTCTTTTACAGCAACTTTTTTGAGATGTGAATATTTTGGTGAGATAATAAGTATAGGAGTCACATTTATTCTATTCAATATTTCTTCTCAGGTTTTGTAGAAACATTTCCCAGAATGTGGAATGTTATGTTAAATTCCAGATTTCTATTTCTATTTCTTGAATATTGTGATAATATAACTGTAAGAAAAAAGAACAACCATGTAAAATGCATGAGACATACTTTTAAAGTATTAAATTTCTATTGTCAGAAAATGTTAATACTAAGTAATAATAATCATAAAAATCCATGGCTTCCTTTTTTTGCTGCCCTGGTAATATTTCTGACTATTCAATTTCACATTACTCCAATTATTGAAGATAAGCTTATTTGAATGATTATTTAAAAGGTTCTCTACCAATTACATGAGTGTGATGAGATAGAATATTTGTACAAGGCAGGCAAAACAGATTGCTCATACATAGGCAGCAAGCAAAAGCTGACATAGGATCCCTGGTAAACTGGGCTCCCAAGGCCCAGAAAGTTGCTCAGAGCAGGTAGAGTCTCCTTTGATTTGTAGCCATATTCCTTCTCAGTTGAGAGGCTCTAAAATAACTTCACATCCCATTCTAGGAGGAACAATGGCAGAGTGTGGCTCCTTCTTACTTCAAAATGTTGCTTTCTCAGTATCTTCTGCCTGAGTTATAAGCAAGAAAGAATAAGCTAGTTGAACCAAGGCCATTGAGAGACTTGTCCTCTACAAATATCACACCCAAAATGTTAACTTTAAAATCACAAATAATGCATTTTTCTGCTACTGAAAGACAAATTGCAAACTGATGAAATTTAAATATCACAATTTTTATTCACATTGTAAAATATAAGCCTGATACTTTATTCAATTAGGGCTGCAGCTATTTTAGACTAAGGGTCACATCCCTTTTAAATAAAGGTAAGTAAAGATTTTCTTCTCAGAAATCTAGAAAATAGATAATTATCAACATTAGCCTTTAATTGATGAAGTATTTTAACTAAATTTTTCTAATTATATATACATGAGTATCATGAAACTTTAACTGACTATATCATTTTGTAACTTTATTTTACAAAATGCTCATATTATTTTTTACTCAGGATTGTGTTATGGTTTCCAAAGCATGTGGTATGTTGATTTAAAATACACACACACACACACACACACACACACAATTTATTTATTTATTTTTTTAGTTGTAATTAGACACAATATCTTTATTTATTTTTATGTGGTACTGAGGATCGAACTCAGTGCCTCAAATGTGGAAGGAAAGTGCTCTATCATCGAGCACTTAGGGTACACAAAATTTATGATGCATAACAAAAACACTTTTAATGTCTTTGGAATTTTCTTTGAGATCAACTTTTTAATGATCAAGAAAGAAAAAAACTATTGTACAACAAAATTTTCTAGCACTACAAAGTATAAAGTATTTTAAGAGTCTCATTATTAATTTTATGTTGAAATAATTATAATATATGTAACACACTTACTATGCCTTTTTGCAGGATATTGGCTTTTTCTTTTAGAATTTATTCAGAACTTTGCTTTTATTAGATCTAAAAGTACAGCAAAATAGCAAAGATTTGGAATTGATATTCATGTACAATCGGAAAAAGGATCATATGTGAGTTCTACCATTCTATTGTTTTATTTTGAAACATTCTACTTCTGTAATAAACTGCTATGTTTTTTTCTTTTTAACAGTAGTTATCATCATTGAGTAATGAATGATTTATTTTATTAATTTCTATAATACTGAATTTGCCTGATGTTTTAATTACTTTTTATTTGTAATAAGTATTAAATGAATAATATCAAAGATGATATTTAAAGATAAATTATATATAAACATCAAAATAATTCTTGTCATTCAAAACAATTTGAATTTTGGAAATGTTTGGATAAAAGAGAAAAAAGCTGGATTCATTAATAAGCTTTTTTTAAATTAGCTTTAACATTAAATCATAAACATCTTTCTATGTGAATAAGTTTATTTTTATAAAATTAGTTTTAGTGGATTTATGGTAAAACCAAAAATAAAACCAATTTATTTAAATACTTTTAAAAATTCTTTTTAAAATTTAATTTGTAAAAACACTGCTATGGTTAATCTCTTGTTTGTAAATTCTTATTATTTAGTGGGATAAATTCCTGCATAGACAATTCTTGAATTAAAGGATTGGATATTTTCTTCAAGTTTTTTTACTGTGTTACATTGCACCAAGGAATCCTCTCATGAAAAGAGAGTACCTCTGTCCATATGGAAATATCGGTCCTGATGTTAGTATAAGCTTATTGATTTCATATGCAATGTTTCTCACTTGAAAATTGGTGTTTGCTTATTATAGAAGTTAAGTACTTTTGTATGCCTTTTCTCATCTCTTATTATTTATATCCTTATATTAGCACCCACTTTTCTAGGAGAGTTGACTATTTCTATTTTACAATTAAGAGCTCTTTGTATATTATTAGGAGCAAATTTGAGTCTACCAATCTTGCCATCAATAGTTTTCCAATATTCTATTTACTTTTAAAATTGATCACAATGTGTTTATAAATGTAGATGTCTAAAACATATACAGGAAAATCTATCTTACATTTTATGTATTTTATGCTTTAGTAATTTTGCTACATAATTATTAAAAATTCATATTATTTTAGATCTTTGGTAATTGTCTCAACCTTCTTTGTGTTTACATGTTTTAACTTTTAAATTGAATGCTTATAGAGTCACAGAAAGTTGCTAAGATAGTACAAAGTTTTCCAACTTCACTGGATGGCAACATTCTATAGAACTATAAACCAGTATCAAAACCAACAAATTTGCATTGGCATAATATTGGTAGTAGACTATAGACTTTCATATTTCAACATTTTTATTGAAATATAATCACACTATTGTGTGTGCATGCTTGTGTATGAATTTGTCTAGTTCCATGATATTTTACCCCATGTACAGATTCATTGAAACACAACCACAGCCACAGTCAAAACACGGAACTATTTCATTATGACAAAGTTGATTATCTCAGGTATTTTGCCAGAGCAATGGAAAGTTAACTAATACATTTACCCATGAATAATGAAGGACTAAGACATTAACTTTCTCAATTCCAAACATTTGATGGGTTAGATTGACTCTATTGAAAAATTTTGATCTGTCACCAAGACCAGGTAATGTGAGAAATTAGGGGTAGTGAACCTATCCTCACAGAAATAAAGAACCAGAATGGGGAACATATGTCCTTCTGGAAGAGAGGGGAAAGCTCTGGAGAAGATTCCACCCATGTATCTTGGCACATTGTTTATATACCCTTTAATTCTTCTCTTAGGTGATAATATCATTCATCTTTGCTACTTGATACCTGTGAGAGTTGTAAAAAACCACTTCAACTTCTTTTTTTTTTTGTTGTTGTTGTTGTTGTTTTAAATATTTATTTTTTAGTTTTAGGTGGACACAATATCTTTATTTTATTTTTATGTGGTGTTGAGGATCGAACCCAGCGCCCCGTGCATGACAGGCAAGCATGCTACCTCTTGAGCCATATCCCCAGCCCGCTTCAACTTCTTAACAATAATATCTTCATATGTAAAATGCTCATTGTACTAGAACTTACCTTAAAAGTTTGCTGGAAGGATTACATAAGATAATTTTTGTCCCATCCATCTGTAGTGCCTCATATAAACATTCAACATATGTAGGGCAAAGCAATATCTGTACCAAATGCCACATGATCTCAGCTGTACCACAACCTGGGTGATTACTGGTCATGGCCAAAAGCAACTCTTGGCTCAACTATGTCTTCATTTGCTTATGTATGTGGCAGGTTAGAGGATGAAGAAGAACTTATTGGAAGGACACTACTAATTCTTGGCATTTATTACTCCAGTTTCTAGGAAAAAAAAAAATAAATAAATAAATAAAAGAGGCTCCAGGCCAAAAGGAAAATTGTAAGAACTTGGGGTTAGTTACAATATCGATGATACAATGATAGACTCTTAGGGTTCCAAAGTAGGAACTGATCTATAGCCAAAATGAAGAAACAAAGGGCAAGGTTTTTTTTTTGGTTTTTGTTTTTGTCTGTTTGTTTTTTTTTTTTTGTTTGTTTGTTTGTTTGTTTTCTAACTATCCTTGCATTCCTCATCTCTTAAGAGAGAAAAATCCACTTGATCATATTTGATCTTGTTCATGCTTTCGACTGGTGGTGAGGGAAAGCTGTAAAAGAAGTCTTCAGAAAGGAAGATTTCCACAGAAGGAGGGTCTATTTCACTTAGCAACTCTTCAAAGTATACACAGTAGAGAAGAATTCATTTCTCATTTAGTTGTGTGGCTTTAAGGCTCATAGCTTCTGGTAACCTACAGGTATCTTGTGGCCACCAGGTTAGTCACAAACCACTTAAAATCCAAGTTTGGATGGTCTAATGAGAGTTTCTTTCTGGACCTTCTACTTACATCCCTTTCAACTTAAGTACCATTTTCAATAGTAATATTTATTCAATAATAATAATATTATTTTCAATAATAATAGTTTATTTTCCCAAGACAAAAAGCTTCCATTGAGCAACACAGTATATTCTTTCTAGTTTATATTTTTGTAATGAAAAATTTATTTTGATCCTGAAATTTGAGACTCAGCCAGCCTGTGAGAACATCAATAGAAGGAATTAACCTCCCCTTCAGGGACAATATTACAAAATTGTTTTTATGACTATTTTCACATATTGTTTTGAAACCCATACTGGATTTATATACTTGTTATTTAGTTGACTACTTTTTGGAAATGTTATGTAACAAGGAATAACAAGGGGCTTCTCAGGAACCTCAGAGACTGGATGGAATTCAGAAATATTTCTAAGTATTAACTCTGGCTTTGTTATTTCATGAAATATATCTGGTATTAAGATAGCTTCTCATTTTATTTTAGTGGTCTTTGAATTTTTATACTCTTTGAAGTATCCAAAATATTAGTGTACCCAATACTTTTTAAATGTGTTCTTAATTCATTTCTTAGTAAAACTAGAGTAATATTGAAGAAAAAGATACTTTTTTATTATATTAGGTAGGTGGTAACATTTTAGTTTTTCTTTCAGAGGTTTTTGATTTATCATCAACTTGGAATCAATATAGCAATATTATATTTGAACTGCTACTTTATGGGGTAAAGTAACATTCTCATTGTTATACTGAGAAAAGAAAATAATATATAAGAATATTTTATAATTTTAGTTAAATTTCTTTAGATCTTTTATATTCTAGAATTCATAACAGTCTTATATTTACACAGAAACAATGAATAATTCTGTTCAGGCAAAACATTTACAGCACTTTAAAATCATTTTATCATATTCAATTAAAAACTATGTTAAAAGTGTCAGACTCCCTATCAGTAGGGAAGGGCATTTTGAGTATAAAAGCTTGCCTTTAGAACTTAAATGCTCCTAAGCATCAATTAATAAATGGTAAAAATTCATTTGTAAATAGTTCTATTTTCTTAGTATTTTAGTGTTAAAGTTGGTTTACCCTTCCACTCACTTGTGAGTATTCTTGTTTAAATCTCTGATGAAATAAAAACACTTATTGAAATAAATGTTTGCCTTTGACATATTTTGTATTTCCATTAACTCGGGTTGAAACCAAATTGTCATATTCTAATGTCCACTAAAAAGCTTAAAATACAATGGACTAAAATGTGAATATTTTCTTTGGTACTTGTGATACAAAAACATAAATCTCTGAATTGCTCCACTGTTGAGGACCAAGTAGTGTCTGTACCACACCTAACATGATATCATGTGTGTTAGAAACTGGAGTTTCTACTCCTTCCTCTTCAGTAACTGCCTTCAGTCCTCATGGCCACACTCATGTGCCAGACCCAATAGATCTCTGTTAACCTTAGCACTATTCCTGATGGAATCGGATCAATTTTAAGTCAGTTTTATATTAAGGTAAACATTTTTAGGATTGGTGAGAAGCTCACTTCAAACAAAGAAGAAGAAGGGAGAGGAGGATGAGGAGGAGGAAAAGGAGAAGGAAACACACATACGTGCACAGGCATGCACACACATATTTGTTAGTCTATCCTAGTTTATTTCTCACACCTATTTTTGAGTTGTGTATATGTGTGTGATTTTAAAATAACATAAAGTGATTTCCCCCAGTCTTAATTTAATTTAAAAAGCTCTGCTACATAAAATTACGGCTACCTAAGTTTGGCTTTAAAAAGGACATAAGGCAAATCAAGTCAATACTCTGCCATTCCCATTCCAATGAAGAGTCGTGATACAGGATTACACAAATTTGTGTTTCTGCAAATGGCATCTGTGAAATGGCACTTTGTTTCCTCTTGTTCTTGCTCCAAAGCAACACCATGAAAATGTCATTGGACCCATTTCATAAAAGAAGAAACTGAGGCATAAATATGTTCAGGAATTTATTCCAGGATAAGCAACTACTAATGGGCTGACCAGAGCTGTACCTTAGGTCTGGTTAACAGTGATTTTAGTACCACTCCGTTTTACTGTTTCATTAATTTTCTGTATATATGGAATGTGTATGTGTGTTCTCTAAAAATCAGTGATATTGTGCTGTCCAGCACTAGTTAAGAGAAGTCTAAACAGTTTCTTTTTTCTTTAAAAAAAAAATCTAATTCGTATAATCAGATGAAAGATAACAGATCTTCATGAACTTATTACACAGTCAGGTAATAGGAAATGATAGCATTCAATATTTTAGAAATGTGATAGTTTTGCAAGGAGCTTTCACATCCAATTATATCATTTTGTTTTTAAAACAACACAAAGTATGATCATTATATGAATTTTCAAATTAAATTTAGATCACAAATACAGAAAAGAAGAGTGATTCAGAGAAAGGGAGTAAAAAATTACGAAATGGTCCAAATCAAATGAAAAATGAGAGTAAACAAATAAATGAAAAAAAATACTGAATGTGAAGTTTTCATATCTGCTGCCATTTGCTAGCTGGACCAGAATACAGTGCAAGAGCACCTCAGTCCTCATCTCTCACAGCCAAAATTCCTACATCCTGATAGGATTAAATTAGAGGTAACGTTTGAGGCTCCTCATACCATTCAGTTTCTATTTCAGCCCAGATGTCTCTCTTGGTCTAGATAATGTTGTCTAAAGCTTTAAATTTTATGTTTCATGAAAGTCTAAATCTGTTCTTTTAAGTTTTGCAAAATGACACCTGCTCTTCCTACCCCTTGCCCCCAGGCTTAGAGTCTCTTGGGCACCAGCTGCCTCCTAGTCTCCTCTGTATGTATGTGCTACAGCAAATGAAATGAAATGTAGATTATATTACCAGGAACAAGATTAAAAGTAAATACTGAGCACATAAACATGTAGCAGGTTCTACTGAAGATGTGCAGGCCACAAGAAAGAACCTCAGTGTATCAAGCAAATAAATAAGTTTTGATCCATCTTCTGCCTTCTTTCCACATCAGCCATGTTGGGCAACTTGCACACAATGGATTTTTAATCTGTCTACACCTTGCCCTCCTTTCATGAATGTGCAAATTTAGGCTGCAATGACAAGATGGACTGTGACTTAAACAACAGAACTTTATTTTCTCACATTTTCTGGTAACTAAAAGCCAAAACACAGTTCTATCATGTTGTTTTCTGATGAGACCTCTCTTCACTGTTTGAAGACCACAGCCTTCTCATGCATCCCCCACCTTTCCTCTGTGCACTGGAAGAAAGAGGGAGCTCTCTAGTATCTCTCTTTTCTTACTTATAAAAACACCAGTTCTTTGCCTTCATTTGATTTATGCACTCCTTTAACCTTAAGTACCTCCTTAAAGGCCCTATTTCCAAACAGCCCTACTGGAGGTAAGAGCTTTGACATGTAAATTTGGGAAAGGGGGGGACACATTTCAACCATAAGAGTCCATTTTTTTTCTCAACTTCTCTTTCCATTTATTTCTTTTCCTTTTTCTTGCTATAGCTCTCCCTTTGATACTACTCTGTGTCATTTAAATTCTTCTCTTCCTAACATCCTCCAGCCTATAATTCTGAACTTATATTTTGAGTGTTTAACTTGCCATTGGGAGGAGGGAAGGTGCTATAGTTTGGATATGGAACACTTTTCAAAAGACCCAGGTGTTAAGGACTTAGTCCCCAGTGTTTTGGTCAGCATATTTGCTGCTGCACTAAAAGATCTGACCAGAACAATTGTAAAGGAAGGAATTTGGTGGGGGGGGGGTCTTATGAGGTCTCAGTCCATAGACAGTAGGATCCATTCTTGGGGTTCAAGGTGAGGCAGAACATCATGGAGAAAGAGTATGGCGAAGGGAAGTTGCTCACATGGCCAGGAAGGAGATAGAGATAGAGATAGAGAGAGAGAGAGAGAGAGAGAGAGACTCCACTCACCAGATATAAAATATATACCCCAAAAGCATACCCCCAATGACCTATCTCCTGCACACACCCTACCCATGGTTACTCGCCACTCTGTTAATCTCATCAGGGGGATTGATTCACTGATTGGGTTAAGGCTTTAATAACCCAATCATTTCTACTCTACACTTTATTGCATTGTCTCACACGTGAGTTTTTGGGAGATACCTCTCGTTCAGACCATAACACCCAGCTTGGTGCTGTTGGAAGTGGTAGAAACTTCAAGAGGTGGAGTATAGTGGGAGATCTTCTTTTTCCTCTTCCTCTTTAGCTTCTTGCTCATGAGGTGAACATCTTGTTGTGCCTCAATTTCCATGATGATGCATTGCCTTGCCACAGGCCCAAAAGTTACTGATGGGCGAATCATGGATTGAAACTTTCCAAACTGTGAGCCAAAATAAATCTTTCCTCCTTATAAGTAGATTATCTCAGGTACTTGTTGTTGTGACAGAAAGTTAACACAGAAGGAAAAATAGACAACTTTTCATTGTCAGGTGCCACCTTCTGCTTACAGCAGTTGTATTTAAATAGCATTTTTATTGCACTTTAAAGTACAAGGAAATATTACAGTTAAATTTGCCAATTTTAGTGTATAAATAGTATTGCCAGAATCTTATCATTTTGTAAGGTTTTGATAGTACAATGAGAGTAGAGAGTATAGCACTTTGAATTCTCAAAGCAGTATTGTAAATATACAAAACATGGGAGTTCATGTATTACTGTACTGTGACCAACTAGTCTGTTTTAAAACTTGGGAAAAATGTGAGTGAACATGTTCAATTAACCCGACTGAATTTTGGGAATTTAGATTGCATCATGATTTGGGAATTATCCCAGTGCCTAGCACAGAGATAGGCACATAAAAGATATTAAATCATGATTTGTGGAATGAGTCAGTTTTCTCATGAGAAACATGATTTTATGTTCTAAAGGTATTAATTCTATCTTGCTAAATTGTACTAGAAAAGACACACATTAAATATCTAAATAGAGATGTGTACATACACACAGACACACAGACAGACACACACACATAGCAGCTGTAGCTTGCTATCTTACCTTCAACTAGGCCTTGTGATTAATGTATGTTAATTCTTTGCCTAATAGATCACAGTATAATTTAGAGAAACTGTAGTTCAAAGAAAAGAATCTATCTTCTTTTTCTTTTATGGAGGATCTGGATACATTCATGGGTATCAACATCTGTTTGCCCTACTAAGACCTAAATTTGAATATGAGTTGGAGCTTTTCTTTATGATTGGTAACCAGGCTGAGTGGATGGCAGACCTGCAGTTTTCTCTAAGTGATATGGGAGTTAGTAAAATGTTGGGTTGCCCTTCTGGTATAAAAACCAGCAACTGAGTTGAGGAGGATCAATGTAATTTAACAGTCAACAAGAGAATTCTAAAGAATTTCTTCCTCAAGATATATATGTCTTTACTCTTGGCATAATTTAAATTTTCTCATAAAGCAAAACCTTGAAAGACATTTTTAAAAAGTTTCAAATTGATTTTGAGCATCAAAACATTCTTACTATATATTGATTGGTGATTTAATTACATATTATTAAAAATATTTTGAAACTATTTTTCTTTGAATGCTTTAATATTTATTTATTTGTTTATTTTATGTATGTATATTTGTACCAGTGTGCTTAACCACTGGTCCATCCCCAGCCCCTTTTCATATTTTATTTTGGGACAGGGTCTTGCACTATTGTTTAGGGCCTCACTATATTGCTGAGGCTGGTTTGCAACTCAGGATCCTTCTGCCTCAGCTTTACCCCAGCCACTAGGAACATAGGTATGTGCCACTGTGCCCAGCTCAAGTACTGTATTTTAATTATGTGAATTTAACTGCTATATGATCTGTTTTATTGGACCACCAAATTCAAAAATGTATCTACATTTGTGCAAATTTATATTGTCTAATCCAATATAATGTTAAAAAGCTACAACAGTATAGCATGAAGAAAGGGTACTGAGTTTTATAATCAGTTATGGTTCATACTGACTAACATCCTGCATTTCTATTTTAAATAGGAGAAAAGGGTTTATTTGAAGTTACAATATTCTATCCCTTACATCAGCATTGTGGCATCATTAAATACTCTTAGCCTTACACCCGAAGAGTTTACCTGGAAAACTTTCTCTGCAGAAGAAAGTACTTCAGTCCTCCAGTTAATTTGTTCAATTTTAGAAACTGTTTGCCTAGATAGATTGCTTTTCATGTTGATCTTTTAATTCAAGAATGGATGTTGTCTCTGGAAGTATTTGCACAGAAAAATATGAGAGATACTACTATATGTTGGATGCAGATACTCCAGTAGTAGAGAAGAAGCTCATGAGAGCTGTTTCATGAACCATATAGTAGTTGGGATTCAGCCTCAGATTCTATTGAATCCCCCACTCTCTAGCCGAGTCTGATTCACTTTGTATATATCAGCCTAGGTCTACTTATTTCTAAAATGGGGTAAAGTTAGACCATAATATCCAACCTATTAGTTTGAAATGACTAAATAATTTAGATAACTGACGCACAGCACAGTATTGTGCTAAGCACACTATAAATATGAGTAGTGTTACAGGTCTAGGCATCAGGCCT
Source organism: Marmota flaviventris (assembly GCF_047511675.1). Taxonomy (NCBI): domain Eukaryota; kingdom Metazoa; phylum Chordata; class Mammalia; order Rodentia; family Sciuridae; genus Marmota; species Marmota flaviventris. The sequence continues at coordinate 126,271,722 of NC_092502.1, read as the reverse complement.
GGATTTAGTGATGTCATTCAGATGTGGATCACAAGCAACTGTGGAACTTTTAAGACACCCCAATAATCAGATTTCCCCCTATGCCCAGATTTTAATTCAATTTAAAGCTACCCAGGTGATTATAATGAGCAGCCAAGTTTGAGCCCCACTCCTATAGTTTCTCAGATGGTCCAATCTAGAAGCAACTTTTGTGATCAGCTAAACCAGAGCCCTCATTTCACAGATAGGGGATAAGGAGCAGCCCTGTTCAATGATATGTCTGGGATCATGCTTAATAAATGGCACAGGGATATACACTTCCCAATTCCTGGTCCAGAGCACTTTCTCCTCTGCCTGATAAATCAAAATCTGGGTGTATTTCTTATGCTTGTTTTAGAGAGTTTTTAATTTGTTAAGTTATATTTTGATATTTAGTGTTAAGATAGTTAAGAGTCTGATCAGTACTCCACGTTCCTCTGAAATGACAGTACTCCTAGAGACTTATTTATGGCACTCCTCTTACCCAGAAATCATAGGATTTAAGAGAAAATAAATAAATTTACTAGAAAAGGAGTTGGGTATTCAATCTTCAAAACTATATTAATATTTTGGCTTTTTTCCTAGGACCTAGAAGCAAAAGCACTTCTAAAGCAAAAGCCCAAGTTTCTTGGGTCCAGTCTACAAGTAGCTGGTCAACACAAGCTCATCGCCAGAAGCTGGAGTGCTATTGAGAATTTCAAAGTTGCAAGCTTTTAGTGATAGCTCTCTTTCTCCTTATGCTGCCCCCCTTGCACATCTGCTGGAATAGCACTGCTAATGAGAGGATGTGCCTTTTGCCCACCATCTGGAGGATGCTGTCAAGGTTTGTCCCAAGTAACTCTTTCCTGATATTGTATACCACACCCTTCCCCACCCTGTCCTCAGCTAAACACCATGGGACTCTGCCCCACTTGGGGTTCATTGTGGAATTCAGTGGTGAAGCAGGTGGCCCATGGGAAAGTGCCAGAGTCAATGTCAAGCAATGAATTCTGAAATGTGAAGTAATCAAAAAAAAGAGAAAACTAGTGAAGATCAAGCAAGGATAGTGTGTGTAGATATAAAGATCTTAAGAAGCAGTAGCAACTCAGTTGTTTTTAAAATTCTCAAATCAAAATGTATGACGCTTGCAAACATATTTGTGAATTAAAAGAGATAACACAGTATGAAACCACGGCTAACTACACATTTTGTAAAGTATCTCACTCTGCTTTCCTTATATTTTCTATGATGAAGAATGGATAGCATTTAGTTTGGGGTAAAAACAAGGTATATATATTAGGATTTTTTTCAAGCATTTCTGTATCTTTTTATTTTTAAATCCAAATTTCTTAATTTGTTGAGATAAAGTTTTAAGTAACTATTCTAATAGTGTGTGTGTTTAAGTCAATCAAAAATGTACTCTAATGTTTATTGTTTCAAGAAAATTCATGTTACATAAAAGTGCCTGATAGGAATCAAAAACACATTGTACTTTTGTATGGGATACAAAGTTAAAATTTGTTGAATAATTTGAATAAACCATTACTCCTAAAGAAATTGAACTGCACCCAGACTAAAATTCCCAGATTCATTCTCCTTCTGCCAAATGTTATTAGCAGCAAGTTAAAAGTGGGCCTGCTGTCACTGTGACCCCAGGTGACCTCTTAATTTCTTGAGTTCAAGTCCAATTAACCTCTAGGAAGAGGCACAACTGTTCTAACCAGACAAGTCAATAGAATCCAATAGTAATCATTTCATTTTCTGCCTTGTCAAAGGGTAGCCCTCCCACCTAACCCATTTCACACAAAGGTGGTCATTTATCACCGTTTAGAGAACTGTACTGAGCCGTGTCCTCGCCCTGCCTGAAGTACATTCATCAGTGGCACAGACAGGAGCTGGGACATGCTGTGGGAGGGCTCCCCAGAAGGTGCTGCTGAAAACCTTCCTTGTCTGGACAACCTGTTGGTGTCCTCTGCATAATGACACCCAAAGTTTGGATCTAGACAGAAAGCGGCTAATGGATAAAGCATTTCCTTCAAGAAGCTATTCCCTACCCCCATTAATATAAAGCCTTTCTTTCCTGGAAAGTCAGATGTTGTTATTATTTTAATAAGAATCATTTTGAAAGTAAATGCTGAAAAAGACATTAAAATGGAATAAATGATGCATATCTTAGCTTGGCTGCTCCAGCCAAGTGTGGGGAAAATATAACCCATGTTGTTTACACAAAATAAACTTTACTTTAAACCAACTTTCTAGACAATTATTTTAAAATAATCTAACATCTTTATTATGATATATATTTCCAGAAGCATTCCTCTGAAACATTTTTTTCTGGAAATTACTTTTCTATTCAATATTAATACCTAAAATTTTGGCTTACTAGAAAGTAAATTCTAGAAACGATATTTTTTTTTAAATTCTATTAATCTATTTTCAATATATTCAACTAAATAGGGCATGAGTACAGAAACATGACATTAGGTTTATATTGCCATGAAAGGTCTATGTATATCAAATGACTTGCTCATGTTTAAAATTTTATTATTTAAATTAATGTGAAAATGACAAATAAGAAACTGGTTCTTGGGAAAATACATACTGTCTTTGCTTTGACAACCCTTTAAAACTAAAATCTGCACAACTTTTCAATGTAGTTTTTACTTCCATATTGCATTTTGGGGGGGGCTCTGTGAGCTTTTATATTTTCTTTTGTTGTTGTTTTTAGATATATATTTCTTTATTTCTTTTTAATTGATTTTATTTTTTACATACATGACAGCAGAATGCATTACAATTTTTATTACACATATACAGCACAATTTTTTTATATCTGCTTGTATAAAAGTATGTTCACACCAATTCATGTCTTCATAAATGTACTTTCATATATACACAATGGAATAATACTCAGGATAAAAAGAGAATAAAATCATGGCATTTGCAGGTAAATGGATGGAGTTGGGGAAGATAATACTAAGTGAAGTTAGCTAATCCTAAAAAAACAAGTGCCAAATATTTTCTCTGATATATTTTCTTAATAAAAACAACAACAACAAAAAAAACATCTAAATGAGGCTCAGTCTTCTGGCAGCTTTAATATAATCAATATCCATATTGTGCCCCTTTTATCTTGCTGTATTTCTTTTTATATTTTATTTCTACTTGTGTTACCAAAGAGAGTTACTTGTAAGCTACGGACAATGATATAGAACTAGTAAGATTAACAATTCCATTCCCAGACTAGGTCACTGTCTGAAAGTGAGGCAACTGAAGATGTAACAGGGCTCTAAGGTGCAAGGATTGTTTCCTTGCTTTCTAGAGCAGTACCATCCACTAGACCTTTCTATGAAAATGGATATGTTCTATACCTATGCTGTCTAATACAGTCACCAAATAGTTACGTGTGGATTTCCTTAACATGGTGATAGTACTGTTGAGGGATGGCAACTTGGTAGCTAAAATTTCCTGCCCTTACTGGTTAGAATCTAATAGGTGAATTCTGTCTTCAAATGTTAAGAAATAAAACCTCAGTTTTTCAAATGTACAGTTACTCTTAACCAATTATGTCCCATTATCCTATATAAATGGCTTCTTTAAAAAACTATAAAGTTTTATAGTACACCTATAAAATTGCCCAATATAAGTTTTTATAGTTCTCCCATATTTAAGACAATAGGACATTAAAATCTCTTTTTGCCTTTATATTCTCATTGGATCTATGACTGTAAGTAGTGTAGATGGTAACACATGCATGGAAGACATGCTTATCTTCATCTCTTAAAACCAGAACTTGAGTCTCAGCATGATAGTAGTAGTGGGAATCAATGCTACGTGAAGTAGGAGTTGAATGATAAAACTTTACGTTATTTCACAGCCTTCCATGAGGACAGTCTCAAGGTGGTCTGACTCCAATATTCATAGATTAGCTGGTAAATATAAAGGATTTAGTTTGCTTTTTTACAAAGAAATTATTGCTGTTCATATTTAAAGCACATATTCCTTATGTATTGTGGTGACTATGTGGGTAATAGGGTGGTCACTGTAGGGAGGTAATGTTTGGTTTGAGGGGGTATATAACTGGGAGTTTGCCTTTAGGGTTTATATTGTGTCCTTGGTGGATGGAACTCTTTCTGCTTCTTGGTTACTATGTCCTGAGCCGCTTTTCTTTGCCATGCCCTTCCACCAAGATGTTCTGTGTCACCTCAGGTCCAGAGCTATGGAGTTGGCCAGCCGTGGACTGAATATCTGGATTGGTTAGCCCAAATCAATTTTTTTTCTCCTTTATGTTGTTCTTCTCAGATCTTTTGGTCAAAGTGGTGAAAAAGCTAGCTAAAGCACTACAGTAGCAGAAGAATGTCTTTTGCATATAAGTTGACAATGGATATAGATATTTTAACGTCTATGCAGAATATAAAAAAGTAAAAATTCAGGCAGCTTTTCTTCCATCATTAAGATATGAAATATTGTTTCCGTAAATTAGCAAACTATCCTTCTATGATGGTTCACATGTATGAGACAAAAAGCAGCAGGGGAAAAAAATCTCTCTAATTTAGTTGTTCAGTTTCCTACTGTCTTGTATTAAAAGCTACCTAATAGAATTTATAGTTGGAGAAACCTTTTAGGCAGCACTCTTTGTATTTTTTATTAAGTCCAAACTCAGAGAATCTACTTACTGTCAATTTTGTACAATGGTTATACTGCACAGCATATTTTATTTTAAATCTGCAGGACATGATGATAAATTGATAATTGACCCCAAGGCCATTATAAATAAAGAAGTCCTGTTTTTCATTAGTACAGTAATATGTAGTCATAAGGGAAAGACCAGTGCTAGTCTAGCCCTGAAATGCGAGCAATCAAGAACTGGTTGGTTTTAAAAACATACATTTAAAGCAGGTAAATTTCTAGTTGTGAACAGTAAAAGAAAATGCAATTATGGAATATATGATTAGAAAAAAGCCAAAAAAGTTTGTGTTGTGTGTTGATAAATAGAACATTCTTAACTGTGTTTACTTAAGAAGTCATCTAGTAGAGAAATAAACTAAATAATTTCAGGTAATACAGTTTCTGGTGATATTTTTGTTTAGGGATATCCGAATGTAATTGTCTCACCCTCACCTCTCCACCAAGAAGAGAGAAGTTTCATAAATGTCCATTCATCTGGAGACATAATTTTAAAATGCTCCTTGAACAAATGTGCACTTAATATCCTTACGTGTAGATTACCTCACTTAGCCCTGTTGCCACTTGCTTCTTTAATAAATTAACAAAATATATTTTAGACTTGATATGTAAAGATACCATGGAGAATGCAGTCTACAAAGATGTAGTCACTGCTGTTAAGAATTCAAATATAGAGCAAATGAACACTTCCCAAAGGTAAGATTTTATAAATAAAATGGCAGGTATTAACTGGGTGTTCTACTCTTGCAAAAAAAAAGAGAGAGAGAGAGAGAGAACATTTATACCAGAGAACTAAGGAGGGTATGAAAAAATATGTGTCATTTAATAATAAGACTAAAGGATTAGCATAATTTTCACTAGTAAGTTTCAATTTTATCAGGAAAGCTAAAAGACCACCAACAGAATAGGAGAAAACATGTACAGATCCTATATCCAAAAAGGTTTAGTAATCTCTAAAAGAAAATTTGCAAATGGCCATTGAACACTTGGAAAAATGTAAATCAAACCATACTGAGATCCCACTTGACACAGAGAAGGACAGCTACAGTAAAAAAATATAGACAATAAAATGTGTTGTTGAGGATGCTGTTAAAATGGAAAATGGTATAACCATTTTGGAAAACAGCTTGTCATTTTTTTTTGAAAAGTTGAAAATAGATTTAACATATGATCCAACTTTCTACCCCTAAGTATATACCCAAGAGAATAAAAAAAATATGTGTACACAAAAACTTGTGCATAAATGTGTCTATCATTATTCATACTATACCGAAAGTGTAACAACCCAAAAGTCCATCAAGTAATGAAGAGGAAAACAAAATGTGATTCATCCATATAATTGAATATTATTCAGCTATAAAAATAATATGCTATTACAGGGGTGAATCCTAAAAACATTACACTAAATGATAGGAGCCAGATACAAAGGCCACATATGGTGTGGTACCTTTTATGTGACATGTCTAAGATAGGTAAATCCATAAAGTTAGAAAGCAGATTGGAAGTTTACAGGGACTGAAAGGAAGGAAAGAGTGGGACTTTGGTAATAAACACAACACTTCTTTTTGAGGAGATATAAATATTCTACAATTAGATTTTGGTAGTGACTGAATAACTTTGTGAATATACTGAAAACAACTGAATTGGGTACTTTAAGGGTGAACATTATGGTACTCAAATTATATGTCAACTTACAGAAAAAGATGCAATAAGGTATTCTAGATAAAAAGTGAGTGGATGTTATGAAACAAACTGAAAATGTAACCAAGAAAGAACCAGATGTGTTTGGAATGGGGTAAGCAACCTGAACTGTAGTCTTGGTTATATATATATATATATATATATATATATATATATATATATATATCACAAATGATTGTACATATACAAATATATATACACATATAAATGTATACCATATATGTAGAATATGTATGCCAAATACATGTAGACATATACACCATACTTTTATATATCTATATATTTACAAATAGATCTATATGTATATATGTGTATGTGTGTATATGTATATATACATGTATATACACACATAGAGAGATACACATATGCTAAAGTGTTGGATAAAGGAAAGAACAAGGTCATCAAAGATAGGCCTAGGATTTGGGGGTTTATTTGTATATATTCAGGAGTCAGATTAATTTAGCAGTAGCATTGGTTTATCACAATTGAAAGGGAAAAAACCTGAAAGCAGCAAATTGCTATTACAATGCAAAACACTTTCCTTGGATGATGAAAAACATATCCTACCCTATGGTGGAGTTGATGTGGTGTTAGTGTCATGGGGTATGTGTTGGGGGGTTAGGAGTAAAAGAGACAAATGGTTCCCTGAGTCAAGAATTCCTTTCTGACCAGGAAGGAAACACCTCCTGGTCTTTGTCACTTGTACAAATACAATGAAATCTCTCTCTTTTTAAAAATTCAAGAAGAGGGATGTTTTACCCTTTCTTCAGAAATATTATTAGACACAAATTATTATCATTTGGGTTTTTGCTAATAATTTGAATACAGCCTTTTATTCTTTACCAAAAAAAGTGATTAATCAACAGAAAGTTTAGTCCTTATCCCAGTTAGGAATTGAGCTAAATTTGTAAACAAACAAAAAACGACAACAGAGATTCCAATAAATCTGCGGTATTGGAAAACATCTATGGATGGGAATATTTTAAACTATGTATTTAGATGGGAAATTTCCCACCACAGTAAATGGAATTGTGTTAACTTTATCTGTAGAAGAAATAAAAGAGTACACACATGTATACATCTGAGAATTAACTAAAGGCCACCACCTCTATCTCGAATCAGTGGCCAGCCAGCACAGAAAACTGTTTTGATATCCAGGGCTGCCTACTACATATCCCAGAAATTCTCTGTCATGAATATTTTATTATTTATAATAATTTACATATATTACAATAATCAATTAAGTTCTTCATCATTTCCTTATGTATTTCAGAGAAGATAAATGACCAGAACTGGAAAGGTGGGTGTTTGCCTAGAAAAACTAAGTGCATCTTAAGAAATAGATGTGTAAATAGGAATTGGAGAAAGCATTTTTTGGTATATATCCTATGGCAGACAAAGAGAGGTATTGGAAATATTTTAGGATGAAAATAACATAGAAAAGAATATGTTTAAACATATTTAGCACATCAAGGAAGGCAATGACAGAGTGTTATCACATGAACAAGGCTGGTAAGCGTCCAACCTTAGTACCTGTGAAATTCAAGTACACATAATGGCTGATTTGATACGCAGACTCATGAATGAGTTTAGTAAGAAGCAATGATGCCTTTTTAACAATTCTGAGTTGTTTAAAGTGGAGAGAAAGTTGAATGTGACTGGAAATTTCGGGAAATCATTAAATATCATTGATTCAGATGTAAGAAACAGACTTTGGACGGCATTGAATACAGGGAAAATATTTGATATGACAAGATAGGTGGTGGGCGTACAGGAAATGTTTGCCCTTGTGATAGCTCCTTGGTTCTCTACTGAGTATGCTAATGAAATTGTGGCGATATTAACAAAGAAAGAAAAGAATAGAGACGCTGATATAATGCACTCATAGATGCAGCACACACTTGCAGATTTTCTATTATATTCTAAGAAGTTGGGCAGGCATCAGGTGTGCCCTACTGAGGTGCTCAAAATGTTGGAGATTATCTGTTTCCAGTAAACAATTGCAAGACAAAGTGTAAACACAAATCTGGGGTAAGCCTACATTGGCAGAGATGAGCCAGAGAAATTGTCACAGGGAAAGATCAATTTGAAATTAGTATTAAAAATTAAAAGGATCAGAATCTGTATATGGGGTAAAAATGGGAGTTCATAACCCACTTGAATCAAATGTATGAAATATGATATGTCAAGAGCTTTGTAATGTTTTGAACAACCAATTAAAAAAAATTAAAAGGAGCTCACTGAGACAGAGAACCCCTAAAGGACTTCAAAGGTCAAAAAGCATTGTTTGCAGACATGGGAAAATATTTTGAGTTATAATAAGAAATTTGATAAGACAGAATCGTAAGATACCAGTACCAAGAAAACAGTGGGAAGAAGAAGATGATGGAAGAAGTTGTTGATAATATGGACTTCAGATTTTATTATACAGGCAATGGGGGGCCAATGAAAGTTATAAAGCAGGAGAATAATAGGGTTATATTTGTGTTCTAGAAAAATTGGTTTTATGGATGGGTTTGAGTAGGTGAGGTGGCTGGCTAGGATTGTACTCTCTTCCAGAGAGTCAATGTGGACTTACTCTGGGGCTGGTTGAGGACATGGGATAAAGGAAATCAATTCAGGAGCTGTTTAGGAGGTTAAATGAACAAGAATAAGTGATGTAATATGGAGGGAAAGTGAGAGGGAGTGGAAGCTATCAAAGAAGACTGCAAGGTTTCTGGCTTTTATGACATAAAATGGATGTGTCATTTACCAAGATATGGAAACTGGAGGGGAAACAGGTCTCGAGTGGAGGAAGGCCAGACAATAAATTCATGTTCATGTATGTTAAAATTGAGCTGCTGATAGCACTCTTCTTTGGGCCCTTGGAGAATGGGAAGCAACACAGAGATGTGAGAATCCTACTTTGGGGGTTGTTGTTAGAATTGAGCTGGTTACTTACTGTTCACTGATAAACTAGCCTGTGGAGAGGAAAGCAAATTAAGCACTTAAAATTCAGTATCTGGCTAAGGATGCTTGCTCAGTGAGTCTAACAATCTTCATAGATAACTAGAAGGAGAATCCAGATTTGAATATCTGGCTATTCCAGTGTGTATTTCTGAATACTATGTGTTGCTTCTTTATAAGCACATCAAATTGTCCTCTATGTGGTGAGGTTTCATTTAGAAGATTCTCTTCCTCAAGCTTTATACATACATATGTGAAAAGTCTGAAATTATTTTAGGGGCAGGCTTTTACTATGTAATACCATAATGCAGTTTAAAAATTCCTACCTTCAAGATATTGATTTAAATTTTCATTATGATGTATTGACTGAGAAGGTAGAGGGCGAAGTCCTTAGGCAACCAGTCCCTGAGGGAACAAAGAGTCAGGGGAGATTATTGGAGGAGAATCAAATTATGACCTCTCTCAACTAAAACTTTTTCTGTCACACCCTTTCCATTTTCTCTCTATCTAGGTCCCCAGATTTTGCATGATGGCATATGAAGAGCTTAGGAAAACTAACTGCAAGCGAGTGAAGGAAGGTCAAAACTGGGAGATTGAAAAATACTGTTTCTGAAACTGCCAAATCCTGAATGTTTACTCTCTGATGATTTCCTAACCAGAGAGGATACTGAACAGGTGTAGCCAAGGAAAACCACTACATGTGGCAATTCACTTCACTGAATGTATAAAATAGAAGTTTGTGAGTATGTTTTCTAATACCCATCTGTGTATTTTGAAATAACCTAAAAGCAGAAAGAAGTGGGTGTCTCTTTTGGTATTAGGTTTTTAAAATAGATTATTTAATTAAAATTTTAAATCAACTACAAGCATTACAGACTTACTGCCTACACAATGATTTTTCAGTAAATAAGAAAAGGGGAAAAGGCAGACAGGTATGAAAGAAGGGAGGGTGGAAAGAAAGGAAGAAAGGAAAGAGGGAAAAAAGTAAAATAAAATAATTTTTATGAGGAGAAGTTTTCTTTCTTTGAGATCAAAAAGCCTGCCCTTAATTAACCAAATAAGTGATAGCAAATAATAATTAAATTAAAATTATTGATTTGTATTAAGTAGCTCTTTAGTGAGGCTACCTACCTATATTCATTTCTATCTTGTCCCTACTAAGCTGTTGTTACTGAAATAAGTGTGAAATAAGCAAATACACACACATTTACTACAGCAAATAGGCCGCCCAGAATCTAATTAGACAAAACCATGCCCATCTGCTCTGCATTATCCTGGGGCCTGCTCAAATGGATGCTGTTTCATTACTAAAAGGCAGAGAGATGCAAATTGAATTGAGCTGGACTTCCTCTCAGACAGAGACCAGGGCATGAAGTCAAACCCTTGCTGTGAACTAACAAAGCACCACTGGGAAAAAGTGGGATGAGAGGAGATTTCTTTTTCTAAGGCCACATGTCTAGTACTTAGTAGAGGCCATAAGGGAGTGTTCATCCCATTGTTCAGTACAAGGCAACATGAATCTCCACAATATAAACCTTGTTCACTATGCAAATTGTTGATTTTGGTACTTAGTCCCTTGTGACAGATGCCCTTTTATTAGCTGTATGTCACGGCATGTTGAATTGCATTTAACATGAGTGAAACAAAAACTAATAGTACTGCCAGAGAGATTATTCTATAAAGTTAGTAATTTGCATTTGGTACCTAGTTATGTACAAAGATTAATTAAAGTATTTTATAAAACTATTGTTCAACATATGTCCATAGCATGAATAACTTCCAAACACCTCTTTAACTGTGATGTTCCTAAACAGTTTAAAACCAGTTTTGACAATTGCTTTATTAATAGGGATAATTAGTTTTTGATGTTTCAAAAAGTCTGAAAAAATTTTCCAGCTTTGAAAAGTTATAGATTTAGAGCAGCTAAAAAGCTAATATATTGTATTAAAAGTTCTACATTTTGATCTTGGAAATAGGCTTTGAAATGTCATTTTTCTCCATATGATGAATTTGTGCCATTTTCTTCAGTAAAAGCTATTTTCCTGCACAAATGGATGCATTTTATCCTGGATTCCATTCATGCTTATTTTTAAAAATGTTTATCTCTTTGTAGAAATGCACTCTAATAAGGATCCGGTCTTCCAAGCTTCAATAGGAGCAGAAGAATTAGGTTTTATGTTAAATTTAAAGGTTTTTCCCGTAAGTATTTTTCCTGATAAAAGGTTACACGATATCAAAAGAAAACTACATACAACTGGTAAAAATCTTAAAAACTGGAGACCTATGGTGACAGATTCAATATTTCTTGTGGCCCCAGGGACAGGTAAGTTTGAAGTAGTGGGTAGAAATTTCGCTGGCTCAGGGTTCACCTGTCTGTGCTCTATTCTCCCCTCAAAGGGTTCACTCCCAAGTTTTTCTCCAGATTGTCAGCCACTGAAGCCCACCTTGAGCTCCTGGACAAAAAATCAGACAAACAATTTGATTCTGAAAGAAATATTAATGAGATGTGGTGTTGTTTCTCAATCCCTTTGGTATTGGGATAGCAGAACCTTCTGTCTCATGAAACTGTCCAAATTTCATGATAAACATCAGTGAGTGATCACACACACACACACACACACAAAAAAAAAAAAAAAAAAAAAAACAAAAAATAACTATCAACCTAGTATTCAGTGTATTCAATGTACCCAACACTATCACAACTTTCCAGTAGTATAATGACAGATTCTTTGCATCCTTGCTCAGGTAGATGGAAGACCAACCATGAACCTCTAATAGAAGTGGTTATTTGAGCTTCAGGGAGCAAATCATTATATTAGCCTCAAATCCAGGAAGGAAATATGAGTAAATATTGTAGAAGTTGTCTGTTTATTTATATTGAATGAAGCATATGCCAAATACTGTTCTGATCCAGATGTTCTTTTTACTCATACAGCTCCTTGGAACTAACACCATTTTATGTCTGTAACCAGAACAGCAATGATCAGCATTGCCTTCTCAAATCCCATTATGCTGTCTTTTGCCATTCACACAAGGATGGTTAGTCTGGACTCCCTGCCTTTAATTGTCCCTCCAGTTGCTAATTCCACTATTCCCTTTTATTGTGACATGTGCACAACACCCTCTTCACTTGTACTAACATTCTTTTTATTGTTGTTTTCCTTTTGACCATTGATCATTGTGCTCTTTTTTCTTTCCTTTGTTGTTGAGCCTGTAAACATGTATCTAGTTACCTTTCTTATAAAATAGTTATGCTTGCTCATCTGAACAGATGTGTCAATGTTAAGATGATATTTTCTGAAGATGTTATCTGCTTTGTGTCCAGAACAGAGTCTACTTTCTGAGATTTTCTTCCTGAGGTTTTCTACTATGGATCAACAGTCATTCTAACAATCTACTATGCATTTAACCTTGGGCATGACAAAAACCTTAGTGCCTATGGTAAATTCTAGCAATGAACTTACGTTTTTCATAGTTTTAAGTATAAAATGATTCAGGGATAAAATGAACACTTCAGGGAGAATTGTACCTTTCTCCTGAAATGCTCCTGATATTATATCATATAAGTCATCCTGTATCCTCCTGGGATCACGCACTGGCACAATTAAGGAAGTGACAGCAATGATACATTGTTAAATAATATACCAAACAATTTAACCTGATCCAGAAACTCTTCTAATAAATTAGTTTATATCAAAAGACTTATGGAGATAAAATCATTAACAAAAAGTGGTTAAGAAGTCAGTTCTAATTCTTGAAATTTGGGGTAGTTTATATTCTAATTATATTTCTAGCATGTATTCAATTAACTTATGATTCATAACACTATCAAAGCATTTTAATTATGAAATAATATCTGATAAAACCTTTGCACATATTGTTGACAGATTCATTGCTTCAGATCTGGGAAACATGTGAACATGAATTGGGATAGGACCAGAAGTAGAGAAAAATTATTCTTAATGAAAGATTGTTATAGATGCCTGGAAGGGAGATACACATAGTCAGAACATAATTCATTATCTTTTCTGTGAAAGAATGGAAGACAAGGATCTAAACCTCAAGGGCCAGGCCTGTGATGCAAAGGAGCACAGCTAGCTAGGTGTTGGCAAGTTGTAGAGAAGGTTGATGACCAAGAGCAGGGGCCTACCATTTAGATCCAGGTGTCTGCAGCCATCTTCTACTATTTCAAAAGAGGCTAGTAAGCCAGATTCCTGTGAGAAAACCTTCATTTTCCAAAAGTCTGTCCAAATGTTTAAACTCCTACAAGGACCTTCCCCAAATATTTGTACTCCTCACTGCAGTCTGTGGGTTTCCAGTTTTCAATCCCAGAGAGAAGCTTATCATACTTATTTCATATCCGCTGGAACTGGGTTTCTTTTGGAAATTACATGTTTTAAGATCTGCTGTTTCTAGTTTGTGTTTATTTTCCATTGTAAATAAATAAACCAGTTTGTGCCATGTATTTCCACTAAAGTTAGTTCTTTTGTTTGCTACAGTTGAGTAATGTGGAGGAAAAACCATGGCAGAGGAAACGGAATCAGGCTATCATGGGCCAATATGACAGACTGCTTTAGGACCTGCAGTATTCCTCAAATTCTGGACCCTTCCATTCATCCATTCCTTTTAAGATTATTTCAAACTATTTTGAATGAAGTGTTCAACTCTGTATTTATCAGCAAGAAATTATTTAAATATTTGGGAGTGATATGTTCCAAAATGGATTTGGGGTTGCTATGCATTTTTTGTGAAGGGAGAAAGTTGATCATCACCATCAGTGTTAAGTTTGCTATAAAAGTATTAGTTGGAAGGAATGACTTAAATGTCATGTTTTTGATTCGTGTTTGCAGTATATGATTTTAATGTCTGTGAACATTTGACTGGATCTCCTTTCAGATGCCTGAACACATAATGTGCTGAAATTATTTTCCTGTAATTGGCTAGTTACCACAAACACCATATGTGAATCACCATGTACCAACTGCGGCAAAACCTGTTAGCAAATCTCAATTACAGATTTAAGGACTGGTTGTAAGAGGCTGTCCTTGAAATGCAATTCCTTCTTGCATCTTCTTAGAAGATGGGCAGAAGCTAAATCTGGACTTTGGAAACTTGCTGACTGTTCCGTGGGTTTACTGAGACAGAGAGAGCATTTGAGAAATAGTTGCTTCCTCCAACCTTGTGGGGATCCTGTGTACAGTGGGGACAGTGGCAACTGAGATTGGGAGTGCTGCTGGTACTCCACTTGGCTGTTGTCCACATCTTTGCTATAAAGCCTTATGTTACAGTGGAGGCAGTAGGTAGCCTTAACTACAAGGCTACCTCTTCAAAGCCTATTCTATCATTCAGTGTATTGCTTTAAATTTTTTCACATGATGAGACTTTGATCAGTGTGCAAAATTGTGGTAGAACAACTATAGTGATGCTTTAAAACAAGGTAAAAAATTTCAATACAAGAAGCATAGAGTAAAAACCATGGCCAAAGTTTAGGTTAATATGGGAAAGGTCTTACCTAGGATTAGTGTTTTAGGCTGGCATGAGAATGAAAGAAAATGAGAATAAGAGAAGGTGAAAAAATCATCAGTTTTCCCAGTCTTAAAGTATAAAAGTTCCAGAAGCCTTTAAAGGCATCCATTAGGATTGTTGCAAAAATGTAATAAAATTTAGGAAAGAGTATTTATTGGGTAAGCAGTTTTACTTTAGATTAAGTAATATCAGATAGATAACTGATTTTTTTCTGCTTGAAAGACTATGATAGCAAGATATTGTCCAGAAAAATGTATAGAAAGTAAAAAAAATAAGGTTGAGTTATTTTTACAGCAAAAAGTAATCTTAGATTAAGCAGTACATTAAAGAAGGTAACTGCTATTTCTGCCCTTCAGAATCTGTTTAGGTTAATTTAAGGTCTTGAGGATTTCCTTAGTCATGATTAACCAAACAAAGCATCAATATAAGGTGTGTGTGCTTGCGTGTGTGAGCATGCATGTACATATATTGCTCTATAAAGCATTCTATTCCAAGAAAATACATAATGCTAATTTCTTTTCTTTGAAATAATTCAATATCTTAGTAGTCAGGGCAAGGTTTTCAAGAAATGCAACACTCCTAAAATCAAATTATCATTGTGTAGGGATCATAAGTAAAAATTCATAAGTAACAACAAGGTTGTTTAACAACTATGAAATTTAATTATGAAAAGAGCTTGTGTATGTGCTTCAAGGAAATTATTTTTACTTTTGTGTCCAAGAGTTCTTTAAGGATGTCTTGAAATGAGAATTGTAACCAACTTGACTGGACAGTTGGTAACTGGAAGTGTGAAGATATATGGAAAACACCACAGAAATGCCTAAGATATCTAGGTGATCAATAGATGCTCATTTCCCTACCTCCTCACTCCTACAGCCTTTCCCCCTCCCTATCTAATCTGACACTTCTTGGGACAATTTGTGCTCATTATTTTCAGGATATATTATTTGGTGAGGATAAGTTTCAAATATCCTTAGTTATTTTGTACTCTTAACTACCTGAAATGTTTCATTTTAAGATTATAAAGTAGTTTTTATTTTATATAATTAAATATTCTTATGTAAGTCCCATATTTTGAATACCCCCTTTAGTTTGAATCACATCAGATCACACAGAGTTCTCCAAATATCACAAAAACTTTGAAAATTTTGTGCTTCTTATCATTCTCTGTTTTTTAAAATGCCATTAATTGATGCACAATTTTGGTATCCAAAAAATTGGAGAATATACTTAATTTGGACACTTATAGTTGCATTCTTTGATAAATAATGACACATTTAGATTAAGATTCATATAGGATTTAAATACTTGACACACATCCAGATGTGTGCAATTTTCACGGTACTGAACTCAACTCATACCCTTTATTCTCAATAAGGAAACTTGCATATGAGTGGTGGTTATAATATTTGGAAATAATTATGAATTTATTTAAATGATAAATACTTTATAAAATTTTCTTTTATTCCTTCAAAGTAATGCTTCTAAAAGGAAATGATTATGAAGAAATGTTTCCCTGTAAAGGTTACTGCACTTCAGTTTTTAAAGAAGGAAATATTATTTCTGTTTAAACACAAGGAAGAGGGAGATCATCTTTCATAGACTTTATTAGGCTTTTCGCTTTTACAGTACTGTTATATTTCATTCTTGGAAATCTACAATGAATATTAAAGTATCTGAGAAATCCTGTAGAAGAGATATTTCATGATCTAGCAATTACATGTATTAAGATTAACTGATACCTAACTTTGTTCTGAAGTTTAACTTACCAATATTTTCAGTTAAACCCCTGATTTTCTAAGACTGCTGATAGGTTATAGAGGAGTCCAGGTTTCACCCCAAAGAGAGAGAAACTGGAAGAACAATTATTTTTTCCATAATAAAAAAAAATAGTAGTTTGAGATAATTTTAGTGCCCACATACATATTCCCATAGTATATTTTCTTTGCATGCAATATTTTCTTCCTATCTTATAAGGGGAGAGGTAAGCGCAATATGAGATTTAATATTGCTAATTACATATTTTATGCTCCAAAGTTTGATTGCTTTTCATGGCATTAATCAGGATAGGTTGTGTTATACTAAGCTATCAAAAAGACCGATTATATCAGTGGTCACAAATAATAAAGATCTATTCCTTGACCATGCTACATACCTGTCATGTAAACATGGGACTTTTTTTTCCGCCTTGACTTCACTAAATGATGAAGGCTCATGGTGGAGTCCCTTGTGGAAACTATCACTTTGGCAATTCCATGTTTCTGCTCAGAAGTGACATGTATCACTTTCACAAACATTTCTTTAGTTAAAGCAAGTTACACCCACATATGACATCAAGAAAGCAGAAAATCAAAAGTCTGTTTTCTATTCAGAATTTGAGTAGATCTTAATATTACTGGACAGTAGTCAGGTCACTGTATTGGGTAATATTTGTAAAACTAAATACCAAATTAAAAATAATTACTTAATGGCAATCAATATAATGGGCAAATAAATATAATTTACATAATAGAATACTATTCAGTTATTAAAAAAACAATGAAATCCTTTCATTTGTGACAATATAAATAAAATTGGAAATAATTATGTTAAATCAGATAAGCCAGGCATAGAAAGACAGGTACAACTGATCTCACTCATGTATGGAATCTAAAATAATGTTGTTCTCATAGAAGTTGAGAGTAGAAACATGGTTTCCATAAATGGAGGGATGTTGAGAGGTTGACTAATGCCTACTAAGTTACACGTTCAAAAATGTCTATTATGCAATTATACAAGGCATGACAATGTTTGTATGTATCAAAACATTACATGTCACTCCATTAATATATACAAATTTATGGCTATATAAGGAAACTTGCATATGAGTGGTTTATGGGCTGGGATTGTGGCTCAGTGGTAGAGTGCTTGCCTCACATGTGAGGCACTGGGTTCAATCCTCAGCATCACATAAAAATAAAAAAATTAATTAAAGTATTGTGTCCATCTACAACTAAGAAAACACTTTTATGCAAATTTATGTTCTTATATACATGCAAATTTATGTTCTTATGTATAGGTTAAACTAAATTAATAATAATAATTACTCAAAATAAAATAATGGAGTTATTTTAAAAAATAAACAGAAAAGGTGAGAAGACTTGAGACTATGACTAATGTGTTCTGTGGTTGCTGGAAAGATTGACATTAATATCCCAGAATGACAGCAGTAATGATTATATTACACATCACCAGAAAAAAATCTACACCAACAAAATATCATGTTACAGCAGAGTAACCATTCCTTTAAACTCTTTCTCCCAGATTAAGAATTATCATTGCTCTGTCTTTCCTCAGAAAAATCTGCTTTTCAAACTTTCCACTGGAAAACACTTTTGGTATTTTGCACAAATCTTTACAAAACCTTCAGGACTACATTCCCAAATGAGTGGGATAGATATGGTGCAAAGTCAAATGTCATCGAGATAATCATTAAATTGTTCTGCTTTAAAAATATTGCAAGGGTGATGACACTTTTCATGTTCTAATTTACTCTCTTGAAAGAGTTATAAATTGACATTTGGCAAAGAACATTTTCTAATATATAGGACATGGTAATTTGGGAAGGATAATGGAAATGTTATGCTAATATATACCTGTATGACATAAATATATGTATAATATAAAGCTATCTATATGTCATATCATAAAGCTATGCATATGTCATAAAGCTAAAGATGTGTGTATCGTTATATACATATATATGTATCCAAATATATATCCAAATAAATATATATATCCAAATAAATATAGATAAGACTTAATTAAGTTTGTTGAAACAAGGTGGCATTACTACCCTTAAGAGCATAGAAAATGTTGTAATGCAAGGAGGTCTGTTCTTCTGTTGGAGTTTTGAAATTTCAGGGACAGAATTTTAGGTGCGCATTTAGGCAGTCTGGCACATCCCAAACTTGAACTAGGACCCAGGTTTGACAAGTATTCTAGGGGAAGATCGCCACCTACTGGAGAGCTGACACCATTCCCTCAGGTCTTACATGTAAATATTGCTCCTCTAAAGAAATAATCTTTAAAAGCAAAAACCCGGTTTGTCCACAAGACCTTGCTGCAGTTTTTTTTTTTTTTCCATTAGGCGCTTCTAGATGTGAGACAATTTTAGTTATCCTCAAGACAAAGCTAAACATGAGCTGCTTCAACACTTAGCTGCCACTCTTCCCTGTTCTAAAACTCACTCTTATAGCTTTTTTGGAAGTAAAAGAGGAGATTCTGTTTTGGGGGATATCAAGCAAGTAGCAGTTGATAGCCTGTCTCAATAAAATCCAACTATCACATTGTATTTGCAATAGAACACTATTCTAAAAAAATAAAAATCAGTATAATTTTTAAAAATGATCTGATTACTTTTCATGTGAATAAAATATTCATCTTTGAAGTATTTTGTGAAACATGAATTACATATACGTGGATAAGAAGAATAACTTATTTTAGCATGTATTCATATGAAGTTAAACAGTAGTGATTTCTCTGGATGAATGACATGCAGCCAAAACCACATCTTCATTCTATTAACATGAAATAACTTATTGTAACATAAAAAAGAACATTAAACTCTACCCTTGAGTATTAAAAGAAGGGAGGTGTTGAGATGATTAACAACTCCGTTGCCAACTTATAAAGGTAAAAAACCTTTTTCAATATTAGTGAATTAAAATAACCTGATGGGTTTATTAGGTCAGTATAAAAAAGCATGTTGGATATATCTAAACACATAAAGAAGCAGATTGAGTGGCAGTGCAGAGCAGAAAAGATCTATAGTAAGAAATGAGAAAGAAAAGTGGAGAGAAATGAGGAATTGAGGATCATTATTAGAAATGAAGGTAATCCATTGAGATGTTGAGTATGCAGGAGGTACTGTGATACTGAAAGGACAAAATAGCAAAATAAAAAAAATGGGATAGGGCTAGGGTTGTGGCTCAGTGGAAGAGTGCTTGCAAGCATGCATGAGGCACTGGGTTCGATCCTCAGCACCACATACATATAAAAAATAAAGATATTGTGTCCATCTAAAACTAAAAAATAAATATGCTTTAAAAATGCGATTACATATACCTTGGATTATCCATGCCTTAAGCTTTGCTGAAAACTAGATTTAGCTGCTAAAAACTGGAAATACCTGTATTTCTATAATTTTTATATGTGTTCAATTGGATAAGGTACATAATATAATTAAAGAATTGGTGTTTTCTCATTTAAAAGAGAAATAAAAATAAAGAAGACAGGGTGGGGGGATAAAAAAGAACTTTAAAGAGTTGAAAAAAGAATTAAAATCTAAGAGCAATAGAAAAATAAAACCTTGATGAGAATACTGATGTGGTAGTGAAGCCAGTACTAGATCAATATGATGCTTCCCTCAACAAAAGAAAGGAAAACATTTGCATTGGCCAAGGCATAACAAATAACCCATCTAGTTATTCCCATGATTTTTCCCTTTAGAAATTTCCTTTTTACATCCATAAATTTTCAGCTCACCCCTTTATGAACTATGTTTCTGCTTTTCAAGAACTTTCTAACCTACTTCTGTTTTTAGTACTTCATCTCCAAATCAAAATATCTATAATGACATTTTGTTATCTTCATTGTCAAATTTGATCACCTTCCCACTTTTTTGATGAACAGCACTCCTGTTTGCCCAGGACACAGGTTACCTATCGCCCTACTTCTACTTTTCTCTTTCTTTCATCACCCCTTCAGTGTGGTATGGTGTGTGTGGTACCCATAGTGTGACAATGATGAATGCCAGGATGGATATAGTATTTTAGAATTTGCCTGGTGTGTTCTTATAACATTATTTAATCCTTTCTTAAAGTTTCTTTTCCTGAATCCATCAAGTCTATGTATATTCAAAACAAACTGTTTTTTTTTTCTAAAAATAAAGTGTATACTCCTTAACATTGTATCCAAAGTGTTCCAGGACCCCATATAACATTGTTTTAAGACTGATATGTTGCCTCTTTATATAACAGCTTGTTCTTGGCTGCTTTTCCTCCAAGATGACTTTGCTTATCTCTTTTACTCTGCTCATCAAAAGTCTATTGACATTTCAAGTATTGATTCAATGCTAGCTTTTTACTTGGAAGCTCAGAAATTGTAGGTGCCAGTCTCTAAGGGTGCCAGAATACCCCTAGAATAAATTGAAACTGTTTCTGACCAAATGGATACATACATTTATGTATGTATTCTCAATTGCTTCTGGTGATCCCTATTTAGTGGTTTTGCAAGGTCATTAGATACTACTTTGAGACCCACAGTACATATATAGTTCTGCTTATTCAAAATTAGTGATCTATTTTATAATCAAAATTCAAAACTTCCCAGGTACTTATATAATTATGGGAAGAACATTTTAAAAGTAAGAAATAAAGAAATGATAAGTGCCATAGAGAATTAGTAAACTGTTTTCTCTCCCTTCCTTTCTCCTTTCCTACTGAACAGTTAATAACTCTTCATTGGCCAGAAGAAGAAATTGGTAAGTAGCTTTATTTCTCTACATAATATGGGTTAACAGAAGAAACAATTTCTGCCGATAACTAAATAATGAAATACTTTTGACAGACCTTAAATATATTGTCTCCCTCGGACCTATAGCATTCCCTGAATTAAATTTATCACCATGCTTATTGTTCTGTTTTATAAGGAGTCCAGCTCTGTTTTGTCTTCTTTGAAAACTGGGAAGATAGACTTTTTGCCTGAGATAACTCTGTGATCAGACAAAGATATGAACAGGTGTGAGGACTGGGAATTAAGATCCACGTTTTCCATGTTAGTTTTCTGGGCACAGAACCTCACCCAAATTGACATTTTGTCTATGTCTTACATAGGTGATGCAGTTGAAAATATTTATGAAGTCTTAAAATAACAAGGTTGATTTTTATGATGTTATACTATAACTAATAGCATGAATCACTTGGGATTTTACACATACAATATCAGAATTAAAGATAGAAATAAATTCAACTTGTTCACCCAGTAAGGACTGCTGTGATCATAAATGCAAGTGTTAGAAAAACAAATATAACTTTAAAGCAGCTGCCGAAGTTTCATAGCATTTTTTTCTGAATTTTAGATTTATAAAAACCATGTCTCAGCTGTTACCTTTCAACAATTTTACTCTGAGGCAATAAATAATTCAATGTGCTAATTTGACAGATGACTCTCCAGGAGCCTCCTACCATTACTAGCATCATTAGGCCATAATATGCATGACGAGGACGGGCCATTCAGCAAATGTCCTTCACTTGTTTACTCCTAAAGAGCTGTACTCTGCACAATTAACTAATGAAGCATTAGGGGCTCGTTTTTTTTTTTTTTTCCTTCTCTGCTATTTCAATGTATCAATGCAGAGAGTCTGAGAGAAAATATATTCTGTTTCCTTTTGCTAAATAAGTATTTACTGGATGCTTAAGACCGAATGGAAGCTCCCAGATGAATAAGAGGAAAATAATAAGATGGTAAAAATGGATCTTCATTATTATTATAACTTCCTTTCTTTTCCATGATTTGTAAAGAAAATGCAAAAGCAATTTGGTGGTGAAAGACAACCCCCTCCCCCCACACACACACATACACACACACACACACACACACACACACATACACACCCCCCACAAAGACAACATACCCTCAAACCAGGGTTCAGATCTTCTGCCCAGTATTTTCTGGTCATCAGGAATCTTATACTACACTGTCTTCATCAAGTTAGGTAATTTTATTCTCACCTCACAGCTTGAACACATGTAAATTTTCTCAGATTCCTGTTCAAGTTGAAAATTTAATTTCATTTTAAAAATACTGAATATGTAGTATGGTTAAGGATTTTGTTGTATGTGGATTTACCTATTAATCATATGTGCAATGTATATATCTACAAAGGTTCAAATGAAGTCACCCAGTCCATGTCTAAGTCATTTCATCCCATCCCACAGATTTGACTAAAAAAACCCAAAAAGTTGACTGACTTGAGCACTCTTTTTATTTACTTATTTTTGATTACCAAGACCTTTTATTGTTGGTGAAAGACTTAAAGTGCAAGTGATTTTGAAAACCACTTTCTTGTATGTGCACAGTGCATTTATTATAGGTTCCTAGTTTTAAAATCATTGTATGCTTTACCATTCTTGCCATTTTTGTGTGATTTAAAGTGCAGAGTATTAACTCTATTCAAAAAGCATGTCAATTGAAAGAAATGTGGGAGAGTCATAGGTCTAGAATAAATATATTTTACTCTTTCCAACCTTCATCAGACCCATAATGATGTCCATTTTAGTTCCCAGGAGGTAATAGTCACAACAATGTTTTTTCTATGATGTAAAATTATTTTTCTTTGTTTACAACACAGTTTCAAAATAAGTAATATTATGTTCCTCTTTGCACAAATAATATAAACAATTATCATTAAGATATGAATAATAATAAAATAGCTATGATTTATTAAAAGCTGGTTTAGTTTAAGCTCTTTACGCTTATTGCATGTAGGAGAAAATATGAAAAATGATGTGAAGGGCTTATTGGTTCCTTTATGAACCTCAGAGTTAGAGAACATTTTCAAAATAAAAGAGAAAGAAATCACTGTATTTATAGAGTTCTGCAGATAAATTCTGATAAATTATCAATATCCTGTTTCCTTAAAGAAATTTCTCAAATTAACCACTATAAAGGATTATAACCAAAATAACCACTAGTACTATCCATGCACTATGCCATCTGAACAACCTGTTCAGCTCTTTTAGTAGAATAAATATTAAGCGTGATAAATCAAAACTGAGTAGATGAAGTGGAGAAAAATTCAAACACTTTTTTAATGTAAATTTCTTGATGGCCTTACCCTACTAAATTTTAGATTCAATGAAACTGATTATATTTCTAATATCTTATATTTAATAGATGGATGTTGACTAAATCTAAAAATTTGATTTTCTATCTACACACAAAAATGTGATCAAATTAGTTGGATCATATAAACTAATTCTGAAAAAAATATAATTAAAAATGGAAAAGACTACTGGAATGCCAAGGGAAGTTGTTCTTTCCGTTTTCTATATTGGAAAGAGGATTATTTGTCATTCATGTAAAATATATCCCAGCCACGTAAGTCTGAGGAACATAAGTAAGATATGGAAACTTTCCCAGGTAGCTGTGGGGGAGGAATTTCACAAAACCCAATGGATTTGGTGCAAAGTTTCCTAGCAAAACATAAAATCGTATTTTTGTACAAATGCTCTTCCTATCTATTTGCAACCATACATACAAGGTTTACTTAAATTTGATAAATGTGATAGGAAATTATTTGACTACATTAACTATACAGCAAAACTCATGGACAGGCATAGGCAGAATTCATAATTGAACACAGATATTCTATTAAGCCATAGAGACCAAAATGTAGAATGCTTTGTAGAATATTTAAATGCTTCATAAACATTCTGTGGGCAAACTTCACTTTAAATGGTTCATCATTTTTCCATAAAAACTACCTACCTAAAACAATGTAATAATATTTCAGTTTATTACTATTAAAAATATCTCTGTAATTATAGGATTTGGGGATTTAGAATGTTTCAAATATTACTAACAAATTCTAAAAATTATCTGCAAATATTGCATACTAAAATTCATGTTAGAATATGGTTCTCATAGATAAAAATGTATAGCCAATGAAATTTTAAAAGTTACAAGTTCTAAAACAAATGCTTATAGCTTCCATATGAATATATCTACAATCAACCAAATTTAATTAAAATTATTTCAAATTTTATTTAATACTTTTGATTAAGTCTAACTTTTATAAGAAAGAAAATTAAATGCTACCTACATTATTTTTTTGAGGATTTTCTCATTCTTCTGTAGTACATTCTTTTTTTAGTGTGGCTTAGCTACAAATACAATAATGTAAAAAAAAAATCATACCTATACTAAATACATCTCAAAGAAACACTCCCATACATATGCCACTTAACTGCAGGCTCACAGTTCATAGAAGATATTTCTGTTTATTTTGATATCTTTTGTTAAAGAAATCCACAGTAACAATGATGACCAGACAAAGAAAGGGGAAAAAAAGCCATTTATCCATTCATGGGTAATTGAATTCCCTCATATTTCATAAACAGACTGCCTATCTGTAGGGTTGTGTTTTATTTGAATAACTTTCTTTAAAATGCTTTTCTTATAAAGATGGGGGAATTACAATAATGTTTGAAAACTCAAGGTCAAAACATTTTTAAGTTAGTTTATTTGATGGAAGCTGTGCAGGGAGAGGAGGAGCCCCCTCCTTTTCCAATCCCCTCTCTCCTATAAATTGCCTTTGGACTGGATGTTTATTGCCCAATGTAAAGAACAAAACAGAGAGGTAATTAAGACTAGAATTGCCTGCTGGTACTTAAGATAGTCAGGCCACAGGCCCACGCCTAGGAGTCCACCCAAATCTGCAAAGAAGGAGCTTTGGTTCTGAAACAAAGCCAAGCAGCAAGACATCATTAATGTTAATTACCTGATAAACAAAAAAGACCTGGTGTCTGTGGCAAAACACCAAACTTGGTGTGGCAGCTGATGTTATAAAAGACAGTTGGTCTTATTTTGTCCTGTTGAGCCTTGTATTGTGAGATGATTCACCTCCATAAAGAACTCAAGTAATTATACCCCCAACAACTGTGTGTATATGCTCTATATGCTGTATTGTGTCCTAATAACAACAACCAACCTGCCTACTAGAAACAGGTGGCATCTGCTAAACACAGCATAGAAAATAAAGAAAAGAACATGCTCTCAAATAGTAATTCATTAATTTATAAGCCAAAGGGCAAAGTACACGAAAGCAGGTGAAAAATGTGGAAGCCCATTGAATTTTATAAGTCTCAATAAATAAATATGAATTTAAAAATGTGAAATGTGAATAAAATGTAAAATGAGCACCTGCGAATATAATAGCACAAAGAAAGAATTTTGATAAGATGTATGTGTGAATATGTATGTATATAATATGATATGCATATACATATACAATGTGAATTTGTGCATACACTTGTTATTTTGCATTCTTTTCATTCCCAATTTTATTCATTATAAATAAAAACTAATGAGAAAAAATAATTAAATGGAGATGGGTGGCAAACAGCATAAAGTCAAGTTCAGAGGAAGATTGCCATTGCAGACCATGGAGTTGATTGAGTGGATTTGGGTGTCCTAAGAAGCTGATGTGCAACTTATAGCCTCATCACACAGACCAAATTTGTGCCTTGTCATCAGGGTAACCTCCAGTGAATCAGATTTCTCAAACTCAACTTATTCATATGTGAAATAAAGTGAATAATACACTTAGCATTGTTGTGAGAACTCAATGATATAGTATATATATGCCATTTATGTAATTCCCAGTACATAGTAGGCTCTCAATAATTTTCACTTTTGATATCAAGTTGGAATAAATTACTCATTTTTGAGGCAACTGGCTATTCAGGACAACTAAGGGAATATGACATAAATTTCTTATGTTCATATATGAATATGCAACCAGTGTAACTCCACACCATGTACAGCCACAAAAATGTGAACTTATATTCCATGTATGTATATGTCAAAATACATTATATTGTCATGTATAACTAAAAAGAACAAATAAAAGCTTTGTTAAGTAGGGCCAGGCAACCAAATCACATTTACACCAGTAGAATCCCTATGTGCTAAGCTAAGCATACCAAAGGCTCTTAATCTCAAAGGATTCATTACTTCAAACATTCTTCACATAGGCTATAAGATAAAGAGATGATCAAAAGCACTAGGTTTTGACATAAATAAGAATAACCTCTTTAAATCGAAGCTTTGTATCTTGCTAGTTCTGAATAATTTGGAAAGTGACAAATTTTTTAACTCATGTTTTTCACCCCCCCAGAATGAGATATATAGGGCTAAAAACTTTAGAACATAAATCACAACTCCACAATTTACATAGTTACTTTTCATATCTCTAACTTATTATCTTTAACTATAAAATGAGGATAAATATCATAACTACTTCACAAGAGCATGTTAAGTATTGATTCGCTATATATAGACGTCACAATAGTTCTTTGCACATACTAAGCCCTGAGTTATAATTTTCTTTAATCATGACTACCTGGGGAGTTTTGAGACTTTTTTACCCACCAGGGATATTAAATGCTATTATCAATGATCACTACCTAAACATGTATATTACCACTGTGCTCCAAATCCTCTTCCTGCTTTTCTGAAGGACTTTAAAGAATAACTCAATATTTGCTTAGAAGATAATTAGTCACCAGTATGATCAATACAATGCAACATAATGCTCTTCATGTATTTTCTTTCCTTTTTTTTTTTTTTTTAGTACTGAAGATTGAACCCAGGAACACTTAACCACTGAGCCACATACCAAGCCTGTTTACTTTTTTTATTTTGAGACAGGGTCTCACTAAGTTGTTTAGATCCTTACTTATTTGCTAAGATAAGACTAGCTTTGAACTTGTGATGCTCCTGCCTCAGCCTCCTGAGTCACTGCGATTGCTTACATGAAGTATCAGCAAAGGTACTTGAAAGGTCTTCTTTGATGCCATTGTTATTATAAGACTTCAAGTGTCTCTCATTCAATGTTAAGTTTCCTGTTTTTGAATCTGGTTTACAACAGACATGGAACAAAGGACTATCTTGTAATTCTTTGTAGTATGATCTCACCTGGGCCAGAATGTTCTTCATGCCCCAAGACCTGTAAAGATTCTAAAGAAATTAACTTCTGTACTAGTTAGCTTTTTGTTGCTGTTAACTAAATATCCTACAAGAACAACACAGAATAGAAAAAGTTTAATTTGGGCTCACAAATTCCAAGGTCTCAGTGCATAGTTAGCCAAGTCCTTTACCTGGAATCAAGGTGAAGTGGATCATCATGGCAGAAGGGCTTGGCTAATTACCTCATGGTAGCCAGAAAGCAGAGCGAGAGCAAGAAGAGTCAGGACAAAATATACAACCCCCAAAGCAGACAGACCCTCAGTGACTCATTTCCTTAAATTATGCCCTACCTGCCTAGCTGTCACCCAATAATACATTTAAATTGCTAATTCATCAAATGGATTAATTCACAAATTAGGTTGAAATTTTCATAACCTAACCATTTCATATCCTGCATTAAGATAGGAGTTTTTAGAGGACACCTCACTTTCAAACTATAATAGGTCTTAACTCCCACTCTTTCACAAGTCTCTGCACAGCCAGCAGTCTGAAGGAAGTCAAAGCCCTGGTCATCTTTCAGTGTCCTGGTCACCTTTCAGTATCTTGGTCATCCTTCAGTGTCTCCTCTCACATACTTTACAGCTACAATAACATTGTGCTTAAATAAATGGGTGAAAAGTAAAAACTTTATTAATGCTATTTATATGTCCTCTCCAGTAGACCAACAGAATTTTTTGTGCCATTTTTACTTAAATTTAGATAAATTAATCAAACTGAACTTGCATATTTGAAACCTCAGAGAATGATTATTTATTTCTGAAGAACCATAAACACTGGTCGTAAAATGCTTCTCCTTTGTTATACAGACAAATTTCTTGCTTACCTTTCATGATAAAAAGATTAGTCTGACACAGCACTCAATTCACTACTATACTCTTGAATTGTAAACTTTTCTGAGCTTTTTATGACTGCTAATAATTTACATAAATAACAAGAGCACTGAAGTGCATACACTGCAGTTCTAGGATAATCAAAGCAGCATTATGTTTAGCTTAGTAAGTAAACATCCTGAATAAAATCCACCAAGAAATAATAAAAATAACAACTCATATTGTGTTTGAGTCTTTTGTGAACCTTAACTCGTATAATTCCCAAATCAAAAATAATAATTTTTGAACTCCCAATTCTCAGTGCTGTATATTCTAAAGTTATCTCAATCACTTGCCCAAGCAAAATCACGAATTGTAAGGAAATTGTTTAAAACATCTAAACTCCTTATCAGAAATCCATTGTTCAAAAAAGGGGCTTTTGCATATGACTTTATTTATCCTTTTATTGTTGCCGTGTTGATTAAACCTTTTTTCCATTAGAATGATTTGCTACCTTGAATATGTATGCATGATATTTTAATAAAACATATGCCAAACAAACAATATTGATATGACATTGTAAGCATGAATAAAAAATAATCATCTTATTAGTATCTGTACACATTTGAAAGCCATGCAAATTACTTAAATTAGTTGTCTCAAATGGTAAAAATAAAGCTGGTGTTCAAGTAATATAAGTAAATTTTAATGAAAAAAAAAGGATATGATACTAAGATGCAAAGATACTTAGGATATTCATTTGAAATAGAGCAACAGGATTTTTACAAGTCTTGTCAAACCTATCTCTAAGATTGAAAAGCATGCTTCTGAGTGGTTACAGCCAGAAAGACAAAGATTCTGAGGGAGCACTTCTTTCTTCTTAAGTCACCTTCACAATAGTTTCAAGAGTGAAAAGAAAAACTATTGCCAATTTTCTTCTTTGTTTTTCTCACTGTGCAGTTTGCAATGTACTCTGAGATCCACTGTCTTGTTAAGGAAGTTTTGCAATATTTGTGATAATAGAACACTTTGAACTTGTAGGAAAAAAAAGCAGTGTTCTTCCTGAACATTGGTATTATTTAAATCCTTAAGTAAAACCTCAGGATAGACATATTCAAAATAAAATCAAAGCTGCAATGTAAAATGAATACTTTTCAAAGACTGTCTTCCAAGATATATTCTAAATTTCAAAACCTTTAATATTTTGGGGGGCCTGATACATATAATTTAAGACAGCCAACTCTTTATTAAATGTAAACCATAATTTATGCTGACTCATCAAATATTTACTGCTGTTTTTGTTATGTGCTTCATTCTATTTGTGTTAAATGACCTTTACTCTCTAGTCTAAAGCAATAAAGGGAATGCTTCCTGTCCTATCGATCAGGAAAGGCCTATTTTCACGCTAATAAATTGAGAAGCTCAGTTTAATAAAATACGTTTTTCTACCAGTAGCTATAGGTGAACTGCAGACTTGACAATGCAGGCAAAGGTCAACCATGGGGACAGAGGTCAGATCTGCAGTAAATCAACTTCCAGGAACAAATCACTGGACACTATAAAAATCAAAAGTGGTTCTTAAGAGACCAACTTGACCCTCCTTAACCAGAAAACAACATCTGACCTGGTAGTGAAATTTATCACAATGTTTCAATTAAAACTTGGCAGGCATACTAGCAACATACTGCTCCTCTACAGTTGAACTTGTTGTAGGAAAAATAAGGAAAGGAGGGAAAAATGGAGATCCTTTTTCATATTTTGCAACAAACATGATCCATACAATAAATTTTCCCAGTCACAGGAACATTTCTGGAAATGAAGTTCACATGTTCTTGTGGATAAAATGCAACTTAGCACAAACTGTTTCTGTTCAATTCTTTCAGATATTTTGTTTTCTTGTGAAATTAATAAACAGCTAAATAAATAAATAAATATTGATATGATCAGTTAAGCACCAACCTGAATAGTTTTTTTTTTTTTTTTTTTTTTTTTTTTTTACATAAAAGTAGATATTTGGAATCTGGCAGGCCTCACGTGCATTCTAATTTTGTATGCTATTATATTTGTTTTTCAATAATTTTGTATTTGTAGTCTAAGTATCAATTAACTTAACTGTCATTCCTATTCTATCAAAAACAAGTATGCCTAAAGTCAAGAGAAAAAATTAACTTACACATGCCAGAGCTTTGTGATATATTAATTGTGACCTTAATTTTAATATGATGTACAAGGTTTAAAGGTGAATTTTTCAGCTAAATAATCTGTATTATCTTAGCAGTCCTCATTAAAATAAAAGTACTAGAAATATATGGACAGCTTAACTCAAATGATATCAGATTTTGGACAATAAGGAGTTTTGATAAAGATAAAAAAATGTTAAGTTACATAAAAACTGTTCACTACACATTGTGGCTCACGTGTACAATAAGAGAGTCATAGGAAATATGTATGTTGCCTTCTCCTCTGCTGACAGTTAGCTTTGTGATCTGTCAAAGGCAAGTCCTTTCAAGTTTTCTCAGTTTTAGTCAAGATGACAGGAATTGATAATATTTAAGATTTCTTTTAGCTCTAAATAATCTGTGATTGTATCTATAAAATTATAATGCAACGTCAGATGCAGAATAAGGTGAAAGCTTAAAAATTTCTGAACTGGCAATATATAAATTTATAGAATTTGATAATACCTTAGATAAAAGGCACAGTACATAAGTTGCTTAATCTATGAAGAAAACTTTTAAAATCAAGTACTCATTGAGGCTATTACAGCTAATTGAAAGAAAACATGAGCGAAGTAGATATACTTACAACATCTTTATGATCACAGAGATGTAATGCTTATTTATATATTAATAATTATTTTATCTATTTAATGTTAACAATTATATTAAAATATATAAGTATAGCCTGTATCATTTAGTTAATTATAACAAATTTCAGTGTTTGTGTTAACATTTTAATTTTTAATCAAATTGGGATTTATCAATACTAATGTTATCACCACAGACTTCAGAGTAAAGAACTGAGATCGAATTAGTATACATGAGGGAAAACCAAAAAGCAACTGAATATGACAAAGAAAAGGAATGTGAGAAATCAAATATTGAAAAGTGGTGGGAGAAATAAAAGCAGCACGTGACACTCTGTAAGACATTATTATAACTAGAAAAAACTTGCAACGTAATGCTCCCTTGAAAACTGTGATTTCGTCACAGTGAAACATCATCTGTTATTGCATTAATGTTCTGTATTTGAATTTTGAATCTGTTCTTAATTTCTAACTATTTTTTTGCATAACAGAAGCTGATTCACAGTAAGAGAGAGATGTGCAACATTGAGGGATCCTGGAACTTCAGAAGGACTGGGGAAATATGTTTTCAAGGTGAACAAAGTAGGGAGTATAGAACCTAATATTTCTTTTTTAAATTTTATTTTGAGATTCTAGTGGCACCCCCTTCTCCACAGAAAATCTTAATTAAGCATCTCCAGAAATCTTTACCATAATTGATCTGAGGACTATCAGCTAAAGTATCTCTACAAAAGAGTTCAATGTAGTTAAGCTTTCTATTTCCTGTTGCTCTATCTTTTTTTAAATTTGATTTTATTATTTTTTTAAATACACTACATAAGTGGAATGCATTATAATCCTTATTACACATATAGAGTACAATTTTTTATACCTCTGTATATAAAGTGTGTTCACATCAATTTATGAAATTATACATGTACTTTTTTTGCATTATAATTCTTAATACACATATATACCACAATTTTTCATATCTATGTTAGTATATAAGGTATGTTGACACCCAATTCAAGTCTTCATACATATACTTTGTATAATGATGACCATCACATTCCACCATTCTATCTGTACAAAGAGAAATAAGTCTCTGATTTGTGATGAAATAGGACACCTTGACAAAGTTAAAATGTTCTTTGCAACTGTTGAATCAAGACTTCATTGCGATTTCAAAGTACTCCAATATTGAAAATAGAATATTAAACTAACCATTTATGACTTATGTGTTAATGAGTAAGTATTGTTGAATTTCCCATTCAAAATATTTCCAGTCAATACATTTCTGAAAGAATTCTCTTGGGGTGAGGCAGCTATTAGAATTTCCAACTAAGAACTCACTTCTAAAGAATCTTTTGCAGGAAGCGTAACTGCTGGCCAACCTTCAACTCTCACCTCTTTTGATGAATTGGGGTTGTCAACTGAAGCCACCCATAACTTGTGTTGTAATCATCCAGTGACTGAGCACAACAGGAAATACTAGAGCTTGGTCACTCTGCTTGAACTGAGACTCTTCTCATAGGCAAACTGCTTGGAGACTCCTCATCTGCCTGGCTGGTACATTCTTAGAACTGTGCTGTGGTCTGGGACTTTTGGCTTTTCCTACCTGATCATTCCTCCTATCTCTCTTCTCAGAAGGATAAGACTGGCACAGGGTCTGAGGAGTCTTCCCACCTATTCTTGTTCCTTCCCTTTGCATTTACAAGGGCAATTCTCTGAACTTATCACTTACATGTCCACCCTGGTCTTGGCTTCTACTGCTCAGAGGACACTTGACATATTGGATTCTTTTTTTCTTGGATTTTTTTTTTAAGAGTGGGTGTGGGGGTGATACCACAAATTGAACCCAGGGGCACTTAACCACCATGCCACATCCCTAGCCTCCCTCTCTTTTAAGTATTTGATTTGAGACAGGGTCTAGCTAAGTTACTCAGGGCCTCAGCAAGTTTCTTAGGCTGGACTTGAACATGCAATCCTCTGCCTCAGCCTCCCAAGCTGCTGGGATTACAGGCATGTACCACTGAGCCCAGCAAGTTCTTAGATTCTTTTAATTTCTTATGGGCATTTGTTAAACTTATAAAATTATTTTTCATTGGAAGATTAATGGTTTTTCTATTTTTATGGCATTTATACTCCAGTTTCTGGGATTTCTTCTGGTATTTAACATGATATAAATGAAAACATAATTTATTTATTCACAAGTGAACTAAAAGCTTATATTTATCTTTGCTTCTCTAACTCAAATTGAATCAGGACCATAAATCTTAATTACTGAGAATCACATAAATATGTTTTATAAATTTTTGAAAAAATAGTTTCAAATTTTGGATTTTGTAACATAGGAACTAAGAAGTTGATTTAAACATTATATGTTGTATACATGTATCTAATCATTACCTTGTACCCCATAAATACACATAATATTTATGTTTTATGTATTATTTAAGAATAAATTTAAAAAGAAACAGGCTCAAAGATCAAATTAATTTCCCAAGCTCATAGACATACTTTTTGACAGAACTAGGGATAGAAGTTCTGTATTTTGACTCATTCATTGTATTAGATGAAAATGTTCTAAAGACTGTATTCTATATAATATCCTATGGGGCAGGCCGGAGCACACCTGTAATATTAGCAGCTGAGACAGGAGGATTGCTAGTTCAAAGACAGCCTCATCAAGTTATCGAGGCCCTAATCAACTCAGTACGACCCGATCTCTAAATAAAATACAAAAAAGGGCTGGGGATGTGGCTCAGTGGTTAAATGCTCCTGAGTTCCACCCCTAGTACAAAGAGAGAGAGAGAGAGAGAGAGAGAGAGAGAGAGAGAGAGAGAGAGAGAGAAAGGAGGGAGGGAGGAAGGAAGGAGGAAGGAAGGAAGGAAGGAAGGAAGGAAGGAAGGAAGGAAGGAAGGAAGGAAGGAAGGAAAGAAGGAAGGAAGGAAGAAAGAGAGAAAGAAAGAAAGAGAATCCTATAGTAGGGCTGGGGTTGTTGCTCAGTGGTAGAGCGCTTCCCTAGCACATGCAAGGCCCTAGGTTCAATCCTCAGCACCACATAAAAAAAACAAATTAAATAAAGGTATTGTATCTAACTACAACTAAAAAATAAATATTAAAAAAAAATCTTAAAGTAGATGTTTTCTTATAATATTGAGAAAGGCTGATGCTATCTTTGCCTTCCTGGGATTTACCTTCCACCATAGAAGATAAATATTTTTTAAAAAATTGCAAGTCCTGAGTAATATATAGGATAGGTACTAAACGATTTGAAAATTAGTAAAAGAGGATTCTAATCAATTCAGAGGGATTAAGAAAGACTATTGTTTGACTATAAGTACTTATTTTACTTTAAAGGACAAAAATTGATTTTCTTATCCTATGTCAAGTAGTGGTTTGTGCTAAAGTAGTAGTAGTGTATTTCACACCATTATGTCCAGTTCTTACTATCAGTTCTTATTTAAAATTCCCTTTAAATCTGACATCTATGATTGTACTATGCAAGGAATCATCCCTTTGAATAAGATTGGCAATATTTCAGTTACAGTATTATTAACCAAGCAAACACTTTTTTCTAAGTGCCACTGGTTTTCAACAGATTCATTTTTGAAGCAATAGGGATCATTTTCACGTAGGGTCTGTTTTATTTTTGCATAAAAATTAACATTAAAAGAAGATTAAAATAATAGTATTATTTAGGTGGTAATATCCAGGGTATAAATTGAGAAATTATTAATTAAAAAATAAACTCTTTTGATAGAGGTATATTAGTTTTCATTGGTGCAATAACATGTTACCATAAATGTAGTGACTTACACCTTTATTATTTTACAGTGCTTTATATCAGAAATCCAACATAGATTTCACTAAACTAAGATCAAGGTATTTTCAGGGCTACCTTTCTCTCTGAAAATTCTAGAGGAGAAACTATTTCCTTGCCATTCCCAAAATTTTCCTCATTTTTTAGCTCATGGCTTCCTTCACAGAGTTTCAAAGAGTAATGCTGCATCTCTCTGACCCATCCTCCATAGCCACATCTTTTTCTGAGTACAGCTGGGAAAGGTTCTTCCCTTTTAGGGATCTAAATCTCTAATTCAATTACAGTAGCAGTATCCTTAAAAAGTAGAGCAATATCTTGGCATGTTGTAGGGATTAGGATGTGCATGGCTTTGGGCAGTAGTAGAGAGGGTGGGCATTATTCTGTCTGTCTCAGGTTACATATTCTGCTTAGCTTTTTATGTACAGCTACTTGATTGAAAATTAAAATGTAACTCGAAAACAGAGAAAGCAGATTAATATTGGTATACTACAAGTATTTAAAATATTCCTTTTAAAAAGAAATTTTAGGGCCTGGGGCTATAGCTCAGTAGTGGAGCACTTGCCTGGCATGTGTGAGGCACTGGGTTCGATTCTCAGCACCACATACAAATAACTAAAATAAAGGAATTGTGTTCATCTACAATTAAAAAAAAATTTAAAAAGAAACATTACTCAAAATATAAAAAATCTATTCAGATCTCAGAGGATAAACCTTCAATAGGTTTCACTGGAAATTGCTAGTTTATTATGTTTAAAGTGGCTTTGTGATGATTCAAAACTTATAACAATAGCTGAACTATCTTGGTAGTAGAAATAGAAATAATGATTGCAGCTGTGTCTCATGGTCTTGTGTATGTTACAAATCTATAAAGGCTTCAAATATAAATTAACAATACAATTCTTAATCAGATTGTCAAGTACTCTGAACTAGAACCATTAATAATGGGCTAGCCCTACTTTGAAAACTGTCAAAATTGACAACCTTCAGTAGTAAGACATTTTCCTTTTGTTTGTTATCACTTCATAACAATGCAATGCAGATAAAATAAATTCAATAAACATGGACACAATATTGCAGATTCTCTGGTGTCTTCTTGCTCTTCATGGAGCAGAGCTTGAGGTTAAGTGCTCAGTGTCACCTCCAATGGTGTAAAGAGTTCTCTAGGTCAAAAAGAAAAGATCCTTGTCCTTTTGCACCTTTAGGTTGGGAAAAGACCAATGTCAATACTCAAAGGGGTTTCTACTAACTTGTAAGATAATGTCTTCTTATGTCACTCTTAGGTCTTTACATCTTTGATTTTTTTACTTTATCTATAAAGAGTGACATGACTTATCATAGTTTTACATTAATTTTTTGATATTTAGTATAGACTTTTGCTACCTAGAAGGCACAATTCAACTTTTAAAGTGTTTTAATGTTTTTGATACATCTTTTTAAGCTGGGAATAGTAAGTCTGACTCCCATTCTTTTTTTCAAAAGGAACAACTTCCAATTTGTGGATGTTCAACAAAAAGAAGTATTACCATATATTCATCTATGGTAGAGCCTTGTTTCTCCAGGAAGTGGAAACATCACAATATCTCCTGCTGTGTGCTCAACAGCATGTTGCACAGGTCACTGTGAGATCAGTTTGTGAAATGGTTTGGCTGCAATGTGAAAATGCTATTGTTACCATCACTGAGTACAGTAAGTGCAGGGTTTACCTGGAGAGTCACAGATGAAGCCTAGTTTGAGGTCAAGTTTTGAGAAGGAGATTAAATTAGAAATATTGTAAAGATATTCCCAGAATTTCAAATGTCTTCCTAGTGTGGAATGTAAATTAAACAGTAAAAATATCAATTATTCTATAGTAGTAATCAATTACAACATATCACATCAAAGATCAGAAAACTTCAGATTTCGGCAGGAAAAATGTGTAGCCCAACAATTTTAGCAAATAAATCATTTCCGTGTGAAAAATTACAAATATATTGTATTATTCCAATAGAGAAAAAACATACAATTTGCATACTTTTCCTAAAACAATCTAGCAATACAATATTGAAAGCAAAAGAAAAATATGCGGGTGGAAAATCCTGAGAGCACAGTAAAGATACAAAAAATTTTTAGAGCTCTCTCAGCTATTATGAGTAGTAAACTAAAATAAACTGATAGTAGTAAAACTAAATAAACTGATAATAAATTGAATTAAATTAATTAACATACTGCTATAGTTTTCAGATACTGGACAACAAAAGAATGAGAGTATGATTTGCAAAGAGTTGAGTGTCTTTAAGCAGAAAGCAAAACTTTTCTAATATTACTCGTTATCCCTTTACAGAAATTGAACATGTAATAAGCCACAAAGAAAATCAAATGCCACAAATTACAAAATACTTATTTGGGAATTATATATATTATATAATATATGTATATATAATATCTAATTTAAATTTCCAATATTTCTCATTTGAGAAACTAAAAGGCTAATTCTCTTTAAATGAAAGAATGTATAAAGTATATTATGAAGAAAAATGATCGTATGTATGCAAATAGTTTCACAGATTTACTATCAGTTTCCTATGAAATGTAAAAAAGGCAAGAATAATCACAAAGATTTCAACAAAAGTTACTTAAAAACAGCATTCACTTCTAGGTATTAAGATGTATTATATAACAAAAATAATTAACATACTACTATGAACAAAGAAAATGATAAGATAGCTAGAACAATAGAACAAACAAAATGAAAAGCTCAGCAACACACCAATATATATACAAGTATTTTATAAATAAAAAACAATGCCACATAAAAGTAGTGATATTATGTTTAATATCATGATCCCTGTTAATAGAAACTGAGGAGTTTTTTGAGGGGGGAATAGATTGGCTACAAATTAAATTAATCTGACAAACAAAAAAACCTTTAAACACATGTGAGTGAATGTTTATATAATTTCACAATCTGATCAATTGTTTTTCAAAAGCAGAGAAATCATATAGGTACACAAGAAATTACTGATAGTTTAATATTTCAAACATGAAGAACTCTTAGAAAGGAATTGCACAAGAAAAACCCAGAGAAAAGTCAGTAAATGAAATAAACACACAGGTGTGAAACTTGAAGCCATTTGAATAGTTAAACTATAAATATTCAAGTGTTTTTTTAAAAAAATTCTTTATCAAATATGAGATATTACTTTTTTTTAAAAGAGAGAGTGAGAGGGAGAATTTTTAATATTTATTTTTTTTAGTTTTTCGGCGGACATAACATCTTTGTTTGTGTGTGGTGCTGAGGATCGAACCCGGGCCACACGCATGCCAGGCGAGCGCGCTACCGCTTGAGCCACATCCCCAGCCGCGAGAGATGTTACTTTTTATCCATTCAAAAGATGATGTTTAATACTTGAGATTTTTAAGAATTAAACTCTAATTTGCTAATAGGCTTAAATCTTAGTTTTACTTTGTTGATTTGATGACATTGATTAAGTTGTATTAATTCTCCATTTATTTGTTTCTCATCTAGAATATTAAGAATATTTTTATACCACTACTCCACAGGTTTGTTGTACAGGTTAAATAAGCTTGTACCTGTGAAACATTTGGTACAATGCATGACACATGAGATGCACTCATGATTACTAGGTTAAACCTAAATGTTTCTTAATAGAGGATGTATTATATAAAGCAATTTATAGGAGAATCCTATGCAAATTAAAAAAATTGTTTTGGCATGGATAAAATTTTCACTATCTTGGCGAGTGACAAATGTTTAGAATAAATATTAACTTTTGTTTTGAACTATGATAGTAACATGGGTCTAGCTTTTCTACAAAGAATATAAAACTGATTAAATGTGTTAGGTATCAGTTTTCAGATACTGGGCAACAAAAGAATGAGAATATGATTTGCAAAGAGTTATTTAATTAATAGTTATCATTTAATCCTATGATCACTCAGATAGT
Source organism: Marmota flaviventris (assembly GCF_047511675.1). Classification (NCBI taxonomy): domain Eukaryota; kingdom Metazoa; phylum Chordata; class Mammalia; order Rodentia; family Sciuridae; genus Marmota; species Marmota flaviventris. Next base: position 126,232,710 of record NC_092502.1, on the reverse strand, counting down.
CCAATGGTCAATTTCCTGACTATATTTTACAAAAATTCAACCCAAACAGAGCCAAATTAAATTTCAAGTAGCTTAAAGGTCTGGGTACAAATTGGGATGGTAGTGATTTGTGCAGAAGAAGAGCATCAGAATTTATAAGGTTTTCTGTGAGTCCTTAGACAAAAGCTTGGCTTAATAAAAAGTGATTGTTATTGACTTGGGGACAGACTAGTATAGAGGAAACACAGGCTAACAATGCAGGGAACTTTAATGGTCAAGCAAACAAAGAGTCTTGAGACTTTGTTAACAGGTTAAAACTCTGAAAAATCTGAAAATCTAGCTTTGACACCAGAAAGTCTATGGGCTATAAGACAATCTCCTTAGGGACTACTCCACCCTTTCAAACAAAGTCTAAAATTAAATCCTGAAAAGATCTTCAAGGGAGAGAGATTTGGGAGGACAGCTTCCTCCAATTAAGAGACTTGAGAGAATTTAGATTTTCAGTCCTCCCCTAAATAAGCATAAAGCTGAGTCTATCACAAGTTAAAGATAATCAGCTGGTTGTAGAAATGAAGCAAAAATACTTCACAGAAATACAATAGAACAAGAATCCCTCCACATGTCATCAATAAAATATTCAGTAGGCTAGGAAAAATATGACCTAGAGTCAGGAAACAAAACTCTATAGTAATATTCAATAGCAATCAACACTGAGATGAATCTGATGTTGGATTTAGCAGGAAAAGTTTTAAAAGAAGCTACTACAAGTATGTTTACAAAGGTAAACAAAAAAGTTCAAATAATTAAAGAAAAATACAGTCTTAGGAGTGAGATGGAAAATATCAGCAAATACATGTAAACTACAAAACAAGACTTGAAGGAAATTACAGAATTGAAAACTACAAGAACAGAAAGGAAATCAAATTTATTGAAAGTGCTTAAAACGAGATAGAGCCAGCACAGTGGTGCACACCTGTCATCCCAGCAGCTCAGGAGACTTCGACAGGAGGATCAGGTGTTCAAAGCTAGCCTCAGCAATTTATCAAGGCCCAAAGCAACCCTGTGGTAATTCCCTGTAAATTCCGTCGCCACCCACCCCCCCTCAAAAAAAAAAGAGAGAGAGAGACAGAGACAGACACAGAGACAGAGTTAGAGTAGTCATTAAACTTTTCAAAAGAAAAGAAATACTCCAATGAGACAAACAGGAAAAGTAGATTGAAAAAAGAAAGACAATTTTGGTACAAAAACAGATATTTGAAACAAATGTTTAAGTGTCTCAGCAAGTGAAAGAAAGACATTTTTAAGGGAACAAATGCTGAAAGAGAATGTGTTGTCATGAGTGCAATATTGTAAGAAATTTAAAAGATTTTCTTCATAAGGAAGATAAATTAATGCAGAAGGAAGAATTAGATCTACAGAAAGGAAAGAGTTATGAGGAATGAGGAATAAGGGGTAAATATGAAAAATTTTTTTAAATATAATAATTTTCTTAAAGTACAATGGATCAAGTAGAAATGGTATATTATAAGGTGAGTTTGGGGGCATTTAAAAGAATAAAAACAATGTCACAATAAAAATGCAAAAATGGGGACATGTAAATAGAACAATACTGTTGATAAGTGAAGGTAGTAAGAATTGGGAAGCATGCAGAAACAGTGAGAAGTATCAGAGAAAAGTGTGAGGGCAGAAAAAAGCTTACTCTATGTAGATTTCAGAAAGGGAGGGATAGATACAATCTATCAATCAATTTTTAAAGATATAGTTAAGAATGAAAGAAAAAGTGATATAGTAAAAATAGAAACAAAATAATTGTTTAGCTAAAATACAAAGCAAGAAAAAGTATTACAATCACAAAGAAGATTAAATGCTGTCTACATAGAAGGAAATAATTTTTATGAGCAGAAAACAACAAAATAGAAAACAAGTAAAATTAGCAAAGCAAAAATTGGCTTTTGAAAACATTAGTAAAGTTGAGAAATATTCTAGCAAGATTAACCAAACGGCAAACAGAGAATATAACTTATCTATTTTAGGAATGTATAAGAAAATATCATTATAGAAACACCAGACACAAAAAAAAGTAATGAGGAAATATTACAAACAGTTTTTCACAAAGATTAAAGGGTCAAAATCCTTGGGAAACTCTATCAAAATCTGACTGAAGAAAAAAAATAGGAAATTTAACTAATCCTATATTAATAATACAAAAATCTTCCCATAAATAAATTCCCATGAATAAAGCTAAGCTGACTTCATCAAGAAATTTCATCAAGCCAGAAGAAAAGTTTACCCAATTTTTGTTTTTAAATAAAGGATTAGAAAACCTTCAAAAATCATTTTATGATTCTACCATATCCTTAATACCAAATTCTGACAAAGTCATTAAAGGAAAAGAAAAGTAAATATTACTATCCCTAATGAACCTGGAAACAAAGTACTCAATAAAATACTAGTAAATGGAGTTCAATAATAGATAGCAAAGAATAATGAATGATAAGCAAATAAGGCTTATTTTGTAAAACTCTGTTTAACCTTTAAAAAGCAATAAGTAGTTTAACACATTTACAGAATAAATTTGAAAAAACATGCATTCATTTTCAATAGATGCAGAGAGCTTATTTTAAAAATTGAATATCCATTCGAGGAAATGACTTTTAACACATCAGAAAACTCTGGAAATTTATCAAGCTAAAAATAGAAATCTATGAAAACCTCAATATTAACATTGCTTAAGTTCTCAAGCTTGTCACATAAAATTAGGAACAAGATACCACTGTTTGCTCTCACCTTTTCATTAGATATTATACCGTAGGTTCAAAATATTTCAATAAGGAAAAACTGAAGTAAAATGATAAATGTTGGAAAGTAGCATTGAATCTGCACCTATTTGTAGGTAAGAAAATTGCCTATGTGGAAAAACTTAAGGACTCCATTAAAAATTAAGATTAATAAAAGTAACAAAGTCGCAGACTAAAGTCTCAAAATACAGCAGTCAGTTGTATTTTATCTATCAAAGTACAATTAGAAAATTAAATTTAAAATTATGAGCCTTTAAGTAATGAAATAAACAGGAATATACAAGATACAAGTGAACATTTATACCAAAAAGTAGAAAATATTGCTGAAATAAGTAAAGAAGATATAAGTCTTAAATTGTTGTACATTTTATATTCATGGAAATGTGGAAAAATATGAAAAAGATCCCATATTTTAAAAATATACATTTCCTGGAAATTGCCAAGTAAAATGCAAGCAATATTAACTAAATCTCATGATTTTTAAAAATTTCTAAATTGCCATTATGATTCTAAAATGTATATAGAAATTTAAAAACCCAAAATAATCAACTATTAGAAGAAACCTAGATCAATAGGATAGACTAGAGAATTCAGGAATAGAACAGCAATATATTGCTAATTAATTTTTTACAATGTAGCAAATTTATATCAATAAAGAAAGAATAGTTTTCTCCACAAATTATGCTGGAAAAACTAGATATTACCATGGAGAAGAATTTACCTTAACCTCTCCCTCATACCATATCCAAAAGGCAATTGTTTGGAAGTTAATCACATAATATAAAATAGAAAACACAAGATTTATAAGAAGAAAATGTAGGGGGAAATATGTGTAACATTTCTCAGAGAAAAGAGAATGAATCATAAAAAAGATCAAATATTCATTATCAAATTTTAAATCCTTTTACTCGTCAATAGACATTATTCAAAAACTGAAAAAAGGAAGTCACAAATTGAAATAGATATATATTAGCATGTCTAATTTACATGCATAATTTAGCAAAACATTTTCTTCTAGAGTATATATGCAAGGTGCCTACCAATTAATAAAATACACAAAAGCAATGCAATAAAACCTGAAAAAATGCTTCACAAAATACAATAATGTCCAATAAATACATGAAAAATACTCAATCTCATTAGTTATGAGAAAGTTTCAAATTGACAATATAGATTACTAGAATAGATAAAATTTAAAGAATGAAAATTGCCGAGTCTTGTACAATGAAAATATTCTTCAATAAGTGATAAGATAAACTGTTATCATCTATTCCATATACTTATATAATAGAAGGCAACTTAACAAAAAAAAGTTTAAACTATTAAAACACACATCAACATAGATTAAATGTTAAATTAAATTATTTAATTAAATTGTCATACTAAATGTAGAAAACAGACATAGAAGAATGTATATTGTATGATTCCTTTTATTTAAGGCAAATTCATATTGTAGTGATAGAAATCAGTGGTTATTTTGAGTGAAAGGTGGGGGAGGGGAACAAAGTGACAAGAAGGAGTTTCTGGGTTTATAGAAACATTTCCTATTTTGATTGGGATGATGGTATATGAAGGTATACAATTCTCAATAATCATTAAACTAATTAAAATGGTACACTTTTTGTAAGTGATACCTGTGTACATTTTGAATACATATGTTTTGATCCTGTTTTTGTAAGAGTATAAAATTAGATATAGAATTATTTCACTAAAATATGAATACTGACTATAGTTTACAGAGGTAGTATGGATAATTTTGGTTTTGCTAGCTTTAGGGGAGGAAATTTTTTCTAGTTCTCTCCTTTCAATCTATCAGTTAATTTTAGTTAAAATAAGTTACCTATAAATTTAATACAGAATACATTAACATATTTAAAAAGAATTTATAGCAAATTTAGCTAAGTATGGAATGAAAATATAGTTAGTTTGCTTCATAAACTGTATAATTTGAGGAAAGATTTGTTTAGAAAATTTGGAGTTTCTTTTTTCTTTTCTTTTTTTTCCTTTCTTTCTTTTTAAACCATGGATTAAAACTGAGGGGTGCTTAAACACTGAGCCACATCCCCACCCCTTTTTGTTTTGTTTTGTTTTATTTTGAGACAGGGTCTCACTAAGTTTCTTAGGCCTTTGCTAAATTGCTGAGGCTGGCTTCGAACTCACAATTCTCCTGCCTCAGTTTCCCGAGCTGCTAGGATTACAAATCTGTGCCACCACACCTGGCTGGAATTTAAAATTTGTGAAAACACCAATTGGGGTTTTGCTTAATTGGACTGGTAAAATAATATGAAAAAAAAATATTACATAAACAAACAGCAATGTTTGATGACTGACTTTTGGATATTGAAAATGGAAAGCAATTTTAAATAATTTGTGATTTGTTAGTATGAGTACTATAAGAATGAGAATGTTATATGGACAACAGGAAAAGTAGACCTGATTTTATGTCCAGGTGTGTGGGTTCTGATTATAGGCAACCAGACTGAGGGTTATAGTAAAATATAATTGGGTTAAATCCAGGGGATCTAGCACTGAGCTACATCCTTGGTTCTTTTTATTGTATTTTATTTTTTTTTATTTTGAGACAGTATCTTCCTTAATTGTCCAGGCTGGCCTCAAAATTCAAATTTCAATCCTCCCACCTCAACCTCCAGAGTAGCTTTGATTACAGACATACACCACTGTACTCTGCTACATGTACGTTCTTCCTAAAAACTTATTTAAGCAATTTTGAACTAGAGTACAAATAAAACTATGCTCTGATAGCATGAAGTCTAAAATGAGATTAGGAGACATACTAGCTTGCTTATGGTCATTAAATTGTGAATTGTGAATTTAGGCTTATAGTGATATTCTTTTTCATAATACACTTTTACAATATAAGATTCATGAGGACAGGACTTTGGGTTATTACCCAGCACATAGAGGGATACTTGGAGTATAAGCATACCATTACTATGTATTAAGTGAATGAGCACAACTCTAGTGAATAGCTCAAATAGCTCACTGAAACACCACACAATTTAAATATTTTAATTATGTTGTTAAAGCAACACTAAATTACATAGATTTTATTACAGTAAAATCTGTAATACACTGGACAATATTATTTGTTGTGGAAGAATAATTGGCCTTAAGAAATAAGAGCATGTGGAGAACTTGATGCTACCCTAGTAACCTAACCCTCTGTATTATTCCTGCACTGTCCACTTTCCCCATTTTAACCTAATCCTTAGAGGACTGAGGGAGGATAGAAGTTATAGGGATTAAAGGCTAGATAGCAATCATTTTCCCAGTTGGAAGCATCCCCCCCCCCATTTCTATACAGCATTACTTTTATTCCATATTTAAAAAGTAAATCTGTCTTTACATGTCAGATCAAACATGTGGTGTTTGTGGAAATAAATCTCTAAAAAATTAAATGATTCTTCATAGAACGTGGGAGGGTTTTAAAATCTTCAGTTACTCTATTACATCTCTCAATGTCAGATTTCCAGAAGGCATTTGTTCAATTTTCAACATGCACACAGCATCAACACAGTATCAAAGAGTGTCTGTGTCACAGCTGGTATCCCAATGGAGCTATTAATTTCTTTTGAAATCATGTTCCCTTTATGATATAAGTAGATTATAAATAAATGTATTAGAATAAATGATTTTCATGATTTTAATATTCTTATTTCATAAGGACCATGATCAAACATGTTCTTATTTGATAAACCAGTAAGACAGATGATTTTTAATTCTTTTTAAAGCCAAATCTAAGAAGTATTTTAAAATCCAGAACACCCACTTCAGAATTGATACGGCATAAGGTTACTCTAATTTTCATGTGAAGTCCAAGTGTTGTAACAATTATGGCTCATTATGTTGTCAAAGAGAGACCTGTATTCAGTAACTATTTCCAACTCAAGACAGACTGTGTTATTGCCAACAGGCTTTTCAATAACCTGTGACAATCCAGGCTGCAGAGGTTAGAATTTAGCCACAGCACTGTCATCATTTTGTCTCAGTTCCTAAATTATCCAGCTTTTTTGTAGAGATCACAGATAAATCCCTTGTTCTTGCTCATTCTTGAAGAGTTCTTCCTCTCAGTTCTCAGCATAATAAACATGATTTTCTAATGATTATATTCTTCATATTACAGCTTTCATCTAGCCCAGTGTATAAAGGCAGGGAAAAGAGGAAGGGGAAGCCAATCCAAATGGAAGACATTGCTTTTAGCTTCAGCTTCTGTAGAGGGAGGAATGTCTTTCATTTAAAGTATTTCCCTGTCCTTTTACAGTCATCTTAGATGCCCTCACCCGTGCAGGGTAACTCTGGAGGCTGCTTCTCTTGGAGATCATGGTCAGGCAAACATTAGAGAGCATTTACATCATAATCACCCATTCCTATGTTTCTGATAAAAGCATAATAAACATTCTATTTTAGAAATACAAATAAAGTGGTGAATGAAAAACAGTATTTTGGATCAGACATGCAAGAATTTAAATGTAAGATTGCAAATTAAGCTTAAGGTTAAATTACTGTATTTAAAACTGAATTGCTTTTCTTCAATTTGAAAATGAAATGCTGTAAAAGTTTAAGGGAAAGAATTTAAGGGCATGTAAAGAAGTTTAAAAAAACGATCAAAATGTGTTTAATTATTTGGATTACATATAGTGCGTACAAAGGGCACTCAAAGAAGAAAGAAAAGGATGAGTGTTTCCCTTCATTAACACCTGCTGTCTTATACAAATATTTTATGTTTTGGTGTCTAAAGAGGTCTCTTGTGTTGGCTTAATTGAGATGTGATAAAATGTATAAAAAGATAACTGCAGTCCTTCAAATAAAATAAACCACAAAATCACCATCCTTATCATTAGAACTATAATCACATTTGACATATAACAATAATTATGACAGTGATGATGTTAATGAAGGAGGAGGATTGGATGGAGAAGTAGCAGCTGCAATGTGAGCGTTATTTTATATCTTGAGAACATCATCTTTGTTATGAGCTCTTCAGTAAAAATTTAGGAAGGGATACACTTTTCACTGAAATTTATCTTGTGTGAACAGACACTGCCACTGTTATATAAATATATGCATACATATGCACATATATCTAGTATATATACACATATGCATATATGGGTTTGTATATATACACATATATAAACACATATATGTATATAAACACATGCACTCATAGATGGATATGTCTAAGCCATCTAGACTTAGGCTTAAGAAGAGTGCTCTTTTTAAAAATGAGAAAAATTGAATTTGGAGATGAAAGAGAATAAAGTTTGGTTCATTGAATACTATAGGCACAAATGAAGAATTAGAAAATGTGCATCCTAAATTTTCTGATGGCAATCTGAAACTCTAGTCACATAGAATTTGCTTTTTCTTTGCTTCAGGAATTCCCATTGTTGATTATTCTTCAAAATGAGGACGAATGTTGGGGTAATTAAAGTTAATTTACTGGCTCATAAACTTTAGTACATTTGAGGATATGTAAGGTTCTGACTAGGACAATAACCAACTCAGAAATTATTCCAGGCAAAAAGCACTTTGCACAGTTGTAAGCTGCTGTGATAAATAAAATCAATAAAATAACACTCTCATATATATAACTCATTAAAACTACATATATTTTAGCTTCTTATATGCTTATGTACATTATGTTACACCATAAACATCTAAATATAGTCATACTGTGTTTTTACTTCAAATATGCCAGGAGAACTAAACACTTTGCATAAAAAAACCTTCTATCTGTTATCTAACTTTCAATATTCATGATTCCCACTCATGGCATAAGGTTTTGATCTATATTATACATTGTTATGCTTAGGAGAGATGTCATTTATCAATCATTCATATTGCACATGAATCATTTCATCATGTTTTGTCTTGGAGAGCCCATATATAAGGAGAAAGGAGAGTCAGGATGCACCCTTGTGCTGAATTGCATTAGATTTGAGAATCCACTATGTGGGGAACAGGGGGACTGGAAACTCAATTTCTTGAAGTTTTCACTGTTTACTAGTCCAAGTTGCAAAGCAAGGAAGGATACCTATTTACTCTTTAAACTCCACAGACCTGCATTTTGTTCTGAAACATGCGCAAGCTTTTGATAATATGTGGTTGGCAGTTTTGGTGCCTTTCTGTGACATTTTTCTCTGTTTGGCTGAGAAAGATATCATTATCATCAATGCTTGTTCGTACCCTCAATTCCTATCCCCATTCTCGGAAGCTTGATAAAGTAAAAAGATCTCAATCTTTTCTGAACTCTGATTCTTTAAGCATAGTACATATGAGTGAAAGCCCAATGTCTTGCAATGGTGTTTGGTTTATAGAGTTATTTACTTATTTATTTATTTAATTCATTTGCCAGATAATGGAGGAACAACTAGTAGAGATGAGGTCAAATCGAAACATACCATAAAATGTGTGATTTTAGAGCCAGAGACAGCTCCACAGACATGGGTTGATTGTCACTGACGATGGAACTGTCATCCACATCATGGTTAGGCATATTAAATGGCACGACACTTTAGCAGGGCATGTCAATTCAGTGAAGAATGATAAAGAATGAACTACATGAATGCTAATCTGAAAAGTGTTAGGAAACTGCTTTGCAGCCTGTGATTCTAGTTTGAGAAATGACAATGTCCAGTTTGTTGTCATAACAAGAAGAAAAATTATTTAAAAAATTCCAGGTCTTAGATAATGGTTTCTCACTTTGTACTGTTTGTTTTATTATTGAGTAGGAATAAAAAAAAAAAATAGTAGGATTGAATAATGTGGACATGTAAATTTTATCCAGAATTGGATTAAAACTGTGCACTGAGAATATACCTGAGAGACATATCCAGTTTAGAAGTCAAGATATCAAGAAAACTGGACTCCAAGATCAGGCTATATAAAAATGAATAGGTGCATGAATGAATACGCTGTAATGAATCACACTGTTATGTATAGTTTTAATGCAGCAATAAGAATAATTAAAAATAAAAAAAACAGATAAAAGGGACTCAGTGATAACACATCAAACATGAAACAAAAAAATATAAAAATAAAGTTTACTTTAGAGTTTGAAAACTGTTTCTTTCAGGACAGAAATTAGACATTTTGAAAACTGTGATTAACGTTGACATTTTTTAATTTGTAAATTCATTTTTTAAGAACAATTTTTCCTAAGAACTTCACATCCTGTTATATCCTCGACTGACTTATAGCATTATCTCATTTATATGGGAAAATGTTCAAAGTAGATGCAAAGTCTAAGTTCTAAAAGCATTCAAAGATGGCATTTGAATATAGATTCTATTATGCAAGACCAGTTGGAAAACATCTGTGCTTCTCCCTTACTAGGGGAATGCTACTTCATAGGATCATCGGATCATATAACTGTAAAGAATTTGCTGTGACAGCCAAAAATACTTTTTTCATTTGAAGTTATATATTATATTGTTAGTTCTCAGAAAATTGATGTAGTTTACTATCAACTGTGTATGACTTTTGAGAGGTCACAATTTTTTCCAGCAAAATACCCTTATTATTTTGATTCTACTCATTTTTTCTTTTTCTTTCATTTTGTATGGAAATAGTCAATTAAAAACTGTCATGTTATTTTTTAATTAGCATTTTTGATTCTTAGATTTTGAGCCAAGTCTTGGACATATCAAGTGACTTTGACCAAAGTCTTTGGAAAATGTAATGTTTTAAGGACATGTTTAATTGAATCACAGTTTGAAGTGGTAGCAAAGTGAGTTTGCCCTTTGTCATAACGTACCTAGGAATCCTGATCTATATTCCTGATTGCCATTGATTTTTCTAGATTTCATTATAAAATCAATAACTGTTGCACAGGGTAAAATAGTTTACAAGGGTTGCAACATACTGTGGACTTTTGAAAACATACTGAGCTCCGTGAAGCCACCCAGGCAGCCAATTAGGAGAAAACATCTATTAGGTAAAAACAGGGCAGTACCATTGACTGTTATTGATTTTCTTAGCCCTGTGAAAAGACAATCAATTAGATAAAGAAGGCTAATGTTACAGCTGCAATTTAATAACCCCTAAAAAAAGAAGGAGGGCTATTGATTCCTGACATGGAATGTTGGGGCTTATTGAAATATACTGAACTTCACCTGTCTTTTAATCAGGATTGCAGAGAAGGAAGAAGCCTGCCTTTCTCGCCTTGTGGTACAGAATCCCAATTATTAAAGAGCTTGGGTGATGCCAGACCTAAGAGATGCAAATGAAACAGAACTTTAGAAGAAACACAAGCCCAGATTGAATACTAAATCGTGGAAGCTATTGACAGAAACTGTCTTGGTGAAGGTTGTTTCTTTTTCTATACAGAGCTCACCAGAGTACCACCTGTCATTTTCAAAAGCAAAGTCAGTTTTGCCAACCAGCCGTGAATGACAAATAAAGCTTTATATGAAACACAAGGGCATATTATGTGCTATTGTGAGTTCTGCTAAGTGCTAATTTATCTGGCTTGTTCTCTTCAGCAAACACAGGCACAGACACATGAAATAATCCATCTAATTATGTAGCTATTTAGGAGAAAAACAAAGCAAGGTGTTTTTGTGTGTTGCAGAAGGTACATGATACAAGAAAGGTTTTCACAAAACCTAATGTTGCTAATGAAAATAAGTGAAATGCTGTAAGCTGTGACAATTTTAGAACAAATAAACTTTTGCTAGTTTTGGATTTAGGGAGTCCCAGCTGCTTTTCATAAATAGATGAGTACTTTCATTCATTTTTTTATAGTCCCTAATTGGAAATGGCTAATAGGCCTTGTTCCTTTCAAATATAAAATCTGGGCTAAAAAACCTCATATAGATATTTTTCTTTATGCTTTGCTTTTCTATTGCATGTATTTGATCCTTTCTCCCTCATTATATATATGCCTTTTACCAGCAGACAGCTGCTATTCACAATAATTGCTAGGGCAGTCAATTATACTTTAAATAGACCTACTTGAGGACAAATGGTGGTCTAAATTGTACTAAAGACATACCATACACAAAGACGATGTCATTTCTAGTATCTGAAATATTTTAAATATTCCTGAGCAGTAATACAGTTTATATACCATACTTTAGTATGTCAAAGGATTTCTCCCAAATATTTCCAGAATACAAGTGGACTATTTTGTGAGCCATTACTTAATTACTTAAATTTCTATTTTTAAACAAAAGAATAAACATATTCTAATTCCCCTACATGTATTTAAATAACATAAACCTGCATTGTAGGGAGTCTGCTTTGTTGATAGTATTTTCTTTGCTGCTTAAAACCATGTGTATTCAATATGCATTTGTGTTTGTAATTATTAACATGAATGTTTAAAACATTGTGTTCTCTAAAGGGTGCATTTTTCCTTAGGAATTATGAATTTATCACACTAAATTTGTTAATTTGGGCAAAGAACTAGATTTTAGAATTTAATATGAAAATAAAAACTGGATAAATATTTGGCTTGTAACCATATACAGCATCTTATTTACATATGCAATATTAATATAATAAATAATATTAGGGACACTGAAGTACAAGATAATGTTGCTGTTTACAATAGTATAACATTGATTTACTGGACTACATATTATTGGTTTATAAGAGAAATAAAATTCACAAAAACATAAAGGGAAATGTTTATAGTTAATTCATAATAATACTATTTTTAGAATATGGCAAATTTTTCATTTAAATCTAAAATACATCTGATTCATTCTTTTCAACATCATACAAATATGTTGATTATTTTCCTTTTTATTCAGTTTCAAAGTGATATATATATATATATATATATATATATATATATACCTCTCTCTCTCTCTCTCTCTATATATATATATATATATATATACCTCTCTCTCTCTCTCTCTCTATATATATATATATATATATATATATATATATATATATATATATATTGTATTTCTTCTCAAAGCTGTGTGTTAATGTTAAGTGTGTAAAAATACATCTTTGCTCTCATCTTTTCTCATATGTATCTAGGGTAAAATGTCAGATTTTAGGCAACTTGGATATATATGTTCTGTTTTGTATTTTGACCTTAAAGATTAAAGATAATGCTCCCACTGTTAGATTAGCATAAGTGAGAAAAAATATATAGCAAAAACAAAATCCAGTTTAAAAAGGATAATAATTCATTAAAAGAGAGTAATTAAAGTGCATATTTAAACATCAAGGAATGAGTTTCCAACACTTACACCTCTATCAGAGACACTGAAGTAGCATTCCCTTGCCAACAGGGAAGAGAAGAGTCTTTCACTAAGACAACTTCCCTCAATTTCCCATTACTGTAAACATAAAAACTTTACTTTAAAGCATATGACTGTTGTAAAAAATAAAGCCAACTTCTATTTTCAAAGCCTTACAAATGGTAAAATAGTTTGTTAATTCATGAGGACAAATAAATTAATTTAAAAGATTTTGGTAGAAATTATATAGGACTCTAATAAATAAAACTGACTCCAAAGCCTGGTTTCAAACTCTAACTCCCCTTTTATGTGCATGCAATTTCAGGTTAATTAGTTTATATCCTTGATCTCTTTCCAGTTGTCTTGTATAAAAAATGGGAAAAAAGTAATATTATTCTCTGAAGATTTTTTTGCAGATTTAGTAAATAATAAGTCAAAAATATGAGGAAATGAGATTGACAAGATGTATTTGCTGCTGTTATAATGGTTATGATTATAGTTGTAGTTTAAATTATAATATTAGTATTCTAAGATCTTTGCAATAAAAACATTTTGAAAATTACAAAAAATAAAAACCCTAAATTCTATTTGAATGTTTTAGATAGGAAAATTTGATTTAATTATAATTATGTAAAAGTGCCATATACAAAATGATGTTTAGACACCAATTATAATTAATTTTATGGACACTTTTTAAAAATTTGAAGAATTCTAAGTTATTGTGTACTTTATTTCTAGTTGTAATTATGATATAGGGTGTTCTCCAAAAGTTCATGTGTGAGACAATGCAAGAAAGCTTAGAGATGAAGTGATTGGGTTATAAGATCCTAAACCTAATCAGTGTGTTAATCCTCTGATAGAGATTAACTGGATGGTAATTGTAGGCAGGTACTGTGTTGTTCCATGGGGAATGCCTTTAGGTACATATTTTGTCCTTATTGAGTGAAGTTCTCTCTCTCTACTTCCTGAGCCATGTTTCCAGCTACATTTCTTTGCCATTCACTTTCTCCATGATGTTCTGCCTCATCTTGTGCCCCAAAGAATGGAACTGGCAGTCTGAGACCTCTGAAAGTGTGACTGTCAAATAAACTTGTCCTCCTTAATATCATTCTTGTCAAGTCTTGGATCACAGAAGGGAAAAAGCTGACTAAAACACTGGTTCTTACTCAAGGAACATCAAATAAGATGTTTTAAAACAAACAAAAAACAATTGGATAAATTTATGCAAATGCTTTGGTGTGTATGTGTGTTAGATGTGTGGAGTGACTAAAATTTGTTTAATCTAAAGGTCATGTACTCTTTGAAATGGAATGGAATTTCTAGATTACTATAGAATCTACCTAGTGGAAACTTGCTGAATTGGATAGCACCAAGGAGACTTTTTAATTGTGGTTTCACTATAGGATAATCTGGGCTATAAACAAAGCTATTAATGTTTATCCACTTCACCATATGCTATTGCTCAATTACTCAAAATATAAAGCATAGAGTTCCAGATAAATAAATAAGGTCTCTTACAATGGCAAGCATATGAAATTTAAACACATGATCTCTTTGTAAATAGCACCTTCTTCAGTCCTGCTATTTTCTTAAATTAATTTTTTTATTTATATATAACAATGGAATGCATTACAATTCATATTACCCATATAGAGCACATTTTTTTCATATCTCTGGTTGCACAAAAAGTATATTCACACCAATTTGTGTCTTCATACATGTACTTTGGATAATAACGTCCATCACATTCCACCATCATTTCTAACCCCATGCCCCTCCCTCTCCCTCCTACCCTGTCCTATCTAGAGGTAGAGTCTATTCTAGAGTCTATTCTTCCCATGCTCCCCCTCCCTACCCAACTATGAATCAGCCTCCATATATCAGAGAAAACATTCAGCATTTGGTTTTTTGGGATTGGCTAACTTCATTTAGCATTATCTTCTGTAACTCCATCCATTTACCTGCAAATACCTTGATTTTAATTCTCTTTTATTGCTGAGTAATATTTCATTGTGTATATATGCCACACTTTTTTTTTCCCATTCATCAGAGATATTAACTGAAATCAGTGGTTTTTAATGCAGGTGGTTTTGACCAAGAGAAAGAATTTGGTAACATCAGGAAATATTTGGCTATCATTTGGTAGGGAACCAAAGCTACTGTCATTGTGGGGTTAGAAGGCAGGACTACTGATGGGTATCTAAAATAGATGGGATAGATAAACTAGAGTATCCAGCCTAAAAGGGAATGAAGGGAAGGGAGAGGAGATGGGAACAGGAAAGACAATTGAATGAATTGGATATATATTTCCTACCCTTATATATATATAACACCACACCTTATACAACTAAAATAATGGGATCCTAAATGAAATAAGTTATACTTATTCTATGTATGTATGATATGTCAAAATATACTCTACGGTCATGTATATCTAGAAATAACAAATAAAAATAAGTAAATTGTAATTAAATATTCAATTAAATAAATTTAGCAATCCACGCCCCCCACCTTCCATCCTCGACAAAAGAGTATTCAGCACAGTTTGTCATGAATGTGTCTTGTTTAGTTGTATGACTTTGCTTTTATATCTTGTCCATCGCTGGATATGTAATGAATTAGACATAAAATAAACAACACAAAAGTCTTTATAGTTGTTCATTTCTGTGTAACAGGGGCCAAGTAAGGTTGAACATCTTGGGTTAGCCACAGTTCCTTTTGGAATGGAGCCTTTCCTCAGTCCTCCTTGAGCCTTATAAGAGAATCTGTTTGTTCAGTTTTCAGGAAATTGCTTGCTGTGTTTTATTTATTTATTACCATCACATTAACTGAAGAGCATGAAGAAAGACTATGGAAAAGAAAATTTTTAACATATTTTCTATAATTTATTTGTAAAAATTTTGTTATGGAAACAGAAATTTTACTAAAATATCCTTAGTTTGGTAGTTATGGGATTTATTTATTTATTTAGAAAAAGAAATTTTAATGCTTTGTTAACAAAGGAGAAACATAGGTGACTCATGTCCCACAGGCTATGATTTTGGCCAACAGGAGGAGCAAGAATCTTTTAAAGAGGTGAATCAAAAGCTACATTCCATGTTTTCTCTGTTGGAGTTTTAACTCACTTGTTAATTTGGGAGATAGGTATTTCTGAGATCTTCTGGTACCATCCCCAAATTTTGGATTACTTCATTCCTATGGTGGAT
This sequence comes from Marmota flaviventris, assembly GCF_047511675.1. Lineage (NCBI taxonomy): Eukaryota > Metazoa > Chordata > Mammalia > Rodentia > Sciuridae > Marmota > Marmota flaviventris. The sequence goes on along the minus strand of NC_092502.1, from coordinate 126,216,501 downwards.
CTGTAATCAAAGACAGATAAATCTGCCTAAAATGGGGAAGAAAGGTAATCCTTTTTTCCCTGAGATTAGGGAGGGGGAGAGATTAGGGAGGAGCAAGGAAAGAGGAAGAGAAAGAAACATGCCCATTTTAAAAATAAGTTGCAGTGGCAGAGCAGCAAGGGCTATATTCAAAGCATAAAATGGACGATGTCACATTTCCCCACTGTCAAGTTCTACATTTCATTTCTATGGAGAAATGGGTGAGGACATCTCCTAGATGCTTAACCCAAAGTCCTTGTTTTCTATCAGGTGGGGCAGGGACAGTTAAGGGTACTCAGCATTAGGGCAGTTTAGAGATCCACAGTGGCAGATGGCAGGTGACTGGACAAGGGGACAAGGCATACATAGAACAGGAATCATGCTAAAAGAATAATTAACAAGATAGCAAAGAATTACTTTTTTGTAAACAATTAGCACAAAAGCAATTAGTATTTCAGTTATTCTCTGAAAACCATGAAGACAATAACTCATGATCCTATCAGTGAAAAACAGGTCAAGTTTATCAGTATACGAGGTTAGCGAGATTTTTAGGTCTAAGAGATCACGCTCAAATTAACTCAGGACAAGCTTGCTATTTATATCATTAAGAAAATTCATACTTGTACTAAAACATTTATTCTTTCTTTGACATAAAACAAGTGGCTTCCTTATAGAACAGAGAAGTGCAAAATTATTTTTATAGATCCAAACCAAAAATCATTTTGCAGATGTGGAATATATAATTGGGAAAACTCTTATTTTCCTCACTATTAGAATATTAAACATCTTCTGCTACTGTTGATGTTAATTTGATAACTACTTCCCTTTTGGACCAACAGGCTGACAGTCTAAATTCCAAATCTCATCAAGCTTTACAGTTTGGTCTAAGGAAGTTCACTTCCTTCTGTCCTTATCTCCCTGTGTAAAGTCATCAAAATTAACCATATTACATGCATGGGGAAAAAATATACACTTTGACCCAAATCATACATCCAATACAAAAATTAATTCCCCATGATTCATTGACTTAAATATATAATTATAAAACTTTTAGAAAAACATAGGGAAGACAATCTTCATGATCTAAAGGTAGGTATAGTGTTTATACCTAGTGCCAAATGCACCAATTATAAAAGTAAAAATTGATAAGCTGAATCTCAGAGCTGGTAGCTAGGAGAATTTGATTGGTTCAGTATGAACATGGGCTGAATAGCAATATTAAACTCTCTGTTGATAGTATTTGTACCACTAAAATCTACTTGTTAATATGGATAGTTATGTGTTGTTCTCCAGAAGATTTGTGCTCTTATTGGTGCATAGAAAGAAAACAATCTTATACAAAACCTCAAGCTGCAGCAATTATTAATGCATTTCAAAGATGAGTACTGATATCAAGTAAAACAATTGATGTCTGACTGGTGTTCCTTGTCAATAAAATAATATCTTGGCAACTGATTAAAAAAAGGAATATTTATCCCCTCAAACATTAACATGGCCTTTTAAAAAGTCTAACACTGATTTGAGCTAGAAAATTTATCTTTGGGTAAGAGTGAAATCATTCTTATCTGTTGCATACTCCTATTAATTTATTTACTTAGGAATATTGCAATTGGTCTCTGGTAGTCTTTTTGTTTTTTGTTTTTATTGCTTGCTTGTTTTATCTATTTATCTTTTATTTATTTATTTATTTATTTATTTATTTATTTATTTATTTATTTATTTATTTTGGATTGTTTGTGCTTTAAGAATGTAAATTTCCTGATGTGTATACTCATAAAAAATTTCCCATTAGCTGATCTTATACTAAACAACAGTGCACATTGCTAGGCTTGGGAAACAAACTCATCAGTATAATTAGCAAACCCCACACAGATGCCAGAGATCTTTCACTCTCAAGCTATCCCTTCACTCCCCTGCACTCCCCTTCTCTTATTCACTGTAGCACTTAGCCTGTTAATGCCATGAGAAAGTGAGATTGTCAGGTTGCAAGGAAAAATGTGAATATGAAGAAGTTTAATAAGAGCAATGACCTGATGAATTACAAAATGCAGTCAAGTGAAGTATTCAGATGAGGTATGATATTTGAACAACAGTGTACAGTGAAAATGTTTAGTACAAACAACTGTATGCCTGTTGTGTCACAGACACAGGCAAGAATTAAGATTTCTATGCACATCCTAGATAATGGAACCAGAAACATGGGCTAAATTTAGGAATTTCACGTTGACAAAATTTTGCATTTAGCATGAATTCTTCATAGCCCACAAAGTAAGGGACTTTAGAAGTATCCAAAAAAAAAAAAACAAAAAAAACCTACTACTTTAAAATTTAAAAATATTAGTAAATGGAGAACTATTCCATGTTCATCAGTCAGGAAACTCAATATAATTAAATTTTCAGTTCATCTTAACTTAATCTATAGATTCAACATAATTCTAATCAAAATTTCAGTGACTTTTTTGTGGATATCAGCAAATTTTAATGTTTATTTGGTAAGTTAAGACTAGAATAGTTAACATGATATTGAAAGAGAAGAAAAACATTGCAAGGGTGATGTTATTCAACTTGAAGACTTACTATAAATCTACAAAAAATTAAGACACTGTGATATTTAGACAATAAGATCAATGGAACTGAATGGGGAGCCCATAAGTATACCCGTACACATACAAATACTGTCAACTGAGTTTTTAAAAACTTACAAAGACAATTATATGAGAAAGGAACCTTTTTTCAACAAATGGTATTGAAACAACTAGATATCCATAGAAAGGGAAAAAAAGCACAATTTAGAGATATTATAAGTTTTACAAAAATTATCAAAAACAATCATAAATCTAAATGAAAAACACTATAAAATTATAAAACTTCTAGACAGTAATAAAGGAGAAAATTTAGGTGATATTAGGTTTGGTGATCATTGTTCAGATAAAACACAAAACAGCATGATTCATGAAAGAAATAATTAAGTCAGATTTCATTAAAATAAAAAACTTTGCATTGTGAAATAAGACAGAAATTTTTTAGACAACACATTTGATAAATGACTGATATAGTACAAACTGAAAACTCAACAATAATAAAACAAACAGTCCAATTAAAAAAGGATAATGATTTGAGTGGGTATCTCATGAAAGAAGATATGCATATGGCAAATAAATATATGAGAAAATATCTGCCATTTGTCTCTGAGTGTAGCAAATTAAAATAACTATCAGATAATACTACATACTTATTAGAATGATTAAATTCCAAAACAACAAAAACTTTAGTGAGGAGGGTATGAAACAATAGAAACTCATTTATTGCTGGAGAAAGTGAAAAATGGTAGTCACTTTGAAAGACAGTTTGTCAGTTTCTTACAAAACTAAACAAATCAGCAGTAGCGTCCCTTGATATTTATCCAAATGAGTTGGAAACATATTCACACAAAAACTTCTATGAATATTTATAGAATTTTTATTCATGACAAGTTGAAATCTACAACAATTTCCTTCAATAAATAAATAAACTGTGTTATATTAATAAAAAATGTTATTTATCAATAAAATGTGTCATCATGCCACAAAAAAAGACAGGAGTAATTTTCAATTTGTATTGATAAGCTTGAAAATTTCTCTGAATAATTTCAACTATATCATATTCTAAATAAAGCAAAGCCATGGGTCATTAAAATGATCAGTGGTTACAAGGGGTGAGGAGGGGTAAAGGAATAGTAGACAGATGGAGCACAGGAAAGTTTTCAGGCAGTGAAGCCACTGTAATGGTGGATATATGCCATGCATTTCTCAAAACACAGAATATTTAGCACAAGGAATGTATTATGTAGGAGAGGAGAAAAGGAGGAGTATGTAGAAACTTTGCAATCAATGTTTCTGTGAACTTAAAAACTAATGCAAAAAATAAAGTCTATTAATTTTAAAAGCTCTACCTGAAGGAATACAAAAGGAAGAATATTTTACTTCTTTCTGCTCATGTGTTAAAGGTAGGAGGATTTTCTTAGAAACACCATGACTTTTACTTTGAATTGTAATATTTTTGTCAAATATCAATAACATGCACGGTGAGGAAAAATAAAATTGAAATACCATGATTGACTTAGAATGAGCAGAAAGTTTATCTTTGGGTAAGAATGAAGTGATTCTTAGTTATAGAAAAGAAAAAAAAAAAAACAATTTCGACAGAGATCTTATAACTTTTACAAGAATTAAGTCAAAATGAATCATAAATCTAAATGCATTTGCTACAAGTTGGGGTGTCTTAACTGAATTTAAACCCTTCAAATATTCCAATGTATTTAGATGACCAAGATAGAGGTTACAATAGGACATTGGTACACTATCCCTCTACCCACATGCAATATGTTCCAATACCCCCAGTGGCTGCCAAAAATTGGGGAGAATATCCAATCCCAAATGTATGTTTTTAATGTGCATTCATACCTATGATAAAATTTATTTCACAAATTAGGCACAATGAGATATATATACATGTGGTTTCTCTTTCTCAAAATAGTTTGCTATTTATTTCTGGAAATTCTCTTTAATATTTATGAACCAATTTGATCACAGATAACCATAGATGCAGAAAGCCAAACTGTAGTTAAGGAGGGACTAATATATTTTTATCTTATTATTTAGAGTTTCATGAAGTTGTGTCAGGACATTATCCAAAAGACCATTTTTAAAAATCCTTTAAGTTTGATCAAAGAGCAACTGAGAACACACTTTTCTAAATGTGCATTCATACATACTGATGCAACAAAAAGTGGATTGATTTATTTAAATAAACAAAGACGTTTATTCAGGAATAATGGCTGTATTAATTTTAAAAAAAGAATGATATCATGAAGTCTGTAGTGTAATTTTTTTTTGGTTAATTCACATGGACAGGAAGAATCTGAATTTGCAAATATTTGGCAGCTTCATCTTCCCAACTCAAATTGTAAGAAATGATTAGAAAACATAAAATATTAACAAACTATAATTTCACTGAAAATAATAAAGTATTTTTTTACCCTAGAAGAAAGAAACCAGAGCCTGAAAGAGATATTTGAGGAAATCATAGGTATCTCCTGTTACCTTAGCTGGAATTGGAGTCTGAAACTAGGAGATTTCTGAAGGTCATTTATTTTTATGAATGATCTCAGAAATTGGGACTAGATAACTGATAGTAAATTTATATAAGTACAAGTTCATGAGTGGTCATAAGCCTGTGCAATTGGGACTTTACCCTAAGAGGACCTTTTGAAAAGCCACATAAAATATGTCATAGATTTATCACTGGAGAATAGAAGTTGGAGGACATTTTACTTCTGCCTCCTGCCCCATTGGTCAAGTGTGGCTATAAATCCTTATTTTTCCTACAGGTTGCACATGAATGACTACCAAGTCAATTCATATAAATATCCCATGCCATAACCTGAGAGCTGTCCTGGTCTTGAAAGTAAGATGCAATGTGCAGTCAAGGCAAAGGGCTGTCAGCTTGTACCTTGTACAAAGCTGGTTACCCAGAAATGATGGGACAAAACATTGTCAGAGAGTAGAGTGCAAGAGATATCAAATAGGCCCACCAAGAAGCTGTATAACAAATGACCATATATAGTAGTGAATTAAAACAACTTCAGTTTTTAGTTACACTTCTTTTTAGAAGAAACACTTCTTACCTAGTTCTTCTATAAGGAAGGAGTCCACCTAGGCTTGGCTGGGTTCTCTGCTTAGGTTCCTAACAGTGCCAAAGCAGTCAGTTTTTGTGTGCATTATCATCTGCAAGCTTTGAGAAACGTCTACTTCCAAGCTAATTAGAATTTTAAGTTAGGACTAAGTTCATTATGGTTGTATGATTGAATATCACTCTTGCATGACTCCCAGAACCTAGAGACCATTCTCGGGTCCCTTGCTAAATGCCTCCTCTTCCTTCTTGTCAAGTTCTGCTCATGCTTCCTAATCACTACTGCTTCTGTTGACTACTGAGACTCCCACGCACCCAGGTCTCTCTCCATTTTGAGATCAACTGGTGAATAACTAATTACAAAATCCCTTTTGCCATGAAATAATTATGAGAGTAATACTGGAAGATTATTGTCCTAGAAACCATATTATAATTCAGCCTATCACAGTGTTTCAATTCAAAGATGTTTATACACTTCTTAGCAAATTTTCAGGAGCCATTATAAAAATAAAAATCAAAGTTCCTCTAGTGAATAAACTGGGTTACTTACAGATGAGGATCAGATTAACAAAAAACTTCTCAACAAAGCATAGTGGAGAAATGATTTAAAATTTTGGAAGATAAATAATTTGGAATTTAGGCATCTCTACCCTATTATAGATTAAGGTCACATAAACATTTTAAACATGGGGAAACTCAGAATGTTTTAAATGGAAGAACTTTTCTGAAAAATTTATCAGAGAATATTTTACAAAGGAAATCTAAGTAGAGGAACAAGACAAGAAGCAATAGAAAGTGAGAAAAAGGAATAAAAGTTGTTAATTCTCTCTATAAAATTAACAACTAGAACTAAAATACTAGATGATAGTATTTATTATTTCAATCTAGCTAGAAAAATAGTTTCAAGTGTGAAGCGGTAATGATGGTAAACCATGGAAAGAATACAGCCAGAAAATAAAAATTTCCAAATCATTACTGTGTTATCTACAAAAGATGAACATATAAATGAGAGCTAGAAGTTTGGGTGGGCTGTTTCACAGTAGAGTGACATACACAACAGTCAAGGGTGGATTTCAATAGCTAGAAGAAAGTACCTTTGACGTTTTCACCATAAAGGAAAGTTAAATGGTGAGGAGGTGGGTATGTTTAACCTGACTTAAACATGACACAATATATATATATATATATATATATATATATATATATATATATATATATATATATTTATTTATCAAAATATCACTTATTGCCCTATTAATATGTGTAATCTTGGTGTAACTTAAAACAAGTTCAAGTATGCTTTTATATATAACTTAAAATAAATTTAAATGAAAAATAAATCCAAAATGGAATATTGAAAATAGAGAAAAATACATAGAAAATAGTCTATCCAAATGTCAACAAGATAAAAGCAAGTGGTATTTCTATCAAAAATAGAGTGGTAGAAACAAAGTCTTAAGAGTGACAGAGAAAAAATAATCCATAATAGTTTGACTAGCATCGATTGGGTGCTCAGGAACCCCAAATAATATTCTAAGTATTAGTTCTTCCAACATTAATAGTAGAACTATGAGGTAACATATGTTAAAATTTCTTTTACATTTTACATGTAAGAAAAGTGAGGTACCCAGGGTTATATTGGCTAGTGCAACACATAGCAGCGAAATGGCAAAGATTTGATTCCAATCCAGGGGATCTGATTCCAATCTAGTTAAATGTGATAGTATATATGCATTATTTTATTACCTGTTAATAATAAGAGTGAATACACACACACACATTTTCCTTAAATAAATACATTTACATATATTTAAAAGTACACATTAAAAGAAAGTAAAATTCCAATTAAAGTACACATTTTAAACCATTTTCTTCCAACACTGATTAAAATACATTAACAAAAATATTTTGCCAGGCTGGGGTTGTCACTCAGCAGTAGAGTGAGTGCCTTGCTTGTGTGAAGCCCTGGGTTCGATCCTAAGCACCACAAAAATAAATAAATAAATATATGAAGAAAGGTATTGTGTTCATCTGCAACTAATATATTTTTTAAAAACTATTAATGCATATATTGAAATAGGCTCTGAAAATTCATTTTGAGAAAGTTCATACTTGGTCATGGGTAAAATGATAGATGACAATAAATTATTAATGTAACATTTGTTTGGAAGGTCATAAACTGTTCATTTAAAGTAAGGTGGCCAGAAGAAATTATAGCATGACACACAGAAAGATTGTATGGCATATTTAAAGAACTCTGCAATTGAAAGCAACTAATCTCCATGCAAAACATATGCATGCGAATAATTGTGGAAGCACGCGTGTCTTGCAAGTTTGTTGCAAGTAGGAAGAGTATGCACAGGCAGATTATATGTATGGAATAGAGTAATATCCATTCAAACCTGTTATTTATTTATATACCAAATCCATCAGATACATAAAAGTAAGCATCATTTTTATAAAAACCAGAAATTGTTGGTGATACAAGCACAATGACAGATGGTAGAAAACTTTTTCTGTTACTAATTAGGAATTTCACCAGAATTGTACATATTTATATTTCAAAAAATAAGTGGTGGTAGTAAAGTTAATATAAGCAGAATTTATTTATTTTACTAATGTAATAGTAATAGTGTAACAACATTCTCAAAATTACATTAATATAAATGTAGATTTTGATTTGGTTCATATATTTGCCATAGTTTCCTGCTTTAAATTCTCTGTCTGTACAGAGTAGGCATCATTGTGAATGCCAGCATTACTTTTTATTTTAAAGATTTTAAACTAGAAAAATAATTCCTCTCCTCTTTTATGAAGGGTTTAGGCAACACTCCTGTGTTTTTTTTTTCATCCTTTCTGATATTGAATGGAAGAGAAAATGAAGATATATACAGTGTCCAAAATGGCTACAGTGCCTAGACAGACATATATATGCTCTGTGCTCCACAAACATCGGATAAATAAATCTTCTAATGAAGATTTGTCAATTTATTGAAATATTCTAATGGAGAATTATTGAAAATAAATTTTTGAAGAATCTCCTATTTTTTTTAAATTTTTTAAATTTTAATTTGTTACATATGACAGCAGAATGTATTACAATTCATATTACACATATACAGCACAATTTTTCATATCTCTGGTTGTACACAAAGTATAGTAACACCATTCATGTCTTCATTCATGTACTTAGGGTAATAATGTCCATCTCATTCCACCATCTTTCCTACCCCCAGACCTCCTTCCTTTCTCTCCCTCCCCTTTTCCCCTTTGCCCTATCTAGAGTTCACCTAATCCTCCCATGTCCCACACCACCACCACATTATGAATCAGCAGCCTTAAATCAGAGAAAATATTTGACATTTGATTTTTAGGGATTGGCTAATTTCACTTAGCATTATATTCTCCAGCTTCATCCATTTACCTGTAAATGCCATGATTTTATTCTTTTTTCTTGTGGAATAATATTCCATTGTGTATATATACCACATTTTTTTAATTCATTCATCTACTGAAGGACATCTAGATTGGTTCCACAGTTTACCTCTTGTGAATTGTGCTGCTATAAACATTGATGTGGCTATGTTCCTGTAGTATGCTGTTTTTAAAGTTACATTCTTAATTTTCTAGTGCCTTATATGTCCTGCCCCGTTTATGGTATATATTACTTTCCACAATTCCAGTGAGTGACATAAACTATCAATATTTTTTTTTCTGCTGTGAAAACCCATAAAACTAAGAGTTTATACCTTGAAATTAGTCCTGTGACATTTTGTGGTGCCTAGTATACAAGGTCAGATTGCATAAGGAAGTCATATTCCCATTTTTTGAGAACCAGTCTTCTTAGTATGCAGTTACAGGAAGGAAAAGGTTCCTAAGAATGGGTCCAAGTACTGATTGAAACCATGGTTAAAAATTAGGTTGGGGGCTTGGGCTATGGTTCAGCAGTAACACACTTACCTAGCATGATTGAGGCTCTGGGTTTGATTCTCAGCACCATATATACATAAATAAAATAAATAAATAGAAGTCTATCAACAACTTAAAAATATATGCATATATAAAATTAGGTTGGAATGATCACAAATACATCTTGATGGATGCATGGAGAAGTAACTGGAAAACTTTACGTGATTTTGGGTGTAGATTGGTCACCTTCAGAAAGGAAATGTTAAAGCTGTCCATTAACTCAGATCACTTTCTAGATAGTATTACTCAAAAGCAGCTCGGTTGTGATGGCAGGGAATATTCAAGGGTTGATAAATAATTTGGAAAACATGTATGTTTGGACGTATCCATTCACAGCAGTCAATCCAAGCAGTGCCTTCAGACCCTGGGGAGTTTTCCCAGTACTCCCATGAGTTGTGCAAAAATTCTTCAGGAGAAAATCTGAAGATAGAAGCTATTGAGAGACTGTGCATTTATTTGATGAAAGTACAGGATTTGACTGGTTTAGGGAAATTCAGAATATTGGAGACTTGCCTTTCCATATAATCTAATTGTGGTTGAGAGCATCAGAGTGACACCGCATGTTCATGAGCAGCTCTGAGATAACAGTGTGGAAAAGACAAGCAATATTCTAATTTCAGTTTTTCATGAACACAGATGACTTTTAGCATTCTGATTTCTAAAAATATAGATAAATATTCATAACCTTAAAGAATAAAATATGTGATTAAAAGTGTGCAAAAGATATTGAAGTCCAACTGGGACTCAGAATGCTCAAAAAAATGGGCTTAGTTTCATTTTGTTACATATGCCTTTCCAGTTTTCTCAGCACAATTTGCTGAAGTGGCAATCTTTTGCCAATGTATTATGTTTTGGGCTCCTTTGTTTAGTATGAGATAATTGTATTTATGTGGGTTTGTTTTTGTGTCTTCTATTCTGTACCATTGGTCTACATGTCTATTTTGGTGCCAATATCATGCCGTTTTTATTACTATAGCTTTGTAATATAGTTTAAGTTCTGGTATTGCTATGCCTCCTGCTTCACTCTTCTTGCTAATGATTGCTTTGGCTATTCTGAGTGTCTTATTTTTCCAAAAGAATTTCATGATTGTTTTTTATTTTTTTATAAAGAATGATGTTGGGATTTGAATTAGAATCACATTAAATCTGTATGGCACCTTAGGTAATATGGCCATTTTGACAATATTAATTCTGTCTATCCAAGAGCATGGGAGATCTTTCCATTTTTTAAGGTCTTCTTCAGGTGCTTTCTTTAGTGTTCTGTAGTATTCATTGTAGAATGTCGTAGTCTGGCTGGGCACAAATCACGAGCCATTCAAGCAGGAACAAACTTTATTTCCGAACTCCACACACGCTCCCCTGGAACCCACACAGCTCCTCCAGGCACACCACACCCACCGGAAATCCCTCCTCCAGACCTTCCCCAACCAACGTGAACCCTCCAGGAATCCCCGAGAGAACTCCAAAGCAGCTGGCAAGAGCTGCTCCATTGCCCAACAGTAAGGGTCAAATGTACAATACAATCAATCCAGCATCACAGCAATTATATATAGCTTAACTCAAATCATCATCTCAATGGTTCACTGGCATCAGCTTTCAAACATTCCCTCTGGCAAATGCCAGGGGTCATACCTACCAGGCCGTGGCTCTCAACAGTAGAGGTCTTTCACTTCCTTTGTTAGATTGATTCTCAAAAGTGGATCATAGACTTAGGCAGTAGAACAGAGACCCTGCACCTAATAGAAGAAAAAGTAGGCTCGATATTTACCATGTCGGCTTAGGACCTAACTTCGTTAACAAGACTCCTAAAACACAAGAAGTAAAATCAAGAATCAATAAATGTGATGGATTCAAACTATAAAGCTTCCTCTCAGCAAAAGAAACAAACAATAACATGAAGAGAGAGCCTACAGAATGGGAGAAAATCTTTATCACATGCACCTCAGATAGAACATTAATCTCCAGGATATACAAAGAACTAAAAAAAAAAAAAAAAAAAAACTCAACACCAAAAAACAACAACAACAACAAAAACAACAACAAAAACAATCAATAAATGGGCTAAGGAATTGAACCAATACATCACAGAAGAAGAAATACATTCACTCAACAAATATATGAAACAACATCTAGCAATTAAAGAAATGCAAATCAAAACTACTCTAAGACTTTATCTCAGTCCATTCAGAATGGCTATTATCAAGAATACAAGCTACAATAAATGTTGGCAAAGATATAGGGAATAAGGCACATTTACATTGCTTGTAGGACTACAAATTAGTGCAACCATTAAGGAAAGCAGTATGGAGATTCCTCAGAAAACTTGGAATGAAACCACCATTAGACCGAGCTATCCCACTCTTTGGTTTATACCCAAAGAACTTAAAATCAGCATAGTATAGTGACGCAGCCACATCAATGTTTATAACAGCTCAATTCACAATAACCAAACTATGGAACCAACCTAGATGCCCTTCAACAGATAAATGAATAAATATAATGTGGTATGTATATACAACAAAATATTTCTCATCCTCAAAGAAGAATGAAATTATGTCATTTTGCATTAAATGGATGGAGCTGGTAAACATCATGGTAAGTGAAATAAGGCAATCCCCCCAGAAAACTAAAGACTGAGTATTTTCTCTGATATTTGGATACTAATTCACAATAAAGGGGTGGGGCTTAGGGGAGAATAGAGGTACTTTGCATTGGGCAGAGGAGAGTGAGGGGAGGGAATGGAGTCTGTTGGTAAAAAGGATAGTAGAATGAATTGGACATTATTACCCTATGCACATATATGATTATACGACTGGTGTGATTCTACATCATGTACCAGAAGAATGAGAAATTATACTCCATTTATGTATGATCCATCAAAATACATCCTACTGTCTTGTATAACTAATTATAAAAAATAAAAATATTATAAAAACGATGGGAGGAAATTTCTATTATAATGAAAACTTAGGTTTTATTGTTACTGATTTTTAATAAGTTTATTTTTTGGCTGTGATTCAAAGAGTTATTTGATGTTATTAATTACTAGGCAATTGAAATTTAGAAAAATTAATTTTCTGTATTATTTCTCTTATAGGCAGAAAAAGGGTCTATATAATTTATTTATGGCTTGTACAACTATTTTTAAATAAGTATTTGTGTTCTGTGAATACTGAAAAACTGTGTGTTGTTACGGCAGGGGGGCTTATTCCTCCAACATAGAATGTGGGGAGCTTGAGGGCACAGGGAAACCCCTCCAGAGAGGTTTCAGAGAACAGTGTTTGCTTCATTGCACAGCAAGAATAGCTTTTATAGTGGGTATATACTAATTTACATATAATGTAAATGTCATGATAGGCCAGGTGTAATACATAGATATCATCTTATGGAAGTCAAGACACCAAGAGTCCTGTAGCTCAACCCTGCACCAACAAAGGTATAACTTCTTGTCAAAGGAGCAAGGAAATTGTGCTTGTCAGTGTTATGATAGCAGTTTTTCCCCAAACACAGATTTTCTATGTTAGGACTTCCTTGCTGCACAATGAGCAAAATAAGCATTCCTCTATGAGCATCCAAGTTTAGGCCCTACATCAGTTTACTTATGTGCATCTGATATTAGTCCAAAGAGTGAAATATGATCTGATGGTTCTAGAGATGTAGGACTAGTGGATGGGGCCAGAAGATGCACACAGCAAGATGTATGGTTTAGGGATACACACAAGCAGGTCAGGGGTTGAGAACCACTAATATACTAATGGGAGTCCACACAGAAAATCATCCCTGTTCTTTGCCCTGTGTGTTGATTCTGAAATGACTTCACAGATCCATTTTTAGTAATTGATAGCTCTTCATGCTACATTCAATGATATTTCTTATAGCCCTCTCTCTACAGTTTTTTCTTCTCCTCTCAGACAGAATAAACTGCATTGTGTTTTGGCAAAGAGCATCTTTCATATAACTCCTTGAACCACTTTGGTGGATTCAGTTGCTTAAGGTACTAATGGTCTGACAGAGGAACCTGCTCACCCCAATCACTCAGAGATTCAGGATTTGGATTCTCATCTCAATAAATGCTTCTGTTTCAGGTAAAAATGGTAGAAAGAATCAAGGACCAGACATTATATGCTTTCTGCAAGTGACAGATGCTACTTTCATTCATCATTAAATTGCCAAAAGAAAGTCATATTTTATAACTAACTTCAAGCGGTTCAAGTTTCTCATAGCAAAGAAGAACCAGAAACAGGCAAATAGTCTTTATTCCTATTAGGTGTCACTGGAAATTCAAGCACAGACTCACCACATTTTGAATCCATAAACCTGGCTTTAAATACTCGCTTAGTATTTTGCCTTCTCAGAAGGAGAAAGAAGACTGAGTGATACTTCTTGTCTGTGTTGTCCCCTTAAGAGCATATCCTCTTAACCTCCTCATGAGTTCATTGTAAGAGCCAACACCAGTGCATTATTCTGAACATGGTCAAGGTATAGTTAAAAAACAAATAGACTCTACATCAGTTTTCCCTGGAAAAAGCAATCAAATTAAAAAAATGTTGACTTTGATCCCACCTGTTTTAGTCTGCTCAAGTTGTTGTAACAAAATAGCACTGCTGGGGAAATTATGAACGATAGACATTTGTTTATCTTAGTTCTGGCAACTGGAAAGTCCAATATTCAGACAACAGCAAAGAGATTCAGCATCTGGGGACGGCATATTTTTTGCAGCATCTTTATGTAAAAGAAAAAGCAAAAGGTCAAAAGTGACGTCATTGCGGGGGGGGAAAAATAAGAGGCTGTACTGTTTTCCTAGAGCACTTTTGTGAAAGTTTAAATTCCACCCATAAAGGCAGATCCCTCATCACCCAGTTAGCTTCTAATGGCCTCACTTGACATTACTATTTTGTTGGAGATTAAGTTTCAAAAAGTCACTTGTTTCCTGGACTTGTTCTGACTTTCTGTAGATTCCTGATGCTCTTCCGTAGATCCCTCATCTGGGTATCATTTGTTTAAAGTAGAAAAGAAAGCACCAAAGTTCCCTTGCAAAAATGTGAAGTATATCAGTCCTTACTTGATAGCAGAGAAAGCTTTTATTTTAATGTGGGCATATTTTTTACCTTGCAGTAAATTCACTCTTCAAAAGATGGCTTAAATATGTCTAGATATATTCATTGCACAAAAGCTAATTGCACACTCTCATATGACTTAGAGGACTTTCAAAAATGAAAGAAATATAAGTAATTCCTACATTTATTACCTTAAAAAGTAGAGAAGACAGCCAAGCGTTAGTAACAAATGATACCTTTTAGAAAAAAAAATAAAACATAAACTGTCAACACAGATGTGAGAAGAATCACTCTAATTAGGGGATGAGGAAAGACTATGCAGAGATGCCTTTTCATAAATCTTGATATGTCTATCAGGATTCTCAGATTTCTAACACAGAGTCCTCTGACATTGCCTCCAGCACCAAAACCATGCTGCCTTTCACAGTGCTAGCAAACTTTCTCCATTGTCTCTGACCCACCAAAATAAGCAGTGTCTCCTGTAGCCTAAGTCATCAGGGTGGATAGCACATTCCTCACTTGATAGCTTAATAGTTTTCTATCAGTTTTGTTGGGTATAGTAGCATATGCCTGTAATCCCAGCAACTCAGAGGCTAAGGCAGGAGAATTACATGTTTGAGGACAGCCTCGGCAACTTAGCAAGACCCTCAGCAACTCAGAAAGACCCCATCTTAAAATAAAAAAATGAAAAGGACTTGTAATGTATCTCAGTGGTAAAGCACCCTTGGGTTCAATCCCCAGAAAACAAACAAAAATATTTATCTGTGTGTTGTATTGTTATTGACAAACTACCTGAGAAGTTGTCAAAATACCTGCAAAAAACAACTTACAGGAAGACAATTTTTGGCTCGTGATTTCAGAGGATTCAGTCCCTATTTGGCTGAGTTCATTCTTTGAGTATTAGGTGAGGTGTAACTTCATGGCAGAAGGGTGTGGTAGAGGAAAGCTGCTCAGCTCTTGAGAGCCAGGAAGGATAGAGAGGTGGGGGAGATAGACAGAGGGGCACAGAGATGGTGGGACAGGGAAGGAGCCTGAGAGAAGACAAACCTTCCAGGACATGTCCCCAGGAACCTACTTCTTCCTACTTCCAGTGGGTCTGCAGTTTTTACTGCCACCCAGTAACGCAATCTAATTAATAATCCTTTAAATGGATGAATACTCTGATGAAGTCAGGGCTCTCGTGATTCAATCTTTTCATTTCTGAACATTGCTGCATTGCTTTAGACATGAGTTTCTGGGGGACATTCAAGATGCAAACCATAATATATAATCACATGGCAAGGACAGATAGTATGTACAGTCATTTTAAATCTGTACTGTTAATCAGGGATTTGTAACAGAGAAGTTCTTACAAATATTGAAACATGTTCCCAAATGTTGGGCAGATATAAATGACTTATATCTACTGAAGTCTATCCCTTGACTACTAACATCAACAAAAACTTTCTTCTATTCTTTAATATTGAGGGGGAAAAACATGCTCTCACAAAAGATAAATCAATTGTATTACAAGCAAAGAAAAAGGAAGGTGTGATTTTTTATCAAACTTGCTTAATTTGATTTAGTTCTAATAGATTATTTTAACATATAAAATCATGTTACCAATGACATCAAGCAGTATTACTTTTATCTTTCCAATCATATGCCTTTTATTTTCTTACCTTATTTATTTAAACAGAAGTGGAGACAATGACAATCTCTGCCTCGTTCCCAACTTTTGTTTTACCAATATAATGTTATTGTAAGTTTCACTGGATTCGTATATCAAGTCCAGGGAATTCCATCCACTTCTAATTGAGTGAGATGACATATCATGAATGAATGCAAAACCTTGTTAATTACTGTTTCAGTATTTATAAATTTGACCACATATTTATCACCTTTATTTTATTAGTGCTCCGAATTATATTTTTGAAAGTCAGTTTTGCTTTCCTGGAATATATCCTACATGGTCATGAAATAGTATCTGATATATATACATATACATATACATATACGTATACATATATATTTCTAGTATATATGTATACTGTATATACATTTTTTTACTTGCTGACATTATTTGCATGTAGGTGAAGATATTTATTTATGATTTATTTTGTAAATGTATTTTTTGTCTTACTTATGGGTAAGAATAATTCTGGCTCAAAAAGAATTGGATGAAATTTCTAATTCCTTTTTTTTTGGAAAATATATATATATATATATATATATATATATATATATATATATATATATATATATATATATATATATATATATATATATTATGGGCATTATTATATTTCTATATTAAATGTCTCATAGAATTCACTAATGGAACTGCCAAAGCAGAGACACAGCTTTCTATAGACCATAGAATTGGGGAAGTCAATGTAAAATATGTAGGTATCAGAATCCCAGAATGTTGTTTTGTAAAACCTACTTTTCTTGTTTTTCTTTCCTTTTTCTCTTTTTTCCTCCCTCCCTCCCTCCCTTCCTCCCTCCCTTCCTTCCTTCCTTCCTTCCTTTTCTTTTTTTCAGTATTGAACCCAGGAATGTTTTACCACTGAGTTATATCCCCATACCCTTTTATTTTGAGACAGGATCTTGCTGAGTTGCTGAGGATCTCACTATTACTGAGACTGGCCTGAAACTTGTAATCCTCCTGCCTTAGCTTCCCAAATTGCTGAGATTACAGGCATGTACCACCTGATCAGGCCCTACAATTTCCTTGATTAACAGTTTTCAATTACAAAGTTGATTTACTGAGTAAATGAATGGTTACATTGTAATTAAAATATCATAGTCCTTTTGAGTTTGTTTCAATAATTTGTGTTTTTAAGATATTTGTTCATTTTATCCAAATTATTGAAAATATTGATGAAGTTAAGATTTTCGAAATTTCTTTAATGTTGTTAGGTTCTCAAGTGATGCCCACATCTTTTCTTTTTCTTTTTCTTTTATGGTAATAGTGATTGAATCCTCAGCTTTCTTTCTTTTTTTTTTTTTTTTTTTTTATTTTGATACAGGGTCTTGTTAAGTTGCTTAGGGCCTCACTAATTTGCTGAGGTAGGCCTTGAATTTGGTATTCTCCTATTTCAGCCTTCTGAGTGGCTGGGATTACAGGCATGCACCACAGTGCCCAGTTGGTACCTCTTTTAAGAAATGGTATGTATAAATGTGTACCTTCCTTTGGTTCTTTCCCTCTTTATCAGCAGATCTTTAAATTTGTAACTTTTATCAAAGCAATAAACATTTTCAAAAAATAAACATTATAAATTCTCCTCTAAACACTGTCATCCCCCAATTTTCATTTTTTTCATTTTCTGTTTTTACTATCATTTGTTCATCCTTGTTGCAGCTGTTCACTTTTATACTGCTACTGCCTTGACAGTTCTCTGAATTAACTCTTTTGCTAATTAATGTGTTAGTTAACTCTTTTCTGTTGCTACTTATTGTAGGCTCCTGATCCTAACAGTTAGATGTAATTTCAGGAGTTGAACCAGGGAGGAATCAGCAACAGATATGACTTTAAACCATATAACCTCTTAGGTAATGATCAACTCTTTGAGCCTAAATTCAACTCTACTTTTATGACAAGTTATTTCTCAGAAATGTCCTCAATTATGAAATAGAGTTTTAGTGACTATAACTCATTATCCTTCAGACTGACCTACTACATATGCCAGAAATCTAGATGCAAACTAAGACTCTCACTGTTAAATATTCCTATGACAACCAATTTTATGGATCAAGATGTTGACAGTTTTATGAATTTAAAGAGTCCAAGGGCATTAAAAATATTATTTTGTAATAAATTAATTATATTCTTTAATTATATATTGGTACATTTGTCAATGAAAGTTACTGTATTTTATTTGTTTTAAAGCATATGAATGTTATAAAGGTCAACTTATTTTAAATGTTGTTTTGTAAATTTGACTATTTCTTCTTGTACTTAAGAGTATTTTTTTATGAGCATTTATAAAGATTTGTAAAATTTTCCAGACTAGGCATGTAGTTTAGTGCATTATTTAGAGTTAAATATTCTCTCTCTCTAATCCTATTATTTGAATATATAAAAGGTATTTACCAGCCTTATTTCAAATCTTTTATCTTAAATTTATAAATACTTTAGATTAAATCTAAAAATGGTACAATTCAGGCATACTTGGGACTCAATGTTAATTTATTGGATTGCATTCACATTATGAGCAGGAACTGGAGGACTCATTCAATATAACAGTATATGTGAAAAACACAGAAAATGTTTAATATGTGAATTAATCAGGTTTAATAGAAAATATATATGTCAGAGTCGATTCTGTATCTTAAGGCTTATGTAAGTAAACTCTAGTGAACTCACATATACTAAGTTTAACATTCAAGCCGACTCAGGGCTGAACAGCATTAGCCTGTGTAGGAGTGCAAAGCTTCTATGTGGTGGCAGAGACACAGCTTTCTATAGACCATAGAATTGGGGAAGTCAATGTAAAATATGTAGGTATCAGAATCCCAGGTGCCCTCATCCCATCAGGTATAAAATGGAAATACAATGGGAGAAATGGAAAAATAATTAAACCTAGTGTGTGGATGCAGGGCAGGGAGGAGTCTAAGAGGATCAGAATAGGGATTAATAAGAGTATGCTAAACTCAAATACTAAACACAGATTTAACCCATGACATGGGTTGTTGAGGTCACTCTTAGTAGTGTAATCTTGTATATGTCACATTGTATATGACTAGAGGGTAAGAACTTTAAAAAAATGTTATCTCTAAGTGAAATAAAAAGCATTGGATTGAGAGGAGAGGAGGGCAGGAGAGGGGGCATGGGGGTAGGTAAGATGGTGGAATGAGACAGACATCCTTACCCGAGGTACATGTATGATTGCACAAATGGTGTGACTCTACATCATGTACAACCAGAGAAATGAAAAGTTGTGCTCCATTTGTGTACAATGGAATGAAATGAATTCTTCTGTCATGTATAACTAATTAGAAAAAAATATTTAAAATTAATATAAAAAAAACTTTGGGATTGTTTTAACTAAATACAAAATACAATTTATTCGTTCACCTAAAGCATTCAGGGAATAGCTTTTGAGCATTCCTTAGTAGTTTTCAATTAGAGGGACTGAAAAGGAACATTTAATAGTGGCTCTAGCAATAGCTGTCTATGACTTGGTTTCCTTCCTACAAATGATGTTAAAGGGAACATGATCTAGTCATACCTTAGGTGTGGTTCCTAGGTTACTATGGAATAAATTATCTCTGCTGTAATAATTATATGTTATCTCTACATCTAAAGAAAGCTGAATAGAAGCCTAGGGTTTATGACTTACCTCTTTGCTTAGGGAATTAAATTTTCATTCTATACAAGTAATCCAGGGGCTGGGGATATAGCTCAGTTGGTAGAGTGCTTGCCTCACATGCACAAGGCCCTGACTTTTTCTTTTAAATGTGCCTCTAAAATTGCAAAAGCATAACAAATAACACACCTAATGTATATAAGTGATGTCCTTATTTTCAAGTTTTTCATATCTTTTATAGAGCTTGTATCTTTTCCTCATTTCTGATGTATTTTTGAACCTAATTTGGTAACATTTTAAAAAGATAGTGAAAAATATCATTCATTGCAGCCAATATATCATAGGATCCTTTCATTATTTGACAGTTTTGACAGATATTATTGATTTGGCCAGCAACTGCAGCTAACTAGAAGGGGACAATGTGACAGTTTTATGTAACAAAAGGCACAGTGTCATGTCAACTGAACTAAATGTTGTACAAAGTGACAGCAGGACAAAAAATCCTTTCAGACTTAATTTTCTGCTTCATTTTTTTTTTCTACCATCAATACATAAGGCAGTGCAGTAGGTGACACAAATTAGCAGGATGGAGCAAAAGGTCTATCCCTGCCTCTGTGGCTATACTTGACTTCTCCCACCACAGAGTGGCAATTATTTTTAAGGTGAATGAACAAGAAGAGCAGCTTATAGTAATCAACCTACCCCTATAGGAGAAAATATATCCCTTATCAAGATGCTTTATATATTTCACCTAGGTGGCTTTTGGGAAAAGATGAAAGTAAAAAGTCCCCATCTGCTAGGTCATGCCTACAAGACACATTCTGTCAAGTCTAAAAAGCAACAACAGCTTTGCCTGTGGGATACCTATAATTATTATGCGGAGCAGCCAGTGCCTGCTGCAGTTCATTGTTCTGCTAACACAAGATGGAATGAGAACAGTGGCTCCAGGCTGTGAGTGGATAAAGTGCAACTTTTCGATTTTGCTCTTCTAAGGATCCTGCATTGTGTGGAGTCCATGAGTGACATCTTTGGCCTTCCTTGGGGCTCAGCAGATTGAATCAGTCATGCTGAGTTAAACAATGAGTGGAGGACATAACCTTAGCAGTGCCTGTCATTTTTTCCTCCTAATTCAATCTACATTTAATCAATGAAAGTAATTCCTTGTTTGTTTAAGTCTAATATCCAATGGATCTTGAGGACTTTGAAGTAGAACACCTTCACCTTGACCTTACCTACCTTTTGAACTTCAACTACTACATGAGAATTGGGGTCTGTAAAAATGGTGGGCAGTAAAGGATCTTGCTGGTTATTTTTTTCTGTAATATCCTTGCTTTGTAATTTTAAGAGAGCTTAGGAAGTAAACTTACCTAAATGACGAGCTGGAGAAAATGTTTTAGGTAGGGAGATAAACCAAACAGCAATAACAGCAAAAATGGCCAAGTTTGAATTTCTAGAATACTGACACAGAAAACAAAACAAAACAAAAAAACATATTTGTATGAGAAAAGGTTTTTTAGTCAAACTATCCTAGTTCACTTTGTGCTAATGGTTCAAAGGTTTACTTTTAACCTATCACTTTTATTAGGAAGAACCAATAGTAACTTATTCAAGTTCAAGGTCTTTATTAATCGGTTTAGCCAGTCTTAATCAAAATCTG
The DNA here is from genome assembly GCF_047511675.1 of Marmota flaviventris. Lineage (NCBI taxonomy): Eukaryota > Metazoa > Chordata > Mammalia > Rodentia > Sciuridae > Marmota > Marmota flaviventris. The sequence continues at coordinate 126,194,839 of NC_092502.1, read as the reverse complement.
TCTTCCATTTCACTCATAGTGATTAAATAAGTCTGAGAGAGCTTGACACTGAGTCTGACTTTTTATAAGTTTGCAGAAAAGTGCTGATCTAAACATTTTATTGCCTGTCAATTGTCAGGTTAAGAAAACAAACTGGAAGATAGTTTGGAGGAAATGGATTTTCTTGAACATACACAATTAATTAATGTCATGATAAAGAAGAAAGTTTACCATGATCTTAAAATACAGAAAAATGTTTTGATAGTTCTTTTCAAGATTATTTTTGCTGAAATGCCAGATAGAATAAAAAATATCTACATAAAAATGCAAGAGAAAATCAACTAGATGTGGAAAATGTTGGAATAAATACTGGTTGAAAGAGATCTGGAAAACTTTGGCACTAAATATTTCCTTTAAAAAAAGTTGTAAGGAAGTATAAACCATGCAATAAAAACATAGATTTGGTACATTTCTGTAAAATTTAAAATAAAATAATATTTTATTTTTAAATCAGCTTTGGAAAAACCTAGAGCATTAGAAACTTGAATTAAATTTTAAAAGTAATTTCAACATATGATTTTCCAAGGCTGTTCCATAAATCTACATTTGATTATCTAAATAATCAAAAAGGCCTTGTTAAAAGTTAGATTTTGAAAAGCTGCATAAATTAGCTAAACATTTTACCAGTATATGTTAGCAAAATAATTAAGAACAAATTATTTAAGCAGTGAGATATGGTTATTTGGCTTTTCTTCATTCTTTGCTCTTTCACTTGGTATTCACTGATAAGTTAAGACAAAATGCCTGATCTTAAGAAGCCCACAGTCTATGTGTTTCTGTGCTTTATCATTATATGATAAAATCTTGCCATCATAAAATTATTTCAAAAGTGTTGGTTAAATTGTACTTAATGTCAAAATCTGAATGAATTATTTCACACACTCAAGCTCTCAGGGAAAGGTCTATATACAAACACTTATTATTGTAAACCCAACTCTTGATCTATCCAAGGGCCTCCCCACCTGATGCAGACCCTTATGACTAATTCGAAGTGTAAGGCAAGACACAATGTATTTCAAAACTAGAATAGCATACTTGTAGAGTGCTTGCCTTGCCATCTGCAAGGTCCTGGGTTTGATCCCCAGAACTGCAAGAAAAAAAATGAAATTTAACAAAGAGTAAGTCTAAAATATTGTATAAAGTCCAGTAGAAAAGACAGGAGAATGATTCAGAAGTATACTAAAGTAAGATAGCTGTATCTAAATATAAGACAAATTTTATAAAATTGGAGTACAGGAGAAGCTACAAGGTAGGTGAGAATTATGTTATGGAATATTGGGTGGGGTAGTGGCTGAGGAGATGCATTGTATAAAATTTGATTTTATTTGCCAACCTAGGAAAGGTAACTATTAATTCCATCTAAGTCTTTATATGATTTAACACCCACTTTTCTGACTGAATTCCTTCTAGCTTCTTCATTCCTTCTCAGATAGATTTTTAGTCAAGAGATTTTCTGTTCTTAACTGGTGAACCTTGCTACACAACCGAGCAGCTGAATTAAGAAAATAAATTAAATGCTTCATCACATTTTAAAAAACTGATAATGAATTGACAAGGTTTGGTTTCTGCTTTAGCTCAGTTCTCTAATATCAACAACAGACATTCATAGATCTGTGTACACTGTCAAGTTTTCTTGTTACATATATCAGTTAAATGCCTGTAGACTTTTTCTTTGCAGGTGTGTGTGCCCATGGAAGTTTGTGGATGTGGGCATGCATGTCCCCTGCATTCAATGTTAAATGTCACTGCATCATAAATGAGTACATTTTTTTTTAAAGAGAGAGAGAGAGAGAGAGAGAGAGAGAGAGAGAGAGAGAGAGAGAATTTTAATATTTATTTTTTAGTTTTCGGCGGACACAACGTCTTTGTTTGTATGTAGTGCTGGGGATCAAACCCGGGCCACACACATGCCAGGCGAGCGCGCTACCGCTTGAGCCACATCCCCAGCCCTATGAGTATATTTTTAACAACAGGTTTGATTAAACCTTCTTAATATTTAATTAAAATTACTCAAATTAACCAAAATCAGGCCCATATATCTAATTTGAAAAGATGTATATTTTTTAGTTAAAACCCATTTTTGGAAATAACTCTTATCTAGTAATTCATAATAAATGATGATAACTGAAAATAATAATTAGGCCCTTAATGATGATCATATCTTATTTTGTATATTGCATTTATTTTGGTTATCCAAGAACCATTGATTCTGATAGGTTGAGCTATTCTTTTTTTTATTGGTTGTTCAAAACGTTACAAAGCTCTTGACATATCATATTTCATACATTAGATTCAAGTTGGTTATGAACTCCCAATTTTACCCCAAATACAGATTGCAGAATCACATCGGTTACACATCCACATTTTTACATAATGCCCTATTAGTAACTGTTGTATTCTGCTACCTTAGCTATTCTTGAGGAAATGATGAAAGATGCTGTAGGATAGATTATCAATCAATTAATTTAGAGGGCTCATGAGCAACTTGGAACTTTAAGTCTCCTCAGAAAGAGGCTTTGCTGGTTTGTCTGAGTAGATCTAATTGAAAAATGAACTCTTTTTGCACCTTAGTTACCTAAACCAATCAGCATTGCCATTCTTACCTATCCAGAGACTTTACTGTGGAAATGAGGATGGCTTCTTGCAACGGAATGGGTCATTGGACCCAGGTAGGAGGTTTTCAGCTTAGTTTCAGAGAAGTTGTTGGTTAGCCCAAGTTTCTTTCAAGATCCAGCTAGTGATAGGGATGTTGTGAACTAATCAAAGAATAAATGCAGAGGATCAGAATCTGGGAACTATGTTCAACGGTAAAGAAAAAGATACATCAGAAATCTGTTAGACAAAGGATATAGTAATTTTTGACATCAATAACTGATTGCATCTTTTGAGAATTCTCCTTGAAGATAGAGTTAGAGTGAAAAGTTTGAAAAGTATTTTCTATCTGTATCCTAATTTGAAATTTCCTTTTCCTATTTATTCATTCCTTTGATCCCTTATTATTGACCAGCCAGTAGTTGTCAAGCACTTCATTTGATGATAGAAATGCAATAACCATAGTATTTCATCTGTGAAATTTGGTAATCCCCTTAAAAATATCATGGATCCCTTTTCCTTAAGAATATGGAATTTTGGCACTGGTACAATATAAATATTTAAAATAAAATACATGAAAAAGAAAATAGCTGTAAAACCTAGCACTTTTAATCTTTGGATGAACAATATACCAGATGTGTGTTTGTGTGTGTGCTTGTGTGTGTGTGTGTCCATTTATTGATTAGGTTATTTGTTTTTTATTTGTTTTGTTGTTTGTTTGTTTGTTTAAGTTTTTGAGTTCTTTATATATCCTGGAGATTAATCAGAGTTGCAGATGGCAATGATTTTCTGCCATTCTCTAGGCTCTCTCATCACATTCTTGATTATTACCTGACAGCTTTCATGAATTTGGTCATCAGGAGCAACTAGTCCTGGGTTACTCTAATGGGAATTAGCTGTTCACTTCTAGCAATCTAATATGATAGTATTATCCTTCATATGTGAAGATGGTTATATATATGTTTATCCTCAAGATACAATTATATGTATGAAAATATAGAGAGATACTCATTAGATTACTTCTTAAGACATACTTTGTATGTAAATTCCTATGTGGTGTGTGTGTGGGTGTTTGCATATAAATTCCTATCTAATATGTAACATTCATATTAAGTAACAACACACATACACATAAGGATAAACAATTATTATTGTAGATGTTTTTGCATAGTTATCTCATTATAGTTTTAGAATAAATATCCAGAAATAGAACATCTCTACCACAGTAAAACAATGATTTTCATTACCATGTGATTCCCCAATTTACACTAGCAGCAGCAGGTTATGTCTTCATATATTTCTCCATATAATTACAAACAATGGCTTTAAATTATCATTTAAAGTTTTCTAGTCAAACTCATGAAAAAATATATAGGTGCTTTAAATTGTAAATGTTAAGAAAATGTGGTCATATATCATAACTGAAACTTTGTATTTTTCATTTATTGATTTTTATTACATTAGTTTGGATAAAATATTGGTGGACATTTCTTGATATCATTTACTAAATAGAGTATTAAGTCATTCTATATTCAGGTACTTGAAAAAATACATTGTTAAATAAAACAGAAAAATAGCTTCCTACTTAGGGCTCAGATTTTATTGGATGAAGAGAGATAATAAAAAATAAATATACCAATTACATATAGTGAGATATTATTAAGTAAAAAAAATGATGATGAGAAGTATTTTTGCAAATAGTCAAGAAATGTTATTCATTTGATAAACATGTATATTAACTTTTTGCTTCCATTTTTAAATGTTTTAAATCACTCTTGAATGTTTTCCTATACAAGCACTTTTAAAACAGATACCAATATAATAAAATTTATTAATAATTTTTTATCTAATTTCTTATTTTAGTGTATTTCAAAAATATGAAAATTTCCATTTGTTTCTTCTGATACATTTATGATGCTATTTCATGTTCATATTTTTTTTCATTCAAATGTTACAAATTATGTTTAAGAGAGATAGAAATCTAACTATGTAAGTGTGTGTGTGTGTTTTCCCTCCAATATGGAAGGTCTCAAAAACAGCTTAGTAAATAATATATTCTCACTGACTACCAATGCCAACTTCATGTCCTATTAAATTTTTATATACAACTGTTGTCTATTTTTGGATAAACTTTTCTTTGTTTTACTGAACTTTCATTCTCTTTGCCAATTACAGCACAAATTTTACTGTTTTTAAAGTGTTATCTTTATAAAAGTACTAGGAAGATTGTAAGAAACATATAAGTCCTTTCACTTAAAATTTTTCTAATCATTCTGTCTTTAAAAAATCTACATATTATTTTGTACTTAATAAAACAAATATATATCAACAAATTAACCAAATATCTCATGGGAATTCTGAACAGGTTAGATTATGTTTCCAATCTAATCTATGGATGCAAGCATTTTGCTATGCTGAACTACATAACAGACTAAAATCTTAATACCTCACTGGGTTTGTCACATTCATTATCAAAAACAAGTTGGGTACATAGTTGCCTTATGCACTCACTAAAAAAATAATTACTGACTTATTTTAGTGTGTCAGTCAATAAATTAGATAAAATGGTAAAAATAAGAATAAAAATTTGTGTAATAAGAATCAAAAAACCAAAAACATTTAGCATCAAAGTAAATCAAAAGTTAGTGTCTTGAAAAAAAAATCTCCACACTTAATGGCTCGCTGGCAAAATGCCAGGCGCCATCCTGACTTGTTTACAGACCCTAACAGTTCCCCCTTTTGTTTAATTTAAATAACGACCATAGTGGTTTTTACACAAACACCATAAATAATCTGCTACAAGCAGAAGGGGAGGATACAAAATGCCACAATACCAAGACAATTGATGGCTCCATGCAAGAAGCCCTTGGAAAAATTATACCAGCAATGACATCATTAGCAAAGATACCAAGTTACAATTTGTTGTAGATTATAGTTTGTTATCTCAGTCCAGGTAAAGCAGTGTCTCAATAGATTAACTCACAGTCCAGGTAAATCACAGTCCAGGTAAGTTCTGCAGGCAGCTAGCTTAAATCACAGTCCAGGTAAGTTCTGCAGGCAGCTAGCTTGATACGAAGTCTTGTCCGGTTCTCAGCAACACTGGAAATTCTTCCACCCTTGTCCTCACTGGCACTGGGACGAAGGCAGGAACTCTGGCAATGCTGGCTAAAGAAAATCCTGTAGTACTCCACTAAGAAAACAACCTTCTGAACAATTTAGTACATTATCTCAAGGTTTTTTACATTTGAAATAGGCCTTAATGGTGCTCATTACTCATTAGCTTCCAGGTGTGGGAGAACCATTGTAGTTATTGACATTGGAAATGACCAAACTTCAGGGGCGCCATGTGCGTCCTCCACCCTGCTGCAGCGACCTGCAGCAGCCCCAGAAGGGAAATGTCCCAGACTCAAACTGCCACCGGGCACAGGGAGCAAAAGCCTGCGAGACTGTGCCTCAGGGTCAGATTTGGATTTGGGCTCTTGCAGTGGCTCTGCTCCCGGGCGGGGAAGAGCCAGCTGCAGCCGCTTGGAAAGTCCTTGCTGCGCCATGACCGGCTTGCGCACATGGCAGCCACCATGCCGATTCATGCACCTTCCTTAATGAAAAGTATTCAGTAATCGCCTTTTGCTGCAACTTTTTTCCTGATAATCCTTCCTCCTCTGAACTTTCTTCTTTCTGACTAGAGTTCCTGGGCTTCCATCAACACATGCCCTAACTATTCTTGGTTCCACTGGGGTGCCTCCTTCCCTTAGTAATTTACTTCTCACCCCTTCCATATTTTCATCACAAAGACAATACAATACACCAAGACAAAACAAGACACAAACATACTGTATCAATCTTCTCCATTTTCTCAAAATGGCCATTTTTCCTCTCACCCTATCTGTCTAGGGACGAGCAGATTTGCTCCTGTCCTATCTATGGACGGGAAGCTTTTTTTCATCAATTTACCCCCAAGTGTCCCGGGGCTCCCTGTATGGGCCACCATCTGCCGCAGTCCAGCTGCAGCAAAATAACCAGGGGGGTGACGAGCAACTTGTATACATTGATACAGCAGGAGTGGGAGCCCTTTATTGTAGGACAGGAGGTGTATATATACATTCCACACAGCTTATCTTAATTAACATAAACTAGATACAGCAGTCAACCAATAAGGAATCTCCACACTTAATGGCTCCATGGCGTTACTTCACAAACCACTCCCTCTGGCAAAATGCCAGGCGCCATTTTGACTTGTTTACAGACCCTAACATCACTTCATAAAGGTATCTTCATTCTCATATTCCTTGCAGCCTTGTTTACTGTCAAGATATGGAAACAAACAAAATGCCCACACAAATGGTTGGATAATAAGCTGTGATGTGGCTATGTAAGTCAGCGACTATCAGGCCTCATATTGTGCAATATGAGGATTATAGATAATGAAATTGTACTATATTTGAAATTCATGCTATGAGAGTAGATTTTAGTTGCTCTCGCCACAAGAAGAAAAAACTAGTAAGTATGAGAAATGATGGATATATTAATTTGTTTTACTCCAGTAAGTGATCTTTTACTATCTACATATATTCCATTATGTCATGTTGGGTACCTTAAATATTCATAATAAAATTCATTAAAAAACAAGACTCCATTCTTTATTAGTTTTTTATTTATACTTAATATTATGATTCATTTTGACATGATTATAAAAGCATGGAATATGATTTGTGCAAATTCAGTTCCTAACCCTCTCCTTCTCCTTCTCCTTCTCCCTGTTCCCGTTCCTCTACTTTATTCATATTTCTTCTATTTACTTATAGATTTAAAAAAAAAAAAAAAACCTGCTCTTGTGGATATACGTGATGGTGATGTTCACTATTGTATATTCACATATGTATATAGGAAGGTTATGTCAATTCATTCCACTGTATTTCTATACACCATCCATCCTCCCTTCCCTTTATTCCCCTTTGTGTACTCCACTGGTCTTTCTTCTGTTTTTTTTTTTTTTTTTTTTTTTAAATTGCCTCCCACCAATATTTTGGATTAGCTTTCCATATCAGAGAAAACATTTTACCTTTGGCTTTTTGGAACTGGCTTATTTCATTATCATGATAGTCTCCAGTTCCATTCATTTACTGGCAAGTGCTATAATGCCATTATTTTTAAGGCTGAGTAGTACCCTCATTTTGTGTGTGTGTGTGTGTGTGTGTGTGAATTTTTTCAATTCATCTGTTGAATTTCAAAACTTGGCTACTGTGAATTGTACTGCTATAAATATTGATTTGGCCACATCACTGTACTATGATGACTTAAGTCTTTTGGATATATACTGAGGAGTGGGATGACTGGGTCATATTGTATGGTTCCATTCCTAGATTTTTGAAAAACCTCCACTCTATCTTCCAGACTGGTTGCACTCATTTGCAGTCCCACCAACAGTGCATGAGTGTACCTTTTCCCACACATCCTCATCAATGACTGTTTTATATTTATATTCATGATAATTTCCATTTTAAAACAATTGGTATTTCCTCCAAAGCAAAGATAAATATACTAAACAACCTAATAATACCACTATTAGACGGCCATTAAAAGGAACTGAAAAAAGATATTTCTGGAGAAATACTTGCACATAATTGTTCATTAACATCATTATTCATAACAACCAAAATATGGGAAGAACCCATTTGTCCAGCTGATGAGTGGATAGACAAAATGTGGTAAATCTATATAATGGACGATTTTTAAAATTTTAGTTTCTTATATATGCCAGCAGAATGCATTACAATTCTTGTTACATATATAGAGCACAATTTTTCATATCTCTGGTTGTACACAATGTAGAGTCACACCAATCGTGTCTTCATAAATGTAGTTAGGGGATAATGTCCATCTCATTCCATTGTCTTTCCTAACCCCATTCCCCTCCCTCCCCTCCTCCACTTTGCACTATCTAGAGTTCATCTAATCCTCCCATGCCCCCCCACCACATTATGAATCTTACTTCCCCCTTGCTTTTCTGCCTTGAAGCAGGTCATAAAACCTTTATTCCACAGAAGTCCCCCCTATTTTTGAAGGAAGGGGACATTCTCATCCTTGATTCAGACACGCATGAAAGAATCTAAAACAAAAGACTTTTGCTGTTTCCTCAAGTTTGTTCCCTCGACCATACACACTGTTCAGTCCTACCTATGCATGACTATCCACTCTTTAATAAACCTAAGCATAAAAATACACAGCTTTTTCTGTTTTTTTAGGTATCCATTTCTGAAGACTCCTTGTCATATAAAGTGTATACTAAACAATTTGATGTGCTTTTCTCTTGTTCATCAGTCATGAGTCTAGCAATCAGAATGATATTTTTTTAGAACCCTACTAAAAAATACTCACAATTATCAGGGAGCAGAATGTGGACATGGTTGAGGACCAATATTCTGCCAATCACACCCACAAAAGTTCATGCCAGCATATAAGTATTCAAGTCTTCCAAGTATTCAAATATGCTTCATTAAAATATAACTTTGATCATTGGTATGATTACGTAGTAGAGGTGGCTTTTCTCAAGTCCAAATGCATATCTACAGAAAGATGGATTTTGGTTCATTCTTAGTCTTGAAAACTTTCTAAGATATAAAGTTACAACTGTGGCTTTAGCATTCTTGTGTTTACCTCTCCTAAAATCTGTCATTTGCTAAATGCTATGGAGACATGCCTATTCTCTTTAGTTTATCCACTAGACTAACTTTTGCAACAATTAGTCTCTTCCATTATCATACTTAGAGGGTGAATAGAAAATCATTGCCATCCTATTAATACTTAAGCCTATTCTTAATGTTTTTAAAACTATCTTTAATAAGATCTTAATAAGCAATAAGCAAGAGAAAAGAAAAATTATGAGCTATTCCTGAATCATCCCAAAGTCCAAATTTCCTGTGACTATCTTTTAAAAAGATAAGCTAGATGCTCATACTTAGATTTTGTGATAATGATCTTGTAAGGTGGTGTCAGATATGCTAGAAATCTCCTTTTTGTTTTTTTCTTTTTTCAAAATTTACTTACTACAAAGTAGTTATTTACATAAGGAAACTGGGGAATGTAATACAAATATTTCTTAATGTTACCAAATTTTCAATTTTAAACACTTAATGAATTTTTGTTGCAGGAAATTATTCTTATTTGAATGATTTCAAATATTTTCTTAATACACAGACAACATATACAAAAATGATTTATAATAAGAAATACATTTTTATAAGCTTCTTTCTGTTTGATATTTTTTACCATTATATTTAATTGACTTTGAGTATTAGGAGGTCTTGGAGAACCATGGCCATTCATTCAGGCCCAACAAATATTTATGAAACTTCTACTATATGTAGAACATTGGAGCAAGCAGTGATTTTATCTTTTTTTTTTTTTAAAGAATATTTATGGTTTTTATTTTATACTTTAAAAAAAGTGATAGATAAATTTGAATTTTTTAATGGTGGTAGCAAAATTATTATATTTAACTGAAATTAAGTTTTATGAAAATAAAAAAGATTTACTTACTTTCAGTATATTAGAAACTCTGAAAAAAATTAATTTGGTGGGTTTGTAGTTACCTGTCTCATCAAAAAGAGTGCACCAAGAGTGGACTTAAAACTTTAGGAAAAACATTGCATCTGTACTGAACATGTTTTTGTTTTTTGTTTTTCATGTCTTATTCTCTGAACAACCAATAGAACAACTATTTGCACAACACTTGCATTATATTGGGTATTACAAATAATCAATAGATGATTTTAGTAGAGGGTGTGCAAAATATTATATGTAAATCCTATGCATTTTTATATAAGGAACTGGAACACCCATGCTAACTGTGGTGGTTTTAGACTTGGTCCCCTACAGACATTGAGAAATGACTATATCATAAAATTATTTGCAACTATTGGATCATCTAGAAAAGCTTTCTCTCATACTTTTCATTATTTACTTACATTAGTGTTTCTCAAGTAAGATGACTTTGCCTCCCCAGGGAAATTTGACAAATTCTAGAGACATTTTTGATTGTTTTGATGACTGGAGGATGCAATGAATTATATTGACTTCATAATTAGAAACCTGCAATACTGTTAAATATCTTGCAGTTTACACAACAAAATCCCATATTAGTTTTCAAGATATCAATTGTGTCAAGATGGAAGCTCTAACAATGTGACTAAATATAAATATTCTGCAGTATGCGTGCAACATAAAAATCAAATAACCTAATGAAGAAAAGTTGAAATTTTGAATTTAGAATTATCCTAATGTGAAGAGAACCATTCTTTGCACATTTAAAGTAAAGTGCATAACATTATAATATTTCTTCACGATTTTTTTATTTGTAACCATTTTATTAAATTACAATTGCAATCAGTTGAAACCATTAAGTGCAAAGCTGACTGCCTTCTCAAGTATCTAAGGAGACACAGCTGGAATGAAAACAGATGGAAGGTGTAAATGAGAAGATTCAATTAACATTTCTCCTTCTAGTATGCATTTTACAATGAAAATCCTCTGGGGTTGAAAAAAAGACACCTTAATTCAAGAAATGTGGTGCTTCTTTACCATGTTAAGAACAAAATCTTTTAACATCATTTTACATCATGTAGGGTTCGTTCCAAATCTGTCTTTGGGGTCAAGTTACACATATGGTAACAAAGAAATTCTAAGCTAAGAGCAACAAAATTACTATACATTAGAACACTAACCAATTTAGTGGCAGCCTGATTCTTTCAGGAGTCTTTCTGTACACCTAATAGCATTATAATTGTTATTATAAGATTAGATTTGACACTATGATTTCTAAGAATGAACATAATAAAAAACACACCATTTATTATAGTGCTAGCAATTATCCTGCTGGGCCGTCATCAACATCTAAGGGGATCGATGAAATGTAGTTAATCAGATCCATTAGAAACATCCTTATTTTGAAAGTTTAATGCCTTTTTCAATGCTAATTTCAAACATACTAAAATTGAATTTGGCTATTTACAAGTACTGTTTTCCAATTGTCTCTTAAAGAAGAACAAAGAACTGTGGAAATGACTAGGTGATGGACAGAGGAAAGGTCATGTGTTTGCTTAAATTATTTCAAAAGCTCAAAATGTTGTGTGTGATTACTGTGCAAAATATTGTAATTGTACGTCCAGTACTTTGTAGGAATACTTCATGTTTCAAGAAAAAGATGGATGGTTAACCTATTATGGTGTGGAATTAGAACTCATGGGGAGATAAAGAAATATAGACAGCTCTGCATTACCTCTGCCCTGCTGGTCAACCTCATGTGGACACCACGTTTATGGCCAGCTTTTCTTAGTCTCTCTTCCACTTTCACTATAGCTTGCTACCATAGTCTTTGATATTATTTCTTCCCAAAGGCTTCTTCCTGTGTGGACTTTCCTACATATTTTATCTGCTGTTTCACTTTATTGTAGATGCTACACATGGCTTCTATGTTACATTATGGCTTCTCTGTATAATTCACATTCAAACACCAAGGAGAAGATTGTGTCCCTATGGGCAATTTACTCAACTAAATAGAGAATTCCTAAATGTCATATTTTTGAAGTCAGATCTCTGAGAGATCTCAGAGAAATAGACTCCTTTCATAGAGAGCTGCATACTGTTGTCAATTTCTGGGTCAATCAGTTTTGACTAGGGTGGCAGAATAATGAAGATGGAGAACATTAGTGCCACATGAGAAACAACTGACCTCATTCAGAGATAAGACCTGTGATTGTGATATGCACTGAAAGCTTCACAACTTCTCTTAGTATTATCCAATAATCAATGATTGGGATAATTCATAACTCTAACTTTGTGATTATACAATGTACCTTGAAGAAATCAAATTACCCCCCCCCCCAAATGGGTATAAACAAGATGAGATAAAGAAGACATATTAGGGTTCTGTATCTAGAGCAACAGAACCAACTCTGTGTGTGTGTGTGTGTGTTTTTTATAAAATGGGGATTTATTATATTGGCTTATACAAACAGAAGCTAGATAGTCCAACAATGGCCATCTGCAGGCTAGAGAGCTGGAGCTACCAGAAGCTACACAGTCTAACGTGCTGAAGCCTCAGAATAAGAGGGATCAACAATGTTATATCAGTCTGGGACTGAAGGATTCAGGAGACTCCCTGGAAAATCAGTGGCATATTAATCGTTACAAAAGATATTATGGATACTTGGTAAGTATTTTATAATGCAAACACACCAGTATGTCCCATTTTCTAAGTTGTGACAAGCTCCAGCTGAAATACCGTACAATATTTCACTAAAGCTCAGAATGCAAGATGACATGTGTCCAGAATTATTCAGAAACAAAATATGAAAATATGCCAGTAGTTGTAAAGATCTTGATACAAGCAGCAAACAAACAAAATGAAACTTTTAATAAAAACAATAATAGCAAATGAAAGATTAGTACAAAAGCTGCTGGGGTGAAACTCATTGACAGAGGACGTGTCTAGCATATGTGAGGCCATGGATTTGATCCCTAACACTGCAAAAGACAGAGATGGGGATGGGGTAGAGAAAATGGATACTGGCAAATGAGTTATTTAAAAGTGGAAGAACATATTGGCACTTTACAAAAGGTCAGATTAATAGGAATATTCTTTGATACTATATATTTGGTCAACAAAAAGTTAAAGTAAAATAAAAACTACAGTTTGAATTCATAAAGTCGTATGGGAGGAAATACAAATAACAGACAAAATCATGTATGGTTATATGGAAAGTAAATACATAATGTGTCACATACAAACAGTTTTTTTCTAGGACAAAATCTTTTCAAATTGGTGATATTTGGTCCAATCATAATTTCTTGGTCACTAGATTTAAATAGAATTCAGTACTTATTCAAAAAAATCTATTCAGCATTTAGCATTTTCTAGTTTAAAAATGTATTATTGTGGCAGGTGCAGTGGCTCATGCCAGTAATCCCAGCAGCTCCAGAGGGGAATGAAGGAGGATTGCAAGTTCAAAGCCAGTCTTAGCAATAGTGAGGCTCTGAGCAACTCAGAGAGACCATGTCTCCAAATAAAATACAAAATAGGTCTGGGGATGTGGCTCAGTGGTTGAGTGTCCCTAAGTTAAATCCCCAGTACCAAAAAAACAAAAAGTATTATTGTGGTAAAAATATTAATATTTAACTGTCTTACCAAACATAACAGTTTTTTAATGTGCAATGCAGTATTGTGGATGTGGGAATCAGATTGTGCATCAATATTTTAAAACTTATTCGCCTTGTTAAAGCAAATTTTACACCAATCATTTAGAAATTCTTCATTACCAGTCACCCTACCACCACCACCAATGAGCATTCTCTGCAACATTAATATTTTGTAATTTCAACATATGTTTTTAATCTCCTTAGGTTGACTCCTGTCTTATGTTTTATATTCTATTGCCAATGAGATTGTTTTCTGTTCTCTTATGGGTAGAATATTGCTGGTTTATAGAAACACACAAGTTTTTTTGTAATTTTGTATCCTGTAATTTTATTAAATCTGTTCCTTAATTCCAGTAGTTTCTTTGTGAAGTGTATAGGGTTGCCCACATATAAAATTATATTATCTGCATAGATAATTTTATCTCTTCTTTTAAAATGTATATGTGTTATTTATTTGTCTCACATATTTGTTCTGGCTAGGACTTTTACTACTATAACATTTTGAATTTGTCCAGATTTTCACGAAACATTATAGTCTTAGAAAATCATTGAATATTTATGTATGTCAATTCCTAGCCTGTAAATTGCAGATGCTAAAAATTTGATAGCAAAACTTCATCATAAATATTGGGTAAGGGAAATTTATAACTGTGCATACCTCTATAATTTATTACATTTATAAAATTAAGGGAATATATATATATATATATATATATATATATATATATATATATATATATATATATATATAAAAATTTATTTATTTAAAAAAATACTCATTAAAATATAAGATACATTTCTAAGGAAACTAACAACCAGCCTCTGTGAGCTATAAAAAACACTTTCATCTGGTAACTGCCAACAAAACACCTACAACTTATTACAATTAATAAAAACAATATTGAGTTTCACTCCACTGAACTTGACAAAAAATACAATAGCATTGTACATAAACATCTGTTTTGAATATACTACTCTAAACTAGATATTTTTAAAAAGCAAAGGAAATAAAATGTTTACATATCAAAAATGAAAAATTAAAATTGTTATAATTCACATAAGACATGATAGAATGATATAGATAATCCATAAGGATCTATAACCTACTTTAACAATAAATGATGCCAACAAGATTTCTGGGCATTTCTGCGTATTTTTTAATATGATAGCTACAAATAGAAAACAAAATTGAAAACATACTTACAGATTAAACAGAATACTTTTAAATATCCTTTGTATCAAATAAATAATCTCAAAAGAATTTTTTAAAAGTCTTTATATCCAAATGAAAATGAAAATACAACTGACCACATTTTGTAGATAAAACCAGGGCCTGGAAGGAAATGTCTACCATGGAGTATATGTATTACAAAAAAGTGAAATGGTGAATGTTAATCGTCTAAACTTCCACTTTAGGAAAATTAGAATAAAAAAAGAAAATTAAATCCAAATCAAACAGAAGGAAAAATAAATAATTAAAGCCAGAGAAGAAATCAAATGGAATTTAAATGGGAGATAAGTAGAGAAAATCATCAAAATCAACATTTTTTTTGAAACTGGTAAGTTTCTACTAAGGTTATCTAAGAAAAAAATTGAGGTGACTTCAATAACTAATACAAAAAATGAAATAGGGAACATTATTTAGGTCCTGTGGACATTAATAATAATGCAATAGTATGAACAACTCTAACTACAAATTCAATTCAATAATTTGAATAAATAATTAATAATGCTACAAAACATAAAGTACTAGGATAAGAATTTTTGAAATTCTGCCAAATGTTTAAGGAAGAACTTTACTGATTATCTATATATCACTTCCATAGTACAGAATCATAGAAAATAATTTTAAAGCTCATAATATGAGTATAACATTATGCTAAAATAAAGTGAGACAAAGACATTAGAAGAAAACTACAGATCAATATCTCTGTGCAGACACAGAAAATCCCCAGCAAGATATTAGTAAATGGCGCACTTCCATTGACAAAAAGAATTGCACAGGTGGGCCAAGTGAAATTTCAAATGTGGTTTAACACTTACAGAACAATATAATTTAATAAATCACATAATTGTGTCAATAGATTCATAAAGAGCATTTGACTAAACTCAACCCCATTCACAATGAAACTTTATAATCTAGTAATAAAAGGAAATTTCCTCACATTGATAAAAATATCTACCAAAAAATACTATAATTGACATCATAATTAATGCTTAGGAATATAAAACTGTATTAGTGAAAAACAAGGAAAAGAATTCTACCTTTCACCACTGATTTACAATATCATACTGAAAATTCTAGCTAATACAATATCACAAGAAAAGAAAATTAATATATGCATATATATCAGGAAGACAAAATTAACCTCCCTTTGTTTGAAAATTCCATGATTATCTACATACAAAATCTGAGAGAATTTATAAATGGAAAACAAATCAAAACAAAAAAACCTTGTGGAACAAATAAGCAATTAAAGTAAAATTGCAGGATACAAGATTAACATAAAAAGCCTTTCTCTTACATTGGCATTGAAAAAGGTGGAATTTGAAATTAAAAATGAAATGTAATACCATTTACATTAGCAACCCCAAAAGGACATTTTGGTATAAATTACCATTTATAAATTACCAAAATGTGCTCAAAATGTATTCAAAGAAAATTACAAAGAACCAAATAAATTAAGAGATATTCAATATTTATTTGTAGGAAGAATCAACTTGGTCTAGATGACATTACTCCCAACCTGATCTATAGATTCAATGCAATTCCAATCAAAATTACACCTAATTGTTTTCTGGTTATTAAAAACATAATTTTGAAGATTATATGGACAGGCAAACAAACAAACAAAGAAAAAAAAAACACATGCAAACAGCCAGCATGTACCAAAATGGAAGAACTAAGTTGGAGGATGGACACCCCTTTACTTCAAGACATCCTATAAAGACTTCAATACTTACTATAAAACTAGCTAAGTGTGTGATTTTGGTGAAAGAACAGACACATTGATGAGTATGACATAATATAGAACCAAGGAACAGACTTGTGCAAACAGTCAAATGATCTGGGTGTAAAAATAACACAGTTTTTTAAATGAATGGTAAGGATTACATTCACACAAAACATCAAATCTAAATGAAGATAGAGCCAGTATGTACTAAAATGGCCCAAATCTGTAACACTAGCAACACAATTGTTGACAAGGATAACTGAGCAGTAGAAAAATTTATTCATTTCTTGTGGGAATGGAAAATGTCACAGTCACTTTGGAATATACTTTGTAAGTTTCCTACAAAACTGCATCTGATGCAGCCTTGGTATTTTCCTTGGTATTTAACTGAATTAATTGAAAACTTACATCCAATTTATTTATGATTGTCAAGTTTTGGAAGCAACCAAGATGTCTTTAATTAGTATGTGGATAAATAAACTATGGAACAGGCAATGAAACAGTATTCAGTACTAAATAAGATAAGCTATTAAGTCATGATAAGACAAGGAAGGAACTTAAATGCCTATTACTAAATAATGAAAAACTGTATGAAAAGCTATACTGTATGATTCAGCTATTTGACATTCTGGAAAGATATAAAATGACAGTGATAACAAACATATTACTGTGTCCAGGAGTTAGGGAAGCAGAGGTATGGATAGTCAGAACAGAAGATTTTTAGGGCAATGAAACTCTTTTATGTGATACTATAATAATGGACATAATACCATTTTATCTTTGTTAAAACCCACAGAATGTACAATATCATAGGAACCCTAAGGTATCCCTGGGTGATAATGATGTGCCAGTGTATATTCATCAGCTATAACAAATGTACCACTTTGGTGTGACACGTAGTTTGTGCGGCAGATTATTCATAAATCAGTTCAGGAACTATATGGGCACTCTCTACTTTCTATCAATTTTTGCTGTGGAAACTAAAACTTCTATGAAAATAAGGTATTCACTCACAACTTTAATGCAATGAACTGTGACTCCATCTCATCACAAATATTTAAGATAAAAAATTAAATGTGAAAGATAAAAATTTGAAAGTATATAGAGGAAAACAAGGAATATTTTCATGACTTTGGAGTATGCATTTTTTTTTTTTTTAAGGAGACGAAACAACTAACCCTAACAACAAAGTATACTACTTTGCCTTTGTTATTATTTTAGATAGCTTTCCTCACTAAACTGGATCTTCTTAAAGGCTTTTAAGAGGCTATTGAGAGGATGCATGAGGTATATATGTATATATATCTTCTCCAAAATTGATACAATTCCCCTACATAGCAAAAGGAAAAGAATAGGAAATTCAAAAATTAAGTGAACAAAAACTTGATTGTGTACTTTATTAACAAAAATATCCAGATGTACAATAAGCATATTCAATTAGCAACAAAAGTCTTCATTTTTCATACATGATTGAAATGACACCACTATCACACTAGAATAGCTAAAATTAAAGAAAGTATTAAGTATTTTTGAGACTGTTGAACAACTGAAACTCATATATATTGCTTATAGGAATATAAAATGTACAGTGGCTTAGGGAAACTGACAGTTTCTTTATATATATATATATATATATATATATATATATATATATATATATATAATTGTTTTTAGTTGCAGATGGACATAATACTTTTGTTTTATTTTTTTTATTTTTATGTGATGCCAGGGATTGAACCTGTGCCTCATGCATGCTAGGCAAGCGCTCTACTACTGAGTCACAACTCCAGCCCCAAACTGACAGTTTCTAACAAAATTAGTACAGGCACACTCTGACTCAACATGTTCAATATAATTGTGTATATATTGACCAAAACTGGTATGGCTTCCCCAAAGACAAGAATTTTTGTAGCTGCTTTGTTGATAATTGCTGTAAACTAGAACCAAATGGACATCCATCAAAATTAATAGGCAATGAAACAATGAAAATGAAGGGCTATTTCTGCAGTAAGGAAAAAAAAAGAATTGAAAAAAGTATGAGTGTTACAGGAAAAAAAATAGGCCATGCACAAAAAGTGCATGAGAGAAGATTAAATTTACATGAAGATCAAAATCAGACTGAACTAATTTTGGGGTGAAAGGATTAGCAGAGTGGTTGTCATTGCAAAGGGGAAGTATTGACTAAGAGGGACGCTGCTGGAGTGAAATAAGTATTTTACATCTTGATCTCAGATCTTTCATGGATACATCTGTGAAAACTCATCAAGCTGTGCACCTTGTTTTGTGCACTTCATTGTAGAAAAGTTATGTGTTATATCATGATAAATAGTAAAAGCAAAGAAATAAAATTGCAAATATGAGTAACGTCTCTATCCCAGGCACTATGCTAAACAATGGCCATTTGTTAACTCATTTCATTTTCACAAGTCTGCTGTGTTACAATTACACTCATCCCTTGTTTTTGCCTCTTCAAGCCAGAGGGAGAATATTTAACTGTCCAATACCACATAGGTAATAAACATGGGGCTGAACTCTAAGTGAGATTGTCTGAATTCTGGACAATCTATACTATAGCCTCATTTTCAGAAAGTCACTTGAGTTATGTGTACTAATGAATACATAGCTGTTAGGTTTAATGAACATGACTCATGGGTTTTAATTATAAAGCATTTTTATTTATGTACCCCAGATTCCTGTTTAATTGCAACAGCAACAAAAGTTTTCTTTAACTTGCATTACAAAGTATTCAGCAAGCAAAATGTCTATCTAGGTCAAAATCAGAAGTAGAATTTGATTTAACATGTAACTTCTTCTAAGCCATTCAATACTGTTGCAGGGACTATTTTTGGTGGAGCGGGGATGGGGTAGGTATAGCCAATCATTTCCATTTTCCCCTACCTTTCATCCTCAGTTTTATAAGGTTGATTTTCAGGCCCATGCATCCTTGCAATAGGGAATGAGGACAATTCATATGTGGTGGATAACATCATGGCAATCTAGGAACCTTGCGTTCTAACCTTGACTAAAGTTTACAACTGGTTTTGCCTGGGTACATTGTCTCCTGCAGGATACTGTACTTGCTGGTATGAATGAGGGATGAAATACAGCCTAGAAGCCTCAGGAAACTTTCACAGAGAACAAGTAAGAGGCCACAGCATATTTCTAAATACTTAATAGTTATAAATCAAAATAACTATTGTTAACTCATCCTAACTTGTCAAGATTAGAAAAAAAAAAAAGATCATCGTGTAAAATCTCCTTTATAGATACAGCAAAATACTAAAAAGGTTTTTATTTATTTATTTTTGTCACAGTTTGTCTAGAGTTTTTGTTGTCTGGCAATGTTTGCATGAGAAATAAAATATAGATGATAAATTAGTAAATTATTATATTTTCCATGAATTCATTTGATTACTTTCAGTGCAAATACAATGTTGTTTTTACTAAGATTTTCACATCTTTTGCCTCCAATTGAAGTAATGATTTAAAACAAGTGTCAAAAAAACTTTAAAAAATTCTATAGAGAGTCAGAGAATATATATTTTATACATCAAGGGGTATAATATACAGTTGTAGCCACTACTGAACTTTGCTATTGTAGCACAAAAGCTCTTATCAACAATAAGTAAACAAAGAGTGAAGCTGTGTTCTGGTAAATCTTTATTTGCAAAAACACACAATGGGCCATACTTTGCCAATTTTTGACCTAAGAGACTAAAAATTTAAAAGGGAATTATACTCAAAATTTATAAATTTTTAGACATTGTTATTAAAATTGAAATTTAGTAAGTGCCAATGACTCTTAAACATTAATCTTTCACGCATGTTCTCTAGCAAGATGTAGTTTTCAATATTTACATTGTAACCATTGTAAAGGATCAAAATTACATTTCACCTTAGACTTACACACATAAAAATTTGCAAATAATATAAATCGATTTATATTGTGAATTTCCTCAGACATGGTTTGTGAGCTTAGCCAGAACCACGCTAATACGCAAGTACCTCTTGAACAATGAATCGAAACACAAAAAGAGGCAAGAAAAAATGGAAATGATATTTCATTATGCAGTTTCTATTGAATGCATGCTCTCTGAAAGGAATGATGTGACAGGTTAATTAACTTGTCTTTTTGCCTACCCAAGCTCCTCTGCTGCTCTAATCCTCTCTACGCTATGAAATGCTCCCTATGTCTCAGATTGACAGTGGCAAAACTCACAAAATTTCATGGGTCACATTTGGATGCAGTTGCTTTTTGCTTTGAGTATAGGAGGGTAGAGATGTGGTGAAGGATTGTCCTGAGGCCTGTACTATGTTGGTCAGGATAGAAAATGTTTCTGGTTAAGGCTTTCCTCATCCAGGACTGAGTATCACAGCATTCAGGGAACTCAGCCACTGAATAGCAGAAGAACTTACCACTGATTCTAAGTGCCAATTCTCCATGCCCACAAACCAGTGCTTTCCAAATTCCAGATGTATCTTTGCAGAAAAGATTAAATCACCTAGGGAACTACATATACCTGGACTGTAGCTTACATACGTGTATACAGGAAGTGCTTCATCACTGACCTCTTCTGCAAGTGATGGTTGGGATTGTGTGTGCAAGAGTCTGTCTTTTTACAAAGAACTCTGTGAAGCCAGTTTAGAAACTACAATATGAGCCAATTAAAAATGAAAAAAAAAATAAAACTATGATATTACTCTGCTTTACACACTATTATTTCTTTAAGGAAACTTGTGTTGCCCTCTTCAGCCGAATTCTAGCATCCTGCCATTTAGAGGCAGTGCTGAGGGAGTGACCCTGAAAGTAGTTTAATGAGGCACAAAACCCAGCAATGAGACATTGAGAGATATCAGGAGTTAAATTTGCTGTTGTGAGACCAGACAACTGGAGAAGCTCCTGGGTACTTTTGAAACTGATTTTTTTTCTCTTCTTGAGTAAAACCACCTAATGGTGTTTTTATGCATGGTATGGCACAAACCCTTAAAGTTACTGGGATCCATTTACCATGCAAGCAGTTCTTAACATTTCAGGAACTAATGGGCACTACATTAATGTGTTACCCTACATTTCTCTGACCATTTTTACTGTTTGGTTTTGTAGCTGCTTATTATCCTATGCCTTCACTTATGTGGATGCTTCTAGAGAGAACAGTCTTTGACTAATCAATCATTGTGTCTTTACTACAGAGTCCGATGCCTAATCCACAATAGGTGTTTAGTGCAAATTTAAGCCAATAACTATTTTTAAAAAATACAAACATGTTCACCAAGAATCAGCTTTGCTCAGTGTCATGGCTTGCTGCAGATGAGAAAGCCTCCCCTGCCTAAGAGCAGGAACAGAGATTCTTGCTCCCTGCTGCTGGCAGCTACAACTTAAAGGGATGGTCGTTTGGAGTAAGAGATGAAGTGCTATATTGGGGAGATCTGTCCTTCTAAGAGGTACTATTATATTTTTCAAACAGTAGGTGGAGATCAAGGAAATTTTTCTATTATAATTCTTAAACCCCATAAAGAAAACTGGTAGGTTGGCATGGAAAATTCAGTTCAAGTCTAGAAAGTAAGATTTTATAACTTAGTTTTATTTATCTTTGATACAAATAAGTTTAATGATTATAAGTTAAACAGTTGATTAGTATACCAGGTTATTTTGAAATTTGGGCTACAATCCATGTGATTCTTTGTTTGTATGTCATTGATTTGGATGGTGATGGAGTGATGCTAGGGCAGAAAAGAGAAGGGACCTAGGAAGGATTACGTTATTGGATCCTTCAGGAGCTACACATGTACTTAAAACTCTGATCGTGAATTACATTAGATTGTTATTGAGAATTGTTTCAGAACATTTGCTTTTTTGTACTTATTTTATTCTATCATTAAATTCAGATTTAAAAGCCTCCCTAGTCTCTTTATCTCGGCACCCCCTCACCCTCTTCACCTCTATCCACTCCACCACTTTTTCTTTTTGCTATGTTTTACCTGCCATCTGGAACCACTTCCCTGCCTCTTCGGACTTAATTGACTCTTTTCAAATTGCATCTCTAGCTCCCAGCTCTCCCATCAGCCTTAGGACTCCCAGCCTTAAAGAAACAATCAGCCTCTTTTCCGCGAGCCCTGCAGTTTCCCTCTGCTGAGGTTCTTCCTGTCCTATCCAGCCTCTCTGCTCTTCTCCACTGAAGTGGCTATTGGTAATCTGTATGCTGTGGCTTGTTCCTTTTTTAAGGCTACTTAAGGAAGCAACTGCAAATGTCCTTGCATTGTGTCCGATAGGCGTGTACATGTGTGCAAAGCCACACAGAAGCATATTTAATTGTGTTGCATCTTATATAGTCAGAATGAGTCACTCAAGAAAAACCCATTAAGGAAAAATTACTCTCCGAGGAGGTAGAATATTGCACTTGGGTGGCTTCCTCTTGGTCAGGAAGCAGAGCTGTACTTCCTTGATTCATAATTGGCTTAAATAGCTCAAAGTGCATTTTAGTAGGGTTAGAGTTGTAATGTGTACGACCCTTACACAAGTTCTCAGACACAGCACCCCTCATCAACAAGAACAATCTTTTTTTGAAAGTTGATGTAAAATACTTAATCAAATAATTAATAAATATGAACAAAAAGTCTGTAGAATTTCAAATATTTTTTAAAATCTACTATGTATAAAAACGTCAGCAGAGCAAAAGCATGTTCTTTTACCTCATTTATCCAATAGCATACAATAACATCCAGTTAAGATGTAATTTTAATCCTTTCTTTGTCTTCAATTTGCTGAAAAATTTTCAAATTTATCATGGGATGGTACATAGTTTTCTGACTACTGTTTAGTTAGATTTTGTTTATTGGTAGCCCTGAAAAGATTAAAATAACTCAATAGTAATACTGAAAGAATAAATGCACAATCTCTTTATGAAGCTTTAATATAAAACATTATAATTAATGTAGAAATTCAGATGCTGTAATGTCACATTAATCTCATACCCTGAATTATCCTGTTTGAAGAATTAAAATATTACTGTAGTCCAATCAGGCCGCTATAACACAGTACAGGCTAAGTACCTCCTAAACAAAAGAAATTTGTTCCTTGCAACTTCCGAGGAAGAGATTCCATAATCAAGGGACCAGTAGATTTAACGTCTAGTGAGAGCCCAGTTCTCAGTTCATACATGTTATTTTCTCCCTATGTCCTAACCTAGCCAAAGGGACAAGGCGTCTTCTTAGAGCCTATTTTACAAGGGCACTAACTAATCCTATTTGGGAGTGCTCTGTCCTCATGATCTGATCACCTACCCAAAGGTCCCACCTCCCAATACCATCACGTTGTTGACTTAACTTACTCAAGTAAATTTTGGAGAAATAAAAATGTTCAGACAATAGCAAATATTGTGCAGTATGAAAATATATAGTGAAATGTTACATGTTGTCAGCAATCTAAAAGCAATACTTCAATCTTCATTTTAGGTTCTATATGAGTGTGCAACACCGCTGAAATAGGACTTGCTGGAGTTCACTGGAATGTCTGATGTCTTTAAAAATTCATGGAACCCTCTCTTACAAGGTCAGTTGTGGGAAGAACCTTTTATATTTTGTTGGATGCTATGATAGGTGATCAGTTCGTTATAATTTGGAATCTCATGTTCCTTGTCTCCTCATAGAAGCCCAAATAGTTATAGGAGAACCCACAAGAAGAGTCATATTTAAATAAAATTAAAACTATTTATCTTTTTTGGTGTTCCCATAAATTAAAATACAGCAAAATATGTCACAGCTCAAATTTTAGGTTATTTGTATTGACTATTTGAAAGACAAAATCAAATGAGAAATATGAATATATTCGTGTAAGACTGTTAGATCCATTTAAGAAATACTTATTACCAGGCACCATTGCTTGTGATTGGAGAACTCAAAAAAGTTCCCCCAGCCTTGAAAGTGTCTGTAGTCTATCCAGGAAGGAAAGTAACAATAAATCACAGTAAATGAATCCAAATAATATGTAAGAGTAATATCCCCAAAGGTGGCAAACCTCAGAAAAATATATTAGTTCAAATTTCTGGGCTTAATCTCTATTGTCAGTCAATTTGTTAAGCCAAATATTTCAAAAAAAATTAGCTTATGGCAGTCCTGCTGTGATAGTGTCTCAATGAAATAGGTATTGAATATATATGCTGAGAAGTGACAGAGTAGTACTACCTAGGATATGATAGATTTGATTTTCTATTCTTTTTGTGCTCTTATCCAATATCAGAGTTTTTGCCTTACATCCTTCTGGATTACATTGAAAAGAAAATAGGATTTAATTCCTTAGACTAGCTCTTCATGTACAGCTGGACCACAGTCTGACCTTCTGGTACTAGCTCTGTTTGTAATAGAAATTTCCCAACTTTTAAATTAATTAATTAATTAATTTTACTTCAGGGCTTATTCCAGGGTAACACAGAGCCCTACCACTCACTCTCATCTTGGCAAAGCAGCTGTTCCCTGGCTCTGTGTACTCCCCACCTGTACTACTCCCGACGCCCCTGACTACAAGGCACACAGTCAAGAGGTCCTAATGTCTGTCACTTGTGCTGTAGTGTAGTGCCCCTTTTTGTTTGTCTGCTTTACACTGCCACATCAAGGGGAAACAGTGTATGAATGTGGAACAAAAGGAAAGCAACTAAAATCAGTAGAAATGCCATTTTAGTTTCAGAGAAGTCAGTGTTTACTTGAGACATTTAGTGTTTTGGTTTCCATTCAAAATTTATGGCAGACTTTTAAACAGATAAATGATCACACTGATGAGAGCCTCTGGGACAGTAAACCATTATTCATAATTATTATTCAAGTGCCTTTTTCTAGGTGAAGGTCTACTTTTGCCTGCCGTAAAAGTATTTTCAAAGAACTTTGCTTAATTAATTACATTCATGTTTGTGTTTTAAAGGAAGTGTATAAAATATTTACATTATGAATCAAAACAAAATGGTAAACAGCTGACAGAAATTATGCATGATTTATTTTCCTAAATTTCAATAAACTTAAATGACAAATGTAGATGTGACAAAGATTATTTTATAGGTCACTTTTACAGTCACTTCAATTGTGAAAAAGAAAATCTAATTATCTTCCTCGATATATAATTGCTAGCTTACCATATGTTTTTTCTTCTTTTCAATTTCCATGTTAATATCAAATCAAAAGCTAAATATTTTCTCTGGATTCATGAAAGGGGAAAAAGTGAAATAGGTAGAAAACTAAGAAAATTGAGAGTTCTTTGATATAAAACTTAGTTATCAGAGTATTAACGTTTTACTAGATCGCTTCTCATATTAAAAAATTAAAACATTTCCCTATTTAATTAGCCATTCCTAAAGTTATATTGAGCTTGAGCAGATTGGATTTAATAATCTGACTTGAAGTAACACTTTATTATTAACTGTTGTTAAAAAAGTTGATGGAAAAAATCAAGAACATGAGGAGAGAGCCTACAGAATGAGAGAAAATCTAATCCACATGCAACTCAGATAGAGTATTAATCTCCAGGGTATTCAAATAACTCCAAAAACTTAATACCAAACAAACAAACTAAAAAACCCAAATGACCCAATCAGTAAATGAGCAAAGGAACTGAATAGGCACTTCACAGAAGAAGAAACAAGAATGATTGACAAATCTATGAAAAAATGTTGAACATCTCTAGCAATTAGAAAAACACAAATTAACACTACACTGAGATTTCATCTCACTCTAGTCAGAATGACAATTATCAAGAATACAAGCAAAAAATAAATGCTGAAAAATATGAGGGGGAAAAGGGTCACTCATACCAACAGGTGGGACTGCAAATTGGTGCAATTACTCTGGAAGGCAGGATGGAGGTTCCTCAGGAAACTAGAAATGGAAACACTATTAGACCCAGTTATGCAACACTTCAGTATATATCCAAAGGAATTAAAATCAACATACTGCAGTGACAGAGCCATATAAATATTTATATCAGTTCAATTCACAATAACTGAGCTATGGAACTAACCTAGGTGCCCCTCAACAGACAAATAGATAAAGAAAATGTGGTATATATACATATTGGAATATTACTCAGCCACGGAGAAGAATGAATTGTGGCATTTCCAGTGAATTGATGGAACTGATACTATCATGCTAAATAAAATAAGTCAATTGCAATATCCTGAAAGCCAAAAGTTCTCTCTGATATGTGGATGTTAACACTCAATGGGGGAGGGTAATACTAATTTATTAAAACAGATGAAGGGGAAGGAAGGGAATGGAGAGATTTGGGAACAGGAAAAACAATAGAATAAATGAGACATAACTTTGCTAAGTTTGTATATGAATACTTGACCAGTGAAACTCCATAGCATGTACAACCTCAAGAATGGGATCTTAATTAGAATAAGTTATACTTCATGCATGTATAATATGTCAAAATTCACTCTAATGTCATGTATATCTAAAAGAACAAATTTTAAAAATCACATGGTATATATACATGTATATATATATATATATATATATATATATATATATATATATATATATAATTTTGGTGTATTTGTTTCAGTTAAAATCGATTAATTTAAACTTTAATAAAATGTTTTTTCAACAGTATAATGCTTGTACAATAATCAACATTTGTGCTGTGACTTAAGTGTATCTAAAGGTATAATGCTTTTTTCAGAAAATAGTGATTTTTTAGTACTTATTTGTCTATAAATATTCTAACTTTTATTCTGAAATGCACTCAAGATACCAAGCTTGAGTGGGATCAGGAATATTATATAGAATTTTAATGTCAAGCAAAAAAATCATATCGTGTTCAATTCCTTTGATAAAAAATTTTTTAAAAGTAGGCATATATATTTATAGGTACAAAGTGTGGTTATCAGGGGCTTGGAGCAAGTGGGAAAGGTGCAAGTGTTAATGGATATGGGCTTCTTTCCTGGGTGCTGAAAATCTTCTAAAATTGATGGTAATGGCTGTGTAATTCTGTTAGAACATCTAAACTTGAAAATAAGTGAGTTTGGGGGTAGATATATCTTAATAAGCCTATTATTTCAAATAATAAAAAAGAAGTATTCTTTTGCTGTTTATTCTATTTGTCTATGTTGGCAATAACATATACTGGGCATTTTTTCTCATTTTTATTAATACTATGTTCTAGTTGCTTTACTACTTAGTGGATTTTTAGTGCTCCATTTCATTTTTATAAGGTTGAAAACAATCTTTTCAAAAACAAGTACTGACAAAATTTATGAAGTTAGGCAGGTCTGAAGTTTTATAGAATTATATAATTAATGTTTTAAGGTTATCCAATTTATCAATTTCTTTCATTCACCAATTGTGCTTTCATTGAGCTGTTGGAACAAATACACTGCCAATGAAGATATGTAGATGGCAAATAAACATGAAAAGATGCTTAACATTATATGCTACTAAGGAATTGAAAAATAAAACAAGAAATACCATTTATACTTATTAGAATGACAAAAACGCAAAACACTAACAAATCGAGTGCTGGTGAAGATGTCTGTACGTCCAGGAACAGATCTCTCATTTATTGCTAGAGAGAATGTAAGATGGTATGACCACTTTGAAAAACAGTGGTCTTATACCTTATACTCCTAAACAGGAGTCTTGCCTGATTATTGCATTTCTATATGTTTGTCCCAAAGAGTTGAAACCTTATGCATACCCTCCACACAAATGACTATTGCAGCTTTATTTATGACAAAACTGGAAGTAACAGAGATGTCTTTAGTGAGTGACAGGACAAATAAACTGCAATGTGTTGATAAAATGGAAAATTATTAAACAATTAAAGCAAATGATTTATCAAGCTACAAAAGGATGTAGAGGAACTTTATATGAATATCTAAAAAGTCACTTTGAAAAAGCTGCATGCCATATGATTACAACTCTAAGTCATCCTGGAAAGGTAAAACAATAGAGGCAGTGACAATATCAGTGGTTGTCAGGGGTTGGAAGAGGTTGTGGAACACAGAAGACTATTATGGCAGTGTAATTATTTTGTATGATACTATAATAATCAATATATGACAGTATCATTTTGGAAAAATCCATAACAATGTACAACACAGAGTGAACTCTAATGTAAACAATGGACTTAATAATAATAATAATTCATTATTGATTCATCAATTATAACAAATATTCTGGAGAATGTTAGATGCTCATAAGAGGAGACTGTGTATAAGGGTGAGGGGACAAAGAAAGTGCAGAGAGAATGGGTTTATGGTCTCTGTTTTTCCTACTCAGTTTTCTCTAAACCTAAAAATGCTCTATAAAATAAAACCCATTTACTAAAAAATGATTTATCAAATCTACTGCTATTTCAATTTTCTTTTTTTTTTTTCCAGAAGATAGGACAGACAAGGTTTTATTCAAAAGTTTATTTCCAGGAACAGAAAAAGGGTATAAGTTAATGGTTTAAAATATGCTAACTCATCTTTGCATTTAATGAAAGCCACCTAAAACAGAACAAAATATCTGAGATAATCACAAAGAACCAAGCACCTGCAGCTAAATTTATGCTGCAGAACATGTATTTTCCGTGATATTAGGAGAGAGCAGGTCCCTCGCATTGCAGTGATAGAGCTGGAGGTGTTGTCAAGAGCCAGTAGACTAATTGTCCAGATGAACTAGACTCAGTGAGACACTCTGTATAGACACATCTGCATCAAATAGCTCTAGCCTTTGATCTGTTTTACAACCATCAGTCCCAGGAATAGAAAAGAGGACTGCCACACTCATCAGGATGCCAGGAAAGAGGGCTATGCTGGTTTTAGATTCCTTACTTCTCATGAAGGTGACAATGACACTACAGGACTATCCTTTGTCTAGTTCTCAGGGCTGGGTGGGTCACCAGCTCACAGTCACCTCCTTCATAACCTTAACTATGGAAATGTAGTCCTTGAACTCCACCAGTTCCTCCTAGGCAGTAGCAATGAATGCCAGAAGCAAGGTCATCCCTGCCAGGAACCCACTGAAAATAAGGAGACATCAAGCACAAGGAAGTCCTTATTTTAATTTTTAAAATATTTAACTAGTATTTTAAAATCTCACCTAAATTTTGAATAAAACTAATATATTTAGAAAATTTAAAATAGATACTTATATAAATTCTGACGTCAAAATTATCCTCTTTGTAAGGAGAACCCTTGAAAATGGATGTCTCAGTTGTCAGAGTTTGATATGGATGAAAATCAGATGCGAAGGAAAAGGAGAGGTACTTGGTTTAAATATAACTTTTATTTGAGCTTTTCTAAAAGAAACAATTTGAGTATCCCAGAAAGTTTAGAATACGTGTTTGGCATTGTTGTGAAAAAATAAACTGAGATCTATCTGTTGTTCTACTTTAAGGCATTTGAAAGTGGGGACAAGGGCTGAGGTTGTGGCTCAGCGGTAGAACACTCACCCAGCATGTGAGTGGCACTGGATTTGGTCCTCAGCACCACATATAAATAAATAAATTAAATAAAAGTATAAAGAAATAATAAAAAATTTAAAAGAGAAAGTGTGTGTGTAAATTATCTTTAAAATTTGCTAACTTTTTGAGACTCATTTTCCTACCCACTGTAATCTGAAGGTGTTTGTCAAGATGTGGACAAAAAGCTTTCCAAGGTCTGAGAATATTATAATTTTACAGAAAATAAAACACATTCTCTCTCTCTCTTTATATATATATATATATATATATATATATATATATATATATATATATATTTTTTTTTTTTTTTTCCCTGAGCAAATCAGTATGAAAATATGTTGGAATTTTAAAGATAAAATTTGGGAGCAAGGGAGTCTAATATAACTCAACCTCCTCAATCACTCTCCAAAATTCTGAACAGTAATAAAAGAGATAAATCATTATTATCAAACTATTAAAAACAAGCTATCAAATGAACATATATGCCCCATTCAAGGTTGTTCTGGGATCAATACCTTATATTTTAGTGAACAATCAAGAACAATTTCCACTCAATGCTTGAAATGGAAATGCTTTTGTTATTTCTAGACAAGTGGCTCAGAATTGTATTTTATTTGTGCTTTGAGGATAGTGTTCATAACAGAAA
Source organism: Marmota flaviventris (assembly GCF_047511675.1). NCBI lineage: Eukaryota > Metazoa > Chordata > Mammalia > Rodentia > Sciuridae > Marmota > Marmota flaviventris. The sequence goes on along the minus strand of NC_092502.1, from coordinate 126,163,980 downwards.
TTCCCACTAAAAATATTTATCTCTTTGGGTATTCCAGATATTTTTCACACAAAATACACATGGAGAAATTCATATATGGCATTAAAAAATCATACTGTCCTTTTAAAGTCCAAGAAATTGTCCATCAATAATTAAAATTCATCATTACACAATGCTTATGTAGAGTGTGAAAATTGTTAGCACCATAGTCATTAAAAATTTCTTCCTACACAATCTGAAGTCTGTTGGTTGAATCGTCTTTTCAGTGTTAAGAACACTGGATTGTATATGTATAAGTGCAAATTGTGGGTTTTAGGATACTTTTTATTATATAGGTATACCTAGGTACTTCATTACATAATTTTACTATATTCACTAAGTGCTTTACTCATTGTTTATTGAAAATGTGCTTAAGTGGAGAAAGATTTTGAAATATTTTGTGTGGTTTTAACCAATAAATATTTATTGTTAGTGCCCACTACTTGGAATATAGAGAGGAAAACTCCACAAATTGGAATTGTAATAATTCTTCATTTGCATTTTTTCATGAAATTAAGTTTTTAAAGACTATTTTAAAGAGGGGAGGGGAGGGGAGAGAGAGAGAGAGAGAGAGAGAGAGAGAGAGAGAGAGGAGAGGAGAGAGGAGAGAGGAGAGAGAGACAGATCCTTTGCATCTGTGCAAGTTTAAAATTTGCTTTTGTTTCATGCATGAAACGTTTATTTTCACTAGTTAAACCATGATGAATAATTATTTAGATAAAAGCTTAAATATTATTTAAGCCATATTTATAAGATGTAGAATTTCATAATCAAATATTCTTGAGAGAGAGAGAGAGAGAGAGAGAGAGAGAGAGAGAGAGAATCTTTTTTGTAGATGGACACAACATAATGCCTTTATTATTTTTTTTTTATGTGGTGCTGAGAATCGAACCCAGGTCCTGCCCATGCTAGGCAAGTGCTCTACCACTAAGCCACAATCCCAGCCCCATAACCAAATATTCTTGAATGCTAATAATACTTATGGAAGTTAAAAATAAAAAATTGCATTTTATTTTTATTACACAATAAGAATGTGTGTAAAAATTCTGAGAATTAAGATAGAACAAATTCTGTTAAAATATTATTTTTGAAGGAATAAAAATATTATCCTGCTCTGACAATATGTAAAAGGATATAGCAAGAGGGATGGACAAGGAATTCTGTATTAAATTTATAGCATCAAAGTAGAAACAATTCAAAAAGAGGATGTTCAAAAGTTACTCGAAGAAATAGCATCTTAAAATTATTTTTAATGGGTTAGTTATTGATTCCATATTCTATCTATAATCAACATAAACATTAAAAAGGATAAATATTAGTTACAGAACCCTCCTATACTTTTACAAATGTACTATGCCTGAGAAATATTTCTAGTCGGTCCTTCTTTCTAGTTAAAAAATTAATTTGTAGATGCATAACACATTCTCTGACATTTAGCTCTTTTTTTTAAAGCCAAACTCCTGACTGTCTCTGAAACCCCCTGAAAATTAATCCACAAGATGTCTAGATCTGTGTAACTAAAAGTTTAGCACAGGGACTCCTTCAAGACTTTTTAGAAATGTAATAAACTTTTGTGCCTCTTAACTACAATGAACGCAGAAATATGCATTGGTCAATAGTCAAGTCTTAAACAGTATTCTGTACCTGATAAAATCAGCCACAATATCAAAGATTTTTAATGCATATGTCCTCTTTCTTTTAGTCTGTTTTGGCATTATAAGAATTAGTTAATAATTCAACAAAAACATAGTAAATATTTACTGACCACACAGCAATTCCTTAGTAGTACACTAAGTACTTGGAGTTCAAATTCAACAGAATACTCTTGCCCTTAAAGTTCAAGCTCCAATTGTAATTTTTGATCGTTTCAATGAGGAACTTCAATGTATTTCAGCAGTATGTTTGTAGTGTATGTAACTTAGGCTTTTCAATAAACCAAGCCTCTTGGGAGACCATGATGAAAAGTCAAATCTTTCTGTCTCCCCAAGGTAAGTGATTGATTCAGGATTTATTTAGTATAACTTGTGTTATACTCCTGGGAAATAATTCCTACAACAAGTTCAATGCTAACATTTCTAATTATTTAGTTGGAATTATTATGAAAATACTATTATTAATTTACACCTTTGAAAAACAACTCTATATACAGTCTCAAATATGATATTTTATTAAAGCTAATTCATGTCTTATATGCTAAAATTTTTGATATAGGACATCTTAAATTTTTTTCAGCATTTCAATAAAAATTTTATTAGGTTGAAATTTTAGTAATTTCTTAAAAGAAAGTATATAAATGCATAAATAAAAGTTTAAAAATTCATTTGGTATGTAATTTGATTTTCACATGAAATCATCTTGAAATGACATAAAAAAGTATAATTTTCTCTAACATGTTAGCTATCAATTAATGGTAAAATAGTTCATGTTCTCTCAAAATATTAAATGACCCATAAACTTATTTAAAACACTTAGAATTAAAGTATAAATTGCAAAATGGTAACCATGTCTGGCATTTTAATTTCAAACACTCATTCTCTTAAAATGTTTAAGAGTATTTTTTCTCCTATGTATAAATATATATGTCTTGTAACATGATACCTTTATTAAAGATAATACTTGGCTATTTTAAACAAAATTTTTAATGTTAGTACCACAGAGTGTTTTCCTATAGTAAAGAATTTTGCGTAAGAATTGCTTAAGATACTCTTTGGTTTAAAATAAATAACAAAGGCCAAGCATTACAGAGTGATTAGTGAAAGGATGAAGTTTAAAAATATCAAACAATGAAAGGATATTTTCTTTAGATATAACATTCTAGATAGTCTTTTATCCTCAATGTAACAAAATAATAGAAAATTACAGAAGATATTCATATTCAGCTTTTAGTTATTGGTCCTTTGATCTTTGGAGTGTGTATTAAATTTTCTAATTTAAAACATGCTAAATAACTTATAGGAAATAGCCATGGCTGAATCTGATGAATATTACCTCTGAAAACTGATTGTAATTCAAAAGATGCTGTTTCATTCAAAGCAAGTATGTCCACTAAAAATATATATTTAATTGAATTTTTAATTTAATCAACTTGAAGCTATGAATTTAGTGCTCATGAAAGAAAGAGATTAAGATTGAATAGAGAGAGGAGGTTCCCATCCCGCTTTGCTGGTACATTTAAGATTTCACCTGAAGGGGCCACCCTCTAGTTCACTGAACAATGCCTTTCACATGGTTATTAAATCCCATGGACAACAAAATAATAGCCCACTGGATTTCACTTAGGACTTTCTTTAGGTCATTAAGTCTTGGGGTTTTCTTATGGAAAGTCAAACATGCTGTATTTTTCTTACAATAGGGCAGTAGGTATACTGACTTTGATAAAAGAACTACTACATATATCACGTTATAATTTTGACTTAAAAAACATTTTTCTTAAAGAAAGAAGCCAAAAATATTGTCTAAATGCTGCAAACCACGATGGAAAAGTCCAGGAACCAAAAATAAATACATAGACATAAATATACACAGAAAAAGAAATATTCAGAAGCAAGAAGTGGCTATGTGGCAACAAACTTTATGGTTACCCATGAAAACATTAAATTATTCATGAGATTATATTTAGAATGCAGATGCAAAATCAACTCCCATTTTGCAAAGTTATTGCTTGACACTAAAATTAATTACATAAACTTTTATAACTTCTTTTAATAATCAACTTAGGTAAGATAAAATTTGGCAAGAAGGGATACAGGAAATATCTTTGTTTTTGATAAGGAATAAATACCACATCATAACTGGCTTTTACTATTTGAACACTGTGTCCTTTAAATACTGTATCAGTATCAAGAGAAAGCAGAAACGGGTAGAAAGTAGTTTATAAGAGACTCATATTAGCATTGAGTTCTTCAATTGTAAAATCAATTAGATTGTAATGAAAACACTCCATACAAGCCAGGTAAAAAGTCCAACTGTCAGAGAGATAAAGTGTCACAAACTATCAGTTTAGGGCAAGTAATCCATGCAATGTTAGTGGGAACACAAACTCTCCCCTTTATCTTCAACTATGCAAACAGCAGGGATTTCAAAAGCTACAAAAGTGCAGCCCTACTGATAATGACAAAACAGCAGAGTTGATTATTCAGTATTTGGTGTAGAAAGCTTCAAAGTTTGCTGATTACATATAATCACTTCTATTCATAAGGAGATATTGACTCCTTTCGATTTATGTTTAATCCTTATCTTGGAAAATGTATAATTATCAAATAATATAATCACACACACTTCAAACACTCATTAAATTCTTTTTGTTACAACTGGATGAAATAATAAGACTATCAACAACTGTTTGAAAGTTAGCACGACAAACTTTGGCAATTGATAAAGATTAGTCATTGCAAGAATGTGTTAGGTACCATAGATTAAATTACGTTTATCACTTCAGATATGTAGTGTTCAAATAGAGGGGGAAAATGTCAGGAACAGGATGTATTTATGTTTTGTTTGTGATATTTACCCAGTTATTTTTATTCCAAGAGGCAATAAAATCCAATAATCAGATCAATAAACTAACTGAGAAGAGAGTTCAGGACTTAAGAATGATCAAATTTTTTAAATGGAAGGAATCTTAGAATGTTTTGTATAGACCTGTCTTTTGAAGATAAAGTAACATATTTATTTGGCTTTAGGCTCAATGGTAGAGCAAGAATTAAAACAAAACAAAAAACAAAAGAACAATAACAACAAGAAGCCACATAGTCTAGTTCATTATATTTTCCCTCAACCCTGTCTTTGAAGCTTAATTAACATCCTCAAATCCATCATTGCTCTTTACCAACAGAGCTAGGAATCATAATGCCCCTTCACATCCTCTCCCCTTAATCCATAGGAGCTCATTTCTGTATTTTTCTAGCATCCTAGAAGCACGTAATGCAAGGGATGCTATGGGATTCTTTCAGTGATACATTATGTTTTAGCAGTGCTGAAATTTGGTCATAGCCATGTAAACAATAGTTTTGTTTTCTGTTTTTCAAAGTATTTTTGTTGTGTTTCGGTATGTTTTCTGTATTTCTTTAAATCAGAGGTGAAGAAAAATTTTAAAAGTTCATAGCCTAGCAATGTGCAAAGTGTCACGATTTCCACAGTGCCTCAAGTAATAATGGAAGTGTGACAGTCAAGGCTGGTATGCATTTATCTGAGTATTAGAGAAGACGAAATTGTAGATATTGTTTTTAGATGCAAATGAAAAGTTTGTTCTGAAGAAATAAATAATTATCTTGTTAAAAATAAATATATTGCAGGGCTGGGGATGTGGCTCCAGCGGTAGCGCTCTAGCCTGGCATGGGTGGGGCGCTGGGTTCGATCCTCAGCACCACATAAAAATAAAGATGTTGTGTCCACCGAAAACTAAAAAAAGCAAATATTAAAAAATTCTCTCTCTCTCTCTCTCTCTCTCTCTCTCTCTCTCTCTCACTCTCTCTCTCTCAAAATAAATAAATAACTTGCCAATGTGCTTTGGCTTCTTTAACAAGGGTTGAAGCAAATACATTCAGTTAATTAATGATTATGTAGAATCTCCAGACTTGGGTAAAAATTATGAGAGCATTAAAAATCCCAGAAATAGCAAAGTTCTAGTAATGAGAAAATTGGCACAGGTGGCTATTTTAAAAAATAGCTATGAATTTAGTTAAGCATTACTTTAATTTACATGTCCCGTGCGAATGTCTGTTAAAAATAAATGAAATAAACCACAAAAAATGAAGTAGTTCTGGCTTATAAGTGTTTATGTAAAAGCTGGCTAGGTGTTTAATAGATGCAAGTTCAATATAAGTTAATAATCTACAACATCTACTAAAATCAAAGGAGTGGAACTAATGTAGATACAGGACCATGGCTTCATGCTAAAAAAGTTTCAGTTTTGTAAAAGAAGTGATTCCTTCTTGTTTGTATTATGGAAATCACATTGTTGGATGTTCATGAATTTACTAGAGTATTCCAGAGCGACCTGAAAAAAAAAATGCATCCAAAAAAGAGAGCTCTCTAGAAAGTAAATTACATGAGAAAGAGTTAAGGGATCTAGGCTGAATTTCTATTACCTCTTAGTAAAATAGTAAGAACAGTAATAAGGAATAACTTTGAACTAATTAGTTTAGTTCCAAAAAAAATAAGTGGTACAGAAAAAGAATATCATTCCCATATTTAGGAAATTTTTTAAATGGAGAATATATGATTGACAGTTGTGAATGTTGTAGGATGAATTATTGAAATGGGAGTTGTATTAAATCATATCCAGTTTCCATCTATGATTTATGCTTGTTTAACCCATAGCCACCTTCTAATATTTACTGTGTTGAGCAATTATCTTATACTATTTCTTATACAATCCCTTCCACTTCTATGCAATTTCTCTTGTGGAATTTTTGCAGTTTTAGTGGGACAACAGATTTGTCTAAGACCAGCTTAGCATTTCGAGAACTCTGTACATGATAACATTATCGTATGGGGTATTAGACTAACCATGATATTCTCATTCCTCTTTGCCATTGCTTATGTTATGGATTCATATGTGACCAGTCTTTACAAATAAGATAGAGAGAGACTGAAGGAATTACCTTCCCTGGTAAGGTGAAATTCTATGATTAGAAAAAAACTAGATTTTTCCTACCATATAAGTAACTGTTATGTGACCATACCATTTGTAATTCTGTCACCATCTTACAAATTGCTGGGGATAAACAAGAGAATTGCAGAAATGCTGACCCAAAACCTTGATATCATTGAGTTATGAAATCATACTTAGGGCCAATTATCTTTAGACTGTTGTTAAAACACTGAATTTTCTCATATTTAATTTCCTTCCAGAAGACATTCTATTTTAAATAGATAAAAACATTTCCAACTAATACACTATATACAAATTATATAAAAACTATAAGATGCAGTAAGTTTCATAAACAGAAATCTAAGAAATTATTTCTAACATAAGGGACTTACATACACTAAAGAATCAAAAAATCCATCTCTGAAAAATGTCAGGCCAGAATAGGAACTATACAGATGCTGCACACGTGTGGATATTTAGTGCAAAGGAATGAGAGATGTAGCCTGAGAAAGTGCTGAAGCAGTAAAGAGCAGGGTTACTAGGAGGAACTCCGAGAGGGCATGTGTATCCACAGGACAAGGAAGAATTGTAAGAAGAAGATTCACTTTAAGGGTTAGATGAAGAATTTTGTCATTCATATTTGATATCTATACTTCATCCTAGTGCAATCATAGCTTTAGAAAAAATGGTAATGAGCAGGTAGAGTTTGCATAATCAATCAGAATGTGTTCTGTATGTGTCACACTATATTGAGAATGTTTGGGATAATGGTATATGTATGCAGAGTAGCCAGGAGAATGTCATCGTAAAACTATTTCAAATGTCCAGACGATGAAAAATAGTAACTTGGACTAATAACTTGGAAAAATGGTAACTAGCACTCTGTTGGTGGTAATGAAAATAATTACTATTTTTTGTCCTCTGAATTCCTGCACTAAGTCTATGATGGATGTCTTCCTGGCCATTCTGAATGCCTCTCCCATTACCCTAAACATTCTCAACCATGAGTAACACATGAATATAATCCTGAAGTGCATATAAATTTGTGATATTTTAGCAAGTAGACTAAGCTTTGTAATGTGGGACCTAAGAGGAAGAGGGAATGTCAAGTAGGACTCTCGGATTTCTGACATGAGTTGTTGTGTGGATAATGGTTTAATGACTAAAATTGGCGAAAATAGAGAAGGTATTGATTTGAGGTATTTGGATACTGTGTTTATTGGATGTTTATAGTATTAATCATCAGCAAAAGAATGAAAAAGAATAATTGCTACTACTAATCAGGACATGAGATCCAATTTTTAAAGGGTTTCTTCATTAATAAATATAATTTCCTTGTTGATTATAATGTTTGGATTGGGAAAGACATGTTGGAACAATGAAGTGAGCTTATATTTAGAGCCACTGGAGCCAACTAGTGTCAAACTACATGCTCTGACAAATGTTCTAGGATCAGAGAGGAAGAATAGCTTTAATTCATTCTTCAGGGTACCTTGTTACTCATGCACTCATGCATCACCTGCAAAGACCAGGATCAACTCCACCATTTTACAAGTTCCTATGTTTATCAATAAGCTTTATTGTTGTGTGTTTTTTCTTAGCGCCTTTAAAATGTATTCTTAATTCTGATTAGATCCAAAACGGTCAGATGTTTTACGATTTTAATAAGTTCTGCCTCTAGGAAAGCATTCAGAGACTTTATCCTGAATATTAGAGATGCTTTAATTAACTCAAAGTATGTCTATGGATTTCCATTTTTGTAGCTTCAACTCTAATTGTTTGACTTGACATTTGAGAGAATTAAGAAAAATAGTATTTTTTGTTCCTCTATAAATACTGCTAATGCTTAATATTACTTATTTTTTTAATCTTTAGGAATATTTTAATTTATTCCCTAGTTCAACAAGCATTTAATGGATGACTGCTGTGAGCAAAGAACTACGTTATATTTTACTAAAAGGGGTTCAGTCTCCACCAGCAGTGACTTATTCTTAAACTCAAGCTATCATTAATTATCTTTCCACATAGCTATAATTAAAAATGTCACTTAGTATAGGGATTTATATAATACTTGGTAGCATTATCTAAGTTCTTTAGCAACATTACATGGAATATTTTCTTCATAGATGTTGATCAGTGAAATTTAGATATCATAAGAATGTAAAAATGAATAGGAAGACTGGAAATAGAGTTATGCAACATATCTAATCAAAGAATTGGTTGTGAGAAGGAACCATTGGATGTCTCCAATTATGTGAAAAACTAGTCAATTTGGGCATTATAAAACAACAAAGAAATTGTAGGAAATAGTTTTTTCAAGTTTTATTTTACTATTGCAAATATGAAAACATTATTTATAGGAGTAAAAACCAAGAATTAACCTAACATCAAACAGCATGGTATAGAAAATATTATATTAAAGCATAGAATTAAATATTTGACAGTTATTAAAAAGTAATATTCTAGAACGGATTTAATGGAAAATATTTACTGGAAAATATAGATAACAAAATCTTTCTTGGTGATTATCCTAACTTTAAAGTTATAAATAAATTCATATAATTTATTTTTTAAATTTTAGTTGTAGATGGACACAATACCTTTATTTTATTTATTTATTTTTTATGTGGTGCTGAGGACTGAACCCAGTGCCTCATGCATGCTAGCCAGCAAGTGCTCTACCATTGAGCCACGAAGCCACAGAGCAAAATGCTAAGAGTGTTTATCTGCATTACTGGAATTTTGCATAAACTTTTTTTATCTGCACTTTCAAATGTCTTAATAAAGAAGAATATGTATATAATGGATCATAATTTAGGTTCCATAGTCAGAAGAATCTGAATCAAATTGCATTAAGGACACTGCCCAATACAGCACAGTTTTTTTTTTTTTTTAATTTTTTATTGTTGGCTGTTCAAAACATTACATAGTTCTTGATATATCATATTTCACAATTTGATTCAAGTGGGTTATGAGCTCCCATTTTTACCCCATATACAGATTGCAGAATCACATCAGTTACACATCCATTGATTTACATATTGCCATTATGTCCTCTGCTGTATAATGAGGAAGAGGATTCCCCCAACTCAAGATAATGTGAGCTCTCCCCTGGAATATCTTCAACACTTATGTTTAAAAACAATTATATGTAAGTAGATGCATAATCACCCATCTTATTTTGGATTATATTTGTCATCTCTGATTTAGATTCTCCTTACTATGTTTTGGCTCATGTACACACTCAGAAAAAGCCTTCTGATCAAAGCATAAAGATACATGCATTTGTGTCTTCACATACATACATACATCATTGAATTAAATGTTTTCTTTGATCTGTGCTTTTCATTTTAATTCAAATAAAAACGTGTTTTTTTTGGGGGGGCGCTCATAATATAGTAAAGCCAAATACACGTTTCTGCACTTCAAGTAGTGAACAAGTCATCAAACACCTAAATTAATAATTCATATTATAGGTGAGAATAAGCACAGTTCTCACTGAAAAAGATTTCATTATTGAATCATCAAAGAACAAGAATGAAACATGTTGTTCAATCACTGAAAAATCTCAGTACTTTAAAGAGGTAGGGTTTAGTGTCACCTACTGTACTGTGGAATATGTACAAACAAATGGCTAATGTATTTTCTTTTGTTTGTAGGTTGTATTTATCTCTTCTTAACAGTTTTGTTCTTTCTGTGATTTTCTGTTTCATTATTTTATGACACTGCATTCTTCTACAGTTTAAATATTGCATCCATGTCTTATGGAAACAATAGTTTACCAGTGAACATCAAATAAATAGAAATTATAGGAGTTATTTTGCACCTAAATGCAGTCTGGCATCAAAACCATTATCTAATGAATGACCAAACCTATGTTGCCCCCTCATAGTTAAAATTATGACTCCTGGAAATCAAAACTGCACAATGAAGTTTTCAGCCCTTTTCTTAACAGCATTAACCTTGAGATTAAGACATTATTAATCTCAAAATTAACACATTATTAACAACATATTCTTATGATCTGAAGAAATATAAAAATAAAGTTTTCAAGAAAATATCCTTTAAAAAAATACAACACACCTTGTACCCAATTACTTCAGTGACAACTAAAATTTCATACTTAATTTTCCAAATTGCTGATGAATACCTCTCAAACTCTGTGATTTCATCACTTAATCACTCCTGAAAATGTTATGTGTGACAATTTATTTCCCTCCTAACACTTACTAAATTTTATTTATATTTATTCGTTCATAGTTTCAATAGATTACAGCCCCATTGAACACAGTTGTGACCTTGTGTTATCTTTGTTTCTCCAGTAACATTAGATAAATGTTACATTTTTGAGGGATTATAAAGATGCATTAGATAAATGTTACATTTATGAATGATTATAAAGATGCATGTGGTGTGTATGTATGTATATGCATACATATTATATACTTGTGTATAACACACACACGCACTCACACACACACGTATGGGTTGATAGTAGGGCATTTATGTCCTTTCTGGTTTTGATTTCATCTCTTATCTTCCTCTGTACTGATGTCATCCTTCAAAAATTAATATGAGGTTATCATTGCTGCAATTTCCCCTCTTGTCACCTTTACCACCACCACTCCCCAAAGGTGGATCAAAATTTACTCCTTTCAGATTGGCATAGACATTATTCCATTACTTGTTGATGTAACTATCTCAGTGGTTTTACATGTACCGGCTCTTAACAGATAATTTTTTTTACAAATATTGTAGTGGTTAAAATTTCTTAATTTTGAACTTTATAAAAAAGGAATTTTCTATGTCCAGTTGCGATGGTTCATTTCATATGTCAATCTGACTGGGTAAGGGATTCCCAGATGCTTGTTCAGAAATTATTCTAGGTGTTTCTGTGAGAATATTTTGGGAGCACATGAACATTAAATTGTGAGTAAACCTGGTGCCTCTCCAGTGTGTTAGCCTGGTCTAATCTGTTGACAGCTTGAATAGCATAAAAGGATGGCCCTCCCGCAAAAGAGCAAGAATTCTACTGCCTGACAGGCTTCAGACTAGAACATTGTCTCCTTCTAGCTCTCAGTCAGCATCTATTTTTCAGGCTTGAAGAAGGACATTGTCTCTCTGGATTTTAGACCTGACTTTTCATGATCACATTAGCTAATTCCTTATATCTAATTATATATGTGTATATGTTTCCATCTATCTAATCAATGTGTCTGTTTATCTACCTACCTACCTACCTACCTACTTACCTACCTACCTATCTCCAACCAATGGTTTCATTTTCTCTGGAGAACTCTAATACAACAAACTTCCAGAAGCGATTTCTCACTAATTTATTTTCATTATCAATCTCTGTTGTGTTTAATTGCAGTTCAATAATTGCAGTTGTCTAGTATTCCATTCTGTGAAAATAACAAAATTAATTTATCCAGTCTTTTTAAATGGACATTTGAAATTTTTCCTTTATTGTTTTGCTTTTACAAGTAACCATCTTACGACTGTAACAGTACTTTGCTTTATTGTGCTTTTACGAGGGATGGTCTATGGTACCTGACTTGAAAACAGAATTGTTCATTTGTAAAGAATATGGCTATTTAGCTTTTTCAGAAAATGCCCAATTATTTTCCAAAGAGTTACACTGATTTCTATCGCAGTGAGCGGTTTATAGAATTTCTGTTAACACACCTCATCATCAACATTTGTAATAAGCTACTTCATTTAAGCAAATATAGCGAGTGTAAAGTGCTGTATCATTGCAATCCTAATTCCCATTTATGTTATTGTTAATGGGTTTAAGCACCTTTCTATCTATTGATTTATATACCATGTATCTTTCATCTTCTATAAAATTCTACTCATTTATTTTGAGCACTTTTCTGTTGAGATGTTTGTCTTTTTATTTTATTGTATTGATTCAATAATGTAATCATTCGAGAAAAATTTATTGATTGTGTACTACTTGCCAGACACTCTTCCAGTTACTGGAACATGATATGAAACAAAATTAACAGAGATTTACTTGCCATATATCTCAAGTTTAGTGAAAGAATACACAAAATAAGAAATAAGTTTATGAACATGCATAGACAAGGGATAGTGAAGGGGAGAGGTTTGGATATGTAGTACGCAGTTTATTAAAACATGTATTGCTGTTTTAAAGATAAATAAAATTCAGCATTTTAATATGATGGAATTTATCTTTTCTTTTTAAGTATTGTACATTTGTGTCTTATTTAAGAAATCCTTAAAATGTTTTACATATTTCTGTTATTTTTTTTTTGTATTTTTGTGATTTACCTTTAAGTTATAGATAAACAAAGATAATCTATTGTTCTAGCATATGAAGTAACCTCTATTTTTTTCTGAATCAAAAACTAGCACTAAAGTTATTGAAAAAAAATATTTCCCTTTTCTATGATATCTGAGTTTTCTTTTATCTTCTACTTATTTCTTCATATGGCAACATATTATTGCCTTAATGAATCAGCTTATTAGAAGTTCATATATCTTTGGTAGGACATTTCTCCCACATTCTTCGTCATCTTCTTTTTTTTTTTTCAAGAAATCTTTTAAATTATTTATTTATTTTTTAATTTTTAAAGACCACTGATGACACAGGTATATAATATGGGTTACTATCATTTGCCTTCAGCAAAGATGATGTTTTCCTCTTCCTCTTCCACCAATCACAATGGATCCTCCCTGTGGTGGTGCCTCTCAGTTTATTGCCTTTCTTCTGTAGCTGGGTTTTTTTTTGTTGTTGTTGCTGTTCCATAGGGAGTAGGACCTGAAGCAGAGACCATCTCCTCCCTCTTCCAAATCTTGGCCCCTAAGAGAAGCTTCTTCAGGTCTTCCTCCTTGCCTCTATCTTTCTTGTGAGCACCCAGTGGAAGTCCATGCAGAATAAACTGCTAATGAATGTCAATTTCTCTTGTGTCTGGAGAACTGAGATTTCTATAAAGTGAACAGTAGTCCATAATCAGCTGTCACCAATTCATTAAAACTTTGGTTGACTTCTTTTACCTACTAATATGGTACCCAAGTGTTTTTCTTTCCCATGACCTGCTCAAGAAGACTCATACTTGTGTCCTTTCTGTCCATGGAGGGGACTATCTTTCCTTAGATTACAGGCTTCTTAGTCACCTACAACCTCAAGGCTCTGATGAGTTCAAGAAAAGTTATGTTTTTGTGGCTTATCTGTATTTTCTTAAGTGGAAACAACTCTTTTTCAGCTTCCTACAGCAAGTGAAATTGTAATCTATCTTTAATTCTTTATTTAATGTCTTTAAATTCTTCATTTCTCAGCTTAACGTTTTTAAAGAGGTCAAAATTAATCATGTGGTATTATAAATTAAATCTGGCTGGTGACTCCATGGCATGGCAAAGATTTTGGTTTTAGCTGGGACCATTATCATCTTAAATAAAAGGTTTTATTTCTGATCCATTCTGCAATTCATGTGACCACGTTACTAAATTTGAGCCAATAAAATGTGCCAGAGAGTGCTGTCTAAAACTTCCTAGAAGTCTTTTTAAAGAGAAAGTCATTCCTAAGGTATAACATATGAATCTGATTTTTGGAGCTCCAGCAACCATCCTGTAAACACAAAGACAGTCCAAGATGACAGAACAAAGAGCTAAAAGTCGCGTTCATAATGAGGATATCATAGAAATGCCAAACAAACTCTGTACTGACAACCTACAGATGGATTTTATGTGAGAGAAAAATAAATGTCTTTGTTCTCTAAAATAAATAAATAAATTTTTATTACACTGCATTGTTGGTTATTTCTCCTAGACTGTGATCTGAAAAGCAAACTTCTTAAACATTTTCCTCTTAGAATATCCTCCTCTTAGGATAGATACTAAAATTGTTTTATGATGATATATATTTAAATAATAATTATTCTTGATTAAATAAATGATTTTTTAAATTTTATTTTAATCTTGACAATTCTTGGACCTTTGAATTTACACCTAAGTTTGTGAATCAATATTTTGAGTTCCGCCCAAAACATATATTATTGTTTTTATTGTAATTACTATGAGTCCTTAGATATGATGTTTTACAGAATTAATACATTTTCAATACACTCTTCCTCTTTGAATTCATGTTAAGTTTTTGTTTATGTACATATCCATTGATGGATATCAATAAAGTTTTATATATTTTTTTCCCACAGAGGCCTTTTAATTTCATGATTTTGTGGTTAGAAAGTTGATGTTCTAGTTGATATTGCTCCTACTTTTTCTTTATAGTTTATAACTAATGATCAAAATAGCTGTAGATTTTTTTTATCAGCCATCTTAAATTTTCTCATCCTGCTTCATTTTCTTAATTAATCTTCATTAATCAATTTAATTTTCATTTTCTTAATTTTCTATCATTTTGTGAAAAGTTTAAAATAAAGTATTTTGTTGTCTCTACAGAGTTAGTTGTACCATTTTTACAATAATTATTTTCATAATCATAGTTTCTTTCACTTTTTTAAAAACAGAATGTTTTTCCTGACTTTTCATACTGAATAAAACATCCAGTACTATCTTTTCATTGTTCATACTAACAATTTCAAATTTCATTATGAGATTCTCTTAATTCATAAAATTACATAAAACTGAATCCTGTAGTTTACAATAGCATGAAATTAAAAATTGTATTGAAAGCCACTTATAATAGCAGGTATCTTGATCTTAAACAAATTTCAGATAGAATACTTACAATTATTTATTCAATTGAATATTCTTTGTTTATTCCAAGTGTACAGAATAGTTTTGTAAACATGAATACAGCTGAATTTCATTATATAATTTTTTCTACACACTCTTAAAATATTTATATTTCTATAATTTTTATTCTTTACTATCATATTCTTAAATAATCAATATGTTTAAAAGTTGTATTCTTCTAAAAATTGCAATGAACATTACTGTGTAATTTTGCATATTGCTGGAATGTTTTTGTCAATATCTTATTTTAAATTATTGCATCTATTTTCATGAATGAGATTGGCTTATAATTCTTTCTTTTACACTACCTTTGATTGATTTATATATCCATTCATCTACCTCAGAATGGTCTTATACATGTATTTTATTTTTTTCTTGCTTTTTTGTTTTTTAGAGATTGGAAAGAACTCTGAAATGATGGAACATAATTTTGTGTAAAATTATTTTTTTACCTTTTATTTCTCAAGAATAAATTATATATTTATGAGGTACAACACAATGTTTTGATATATGTATACAGTGTAGAATGGCTAAATCAAATTATGTAAAATATGCATTACCTCATACACTTGTCCTGATTTTTTTCTTCTTTTTTTGTGGTGAGAATACTTAAAAATGTACCCTACTAACAAATTTACTCTATTGTCACTTATACAATATGCAATTATTAACCATACTTGCCATGAGATATCTTGAAATTATTATCATACCTAACTGACATTTTGTGTCCTTGGATCAATATTTCCCAAACCCCTCTATTTCAGCCTCTGTTAGCTACCATTTCACTTTCTAAGAGTTTGACTTTTTAAAATGTCACATATTAATAAAATCATGTAGCATTTGTCTTTCTGCATCTGGCTTACCTCATTTAACATAATGTGCTCCAGGTTCATTTATGTTATAGCAAATGACAGGATTTCATATCATTTGATATATACCTAGTAATAAATCATGTGGTAACACTATATGTAAGGATCTCAGTTCACCAGAAAGAAAACAAATAGAACCATATTCCACATAATGGTGTTTTGGTCATTTATGGACCAAGTATACAATGGGTCCCACAAGACTGCAAAGGAGTTGAAAAATTCCTGTTACTTAGTAATAGCGTATCCCTAGTAATATTCCAGAACAAAAAACAAACCTACTGTGCTACCAGTTATATTAAATTATATAATTATATGGCTTTAAAAACTTAAAAAAAACTTTCTGTTTTTACATTTTGAAAGTCTTGTGTAAATGAACATATATGGATATATGGATTTTGTTGCTTTTTTATTAAAAATACATTTATTTTGATTTTTGGATGCTTCTGCTGCTGTTTTTTAGTTCCCTATTACACTCTTTGAATTTTACCTGTAATTTGCTCCATTTATATTTACAGTGATCATTGATAGACTTGGGCTTGTAATTTTAATTACTTAAATTTTATGTATTCATTTCATCTTACTTGTTTAACTTTATTACTTGTCACTTTCCACCCCTCATTATACATATATATATATATATATATATATATATATATATATATATATATAAATTAAAATTATTAAGCCTTTCTTCCTACCCACTGTCTTTCACTGGTTTAGAAATTATATGTTTAATTTCTCAGTTTTTTATATATCATTGCCATTGAAACATGCACATTAAATTTTTTAAAAGTCTATATTTATATTCTCAATCTGTCTTCCAAAAAACATGAGGACTTTGGAATTCTTTAAGTCTCATCATTATTTTACCTATTGTATTTTTCCAGCATTTTACACCTGCCCCATTTCACCCTAAAAGTTGATTTGTTATGGCCACTAGCATTATCATTATTTTATTGTCAATGTTATTGTTATTGCAGTTATTACTGATGGTTGTATTATAGTTTTTTTTTTAAAGAGAGAGAGAGAGAAAAAAAAAGAGAGAGAGAGAATTTTAGTATTTATTTTTTAGTTTTCAGCGGACACAACATCTTTGTTTGTATGTGGTGCTGAGGATCCAACCCGGGCCAAACGCATGCCAGGCCAGCACGCTACTGCTTGAGCCACATCCCCAGCCCTGTATTATAGTTTGTAGAAAATAATGCTTAGAATTGTTATCACATCACGTTGAAATCTTGGGTCCATTCGCCATCCTTCTGTGTCTTGCTACATTCATTTGTTTAATCTGTTTCACATTATCTGTTTCTTTGTACTTTTGTGTTATCTGCTGTCCAGTTCTCAAATTTACTTAGTGCTTAATATATTTTCACTTCAAAATTTGTTATTTCTTGGTTCCATATTTTTTCCTCTGATTTTATCACTGTATTCCATGTTTTAAAAGAAAAATACATACAGACTTTTGGTTAATTTTGATTCTTGGATATGTTCTATTCAGGGTTAAACTTTTTTGCTATTACATGAAAGGATTCTTCTTTTCATTTTTAATTATTAAAAAATATTTGCATAATAATCTTGAAGTTGCTTTTCTATTGGCTCAAATATACTATGGACTACTTTCTCTGTCAGTCTTTTCTGAGATTGTTCTCCTACTCCTGAAAATCTACAATAAAATCTCCAACTCATGAAAATCCTCCCTTGGACTATGGGCACAGGCTGGAAAATCACAGAAAAATGAGTCTACATTCCTTATCAAAGTATGTTGATAGCACTTTTTAAGGTCTACTTTTGCATATGAATTTTCATAAAATATCCTGTATTTAAATTGGTTCTACCTCTTTAGAAAGTGTCCCCATTCCTATATGGCTGTATATCTCAATTCTCCAATTTGTCACGTACTATCAGAGACTGTATTTCTATCCCAGATGAAGCCCCTTGCTTATTTCTCATTTCAACTAGTTTTCTTAGTTTTTAAAATTCCTTGGTCATTATAAAATTTATTTTTAAGTTGCCACCCAATTTGCTTTCTTCTTATTGTAATAGAAATTTCAATATGGTTTGGAAATAAAAGCTCATCTGTTTTTGCCTTTTTTTGTATGCTAAAAATAAAATCAAAAACAATTTTAGCTACATAAATCATTTGAAAATTATTTTAAACAAATTCACAGTAAGTACATTTACAATTACATGTATTCTTCTAAAATACCCATTTTATTCTTTTAATATTTAAGTAGAAGTAAATATTACAATAGTAGAATAAAAAGACATAAGAAAAATTTATAAAGTATGCAACATTTATAACTGCCTTGGGGGATAATGAGTTTCAAAACAAAAGTGTTAGTATGCTTTTGAAAAGTGAAGTAAATAAAAAGTAAAAACATACATCTCTGGAATGATGATGTAGGCCAGGGGAAAATTATACTGTATTGAGAATTTGGGGTCATGTATATATTCATGATATAAGTTAGGTTTAAATTAGAATCAGAATATGATATGTTTAAGATATGGCAGGTATGCAGTGCTGCTGCTTCTTCAAGAATAACTTGATACTTTGTTTTAAAATTCAAATAGAGTTTGGATAGATGTGTGGCTGACTTCTACTAAATCTGAACTAAGCTGGATTATGAATGCCAAAAATATGATGAAGTGAGGAACTCTGAATGTTGTGTTGAATAATTTTTCACTATCCATTTAGGAATTTACTTTTAGCATCACTTAACAGAGATATATGAACTAATGGCTGTTTATCATTTCAATAGATATTCTACCCAAACCCCTCAAATTCAGACACTCATATTATAAATTGTTGCTGATAAATGTTTTATAGATGATGTAAGATAAAATTATACATCAACAATGCTGAGATCATTGAGTTATTGATTCAATATTCCTTACTAAAATTATCAAGCTAAATATGATGTCAACATAGAGATCAAACAGAAGTGAAACCTCTTAGTCTTTGTCATTATGCTTTCAATTTTCAGGGATGCTTTAAATTTACTGTGCATTTTCTCTTGGCTACCATCAATACTTCACAAGTGTCAGTAAATCAAAGTACAAGGCCTGAAAGGTTTCACTTATCTTATGTCTCTTTTCTTAATCTCTACATATTTATCACTTGCTTTCTTCAGTGTCGTATATTGATAATAAGACTCTAGTAATGGTGAATAATCCATATCATACATACAATTCATGTTTTACTTAAGAACATTTGCAGATCTCTGAACATACAAAGACATAGATTTTAACGGCAAATAAGTAATTGATGGATATTTGTATTTAGCCCCTAGAGTCTATTTTGGGGAGATACAAACTTACATTATTTAAGGATTCACTAGTTTGGTAAATATAATTGCCTATCTGAATCCTTCAAATATCATCTTTAATGTAAGCTTGTGTTTTTGATTAAAATAGTGCACTACATAAAGGACTAAAGGGATATTTTGGGGTTTCATAGTTTTTATCCATTTCCATCTTCTTTATTGCAAACTCTTCATAATATCAATTTAAATACTGAAATAGGAAATAGCCTCTCACAGTTAATATTATAAAAACATGTTTGAAGGTATTTTTAAATGGAAATCAAAAAATTATTTAGGCTAAGATGACAAAGTCACTTTAATATGTAACAAATCTTATTTGTTTGAGTGTGTGATACCTACAAAATTTACAGGTTTATGCTATTGGTAACTGTGGTTTTATAAAAAACAACCAAAAATATTCAGTAATTTGAATAGAATTTTAGATCTAGAGCAGCAGTGTGAAAACTGAAAATATTTTTTGTTAATATAATGGGATAAACATAAAATTAATACTTTGTTTTATATAAAATTCAACAAAACCAGTATTTTAAATTAATAATGTTTTCTATGAATTCATTTGATAGGTATGGTTTGTGCTTTATTTTAAACAAAAAGAAAAATACCATATAAATTGATGCCTTTCTTAGAATCATCTAAAATTTTTGCAGCGCTGGGGTCAAACCCAGGGCCTCATACAAACATCACAACATTTCTTCAGGTAGATTCCCAGAGATATTTATTTGATTGAAATTGGTGTTAATAGAAAGTTATAAAAGATGCTGTCAAATTTCACATTCAAAAAACGGAGTCAGTTTACCACTGATGCAATATTGATTAAAAGGAGCCATTTGACTGTCTTATTCTTAAATTATGTGGGTTTGTGTGTGCAAACCTGATGGGGCAAAATGATTTTATAATTGTTTCATAAAGTTCATTTTATTAGTAAGAATGAAATTTAACCTTATCTTGCCACATATTCTTATTTATTTCTGTATTTAATTGTCATTTTTCTATTTGGAGTTTTTAATCATTGGCTTATTACATATGCTGCAATGAAACTATCCTCTGTTGATTATTTCTTTGCTCATAGGAGTGCATCTTTCATATGTTGGCAGTTTTCTTTTTTGGGGGGTTGGGTATCAGGAATTGAATTCAGGGGAACTTGGCCACTGAGCAACATCCCCAGCCCTCTTTTGTATTTGATTTAGAGACAGGGTCTCACTGAGTTGCTTAGCGCCTTGCTTTTGCTGAGGCGGGCTTTGAACTCTGGATCCTTCTGTCTCAGCCTCATGAGCCGCTGGGATTACAGGTGTGCTTCACTGCGCCTGGCTGTTGGTTTTCTTTTTTACTTTTATATAAAAAAAAATTATGTGTATTATTTATCAGTTCTGAAATGTTCATGTATGCCTTTGGAAAATATTTCCTATTACCATTGTTATCACCTATACTTCCTTCCAACAGTTTAATAACTTTTAGTTGAAAAAAATCTATTTCTTTCATTTGTGTGGATATTATTTTTTACCTATGCTAAGAGATTGGGACTTGTAAGTATTTTTAGACTCTTGTCAATTATCTTATCATCATTTATTTAATAAATCACTATCATCTCTATGGAATTTAAATTATATTTGTCCTAAATATTCACATATGACAATATATACATCTTTTTGTGTCTCATTACTATATTTGTCTTAATACTATATTATAAACTTTGTTATACTTTCTATAGCTTCACCATAAGCTAATAAGGCTATTATCATGCACCCTTATTTGCTCTTACATGCTAAAATTTTCTTTTTTGGAATGGTCACTATAACAGAAGTGGACAGATCTGTGTAATCTAAGAAAGTCAACCTCACATAAACAGAGAGAAGAAAGGTGGTTACAAGAGATTGGATCATAGGTGGGAGGGAAAAGGGGAGAGGATCACAGGGTACAAAGTGTCATTAGACTGAAGTAAAAGCATTAATCATCTTCTGATCTGTACGGGGTACATACTTAATAATGTATTGCACAAAATAGCTGATATAATAACTTTTTATTGTTCTAATATTCTCATACCAAAATATGATTAGCTGATGAGGTGAAGAATATTCTAATTAGCCTGATTTAAGTTTTTATATAAGAATACGTGAATCAAAACAACCCTTAAATATATACAATTCTTATCTTTACTAAATAAATTTATTAAAATGTTCTTAATAATTACTGTGTAGCTCTCATTTATAAAAGTCTCTCTCTCTCTCTCTTTTTTTTTGGTGGGGGGGGGATAACAGGGGATTGAATCCAATCCAGAGACATTTAACCAGTGACCCACATCCCAGTCCTTTTTCTTTTCCTTTTTCTTTCTTTCTTTCTTTTTTTTTTTTAATTATAAGACTGAGTCTCATTAAGTTGCTTGGGTACTTTATAATTGCTGAGGCTGACTTTGAAGTTGCTATCCTCCTGCCTCAGCCTCTTGAGCCACTGGCATTACTTAAAGGTATGCACCACTACACCCGGCTTAGAAAAATTTCTCATCACATCACATCAAGACCACTTATTATAAATATAAATTATCATTATTTGTCTTAATTTTTAAAACCTGATTTAGGTCAATGCTTGTCAGATTTCTCCACTTTAAAGTTTATGTTTATCTCCCTCTTTACTGTATTGCACTCTTCAGCAGAAAGTCATCTTGTATATCCGATATAGAAGTAGTGGGAAACTGTGCTCCACATCCCCAAAAGCAGATGAGGTACCTAAATTATTTTAAATTCTCCTATTGATTTATTCAATCAATCATTTTTATATTAGAATCATGGATATGCATTTATCATTTATAAATCAATACTTTATTGTGTTGCTGGAATTTTCCTTGCTCTGGCCTCACAGAGCCTTTATTGTCTCATATGTTCTTGTATTCCTCCAGCATCATTGTTTTTTTTATTTATTTATTTTTTATTTGTGTGTGTGTGTGTGTGTGTGTGTGTGTGTGTGTGTTAAGCATTTTAAAAAATATTTGTCAGGCTGGGGATGTGGCTCAAGTAGTAGTGTGCTCACCTAGCATGCGTGAGGCACTGGGTTCGATGCTCAGCATCACATAAAAATAAAAAATAAAATAAATAAAGATATTTTGTCCACCTGAAACTAAAAAATTAAAAAATATATACTTGGTCACTACAACATGTTCCAGGATCATCTTTTGAAATTTTTAACATATCTCTAGTAACTTCCATTTCTCCAAAAAATTTCTGTTTCCTTTACTTGTAAAATATTAAATATCAAGCCCCAGAGAAGTAAAAGCCATGATTATTTTTTAAAAAAACTATCTACAAGTATTTTACCAGACATAATGTGGCAGTGAGCCACATTTCATTACTTTCTTATTTTGAGTTAACATATCTATTTTTAAAATTAGATTAACTGATAATGCTAGTACTTTACTAACATTTTCCCTAGTAAATGTCATTTGTTTTATGTTTTTAATATATAAGAGAAAGAATGATAAAACAGTTAATGTTAAAGAACTTTTTTTTTTACTAAGGATAATTATAAAACCATGTTAAATTAGTAGACTAGATGGAGAAAAATAAAATAAATGATAGAAACTGGGTAATAAAATAAAAGATACAGGGTAAATAGTGTGAAAAATTGTTTAATTCTAAGCAATAATATAATTAATGCTTTTACACATAATTAATGAATTAATACAAAATATCTATATATATTTTGTATATATAAAATATATATAAAATGCCTTTATATTTTATTAAACTTTCAAAATAACTAGGAATACTTTGGGTGATAACTCTAATAAAGTAACCCATAAACAAAACCAGATTTTATGGCAATTTTTCCATTTTGATGAGAAGTTTTGGAACACTCTAAATAGACTGCCAAGAAGACCATCAGCCTAACTTTAGTGCTTTTTATTTAGAAATATGCCCACTTTTCTTTATATTCACCAGTCCTGAAATAAGACATTTTAGATGTTACTACAAATTAGCTATGATGAATTTGATTTAATCCAAATCGTTTATGGAAGCTGAAGTAGCAATTGGCAAATATCAAGAAAATAATTTGTAAATATCAAGAAAATATGCCATTGTTAAAGTGAAAATGCTTTGCAAGTACTTTACTAAAAAATTTAAACTGCTGCAGATTGTTAATTGATACTAATGAAGTCTTTATATAATTTGTCAGTCTCCATATTTGGAAGAAGATTGGATATTATGTTTAAAAGAAATTAGAGCATTAGAAGTAGCTACTAAAATTATTAACTTCCTATTGGTTTATTTCTCAGGCTAGAGGGAATTAAAACCCAATGAGAAATTCTGATTTTTTTTCACTTTGTTTTTTCCTCATACTAAACCCATTGTGTCTTTAATTGTAAAATTTTAAATGTTTGGGTGTGCAGATAACTTTCTTTTGGATTAGTCTGAAATCAAACAGTATCATATTGTGGTGGGAGGTACAAGATGTTAGATGATAGATATCTTCTGTCTTCCATAACATAAATAGGCATTTACAGCAATCAATACAATGTACAACACCACTGTTATCAGATCAAGGTCAATGCCTTGCAAAGTCCCAATAAATAGTAATATTGCAAGAAGGCAGAAAACATGTATTTTAAATTGTAAGATTGTTATGGGAGAAATAATTTTGTCTGTGCTTATTTACACATCAGGGACACTGGCAACGAGCTGAACTAGTGGACAAGGTAAAGAGGAGTAGCTTTAGCTATGGATAATGTAGCTGGAGAATTTAATTTGAACTCAGCTGTCTTCACCTTGGTAGTTTGCACAAAAGACTCTACAGGAGAAGTCAAACTTGGCAGTAATTGTTCATGTTTTTCAGAGCTCTCGTGGTAGAAAACAGTCATTATTTACATCATTGTTCCTTTTACAGCATGTAAGTGGTAGATATGTTTAGCAGTTCAAGTAGAAACACAGTAAGAGATTAGGAAAAAAAAAATAATCTTCAAACCAGAATTTAACAATTCTACAAAAACGCAGTAATGCTAAAGGGAAGAATCAAGAAATGTGGTCCTGGAAACAAACACAGAGGCCTGAGCCAAGAAATCTTACTAATGATGCCTACAAAGGTACAGAAGGGCCTTGGACAGTCTGTTCTGGAGTTGTCCCTGCTGAATCAGCTCATCCCTGATTAGATTACTGATTTTATTGGCAGTCACCAAGCCAAAGGCAATACTGATGGATACAAAGTTAAACTTCCTCAAAGTATGTTGATGTTGATTAAAAATTCTTTATGCTCTTTTACCTATTATACTATGTGTAAAAGTAGTGATGTTCATGTTTTCAGAGGTAAACACATATGATTTCATATTTCAAAGGCCTATTTAAAGCATTCAGTATGACAAGAAAAAATATATTTCTAGCATGATGCTGCTTTCTTAAATCAACTTACATTCAAGTTCTCTGTAGAAAATAGGACACATGTATTAGTCAAAAAGCATATTTTGGATATCCACATGGTAGAATACTGCTCAATAATGAAAGGGAACAGATTAATGATAAATGTAACAAAATGATGTTTTTCAAATACATTGAGCAGATTGAAAGCACCTAGCAGAGTGTGGTGGTACACATCTGTAATCCCAGTGATTTGGGAGGCTCAGAAAAGAGGATTGCAAACTCAAAGCCAGTCTCAGCAATTTAGAAAAGCCCTAAGAAACTTAACAAGACCCTGTCTCAAAATTAAAAAAAATAAATAAAAAGGGCTGGGAATGTGGCTCAGTGGTTAAGCACACAGAATCCAACTCAGTACAAAAAAGAAAAAGAAAGAATCTAAAACTAAGTGCTAACATGTTGCATAATTTCATTTACATGACCATAATATTCTAGAAAATGCAGACGTGTAAAACAGAAAACAATTGTGTCCAGAGTTTAAGGACTGGGTCACAAACAACTTGTTTAGCATGATAGAGTTATAGACATAGGGATATATGTACACTTGAAAAACTTCATAGGACTATATATTGACGAAGTAAATTTTATTGCTTATGAATTATTCCTAAGAGGGTCAGAGTTGTAAACATTCCATAATTTAGAAAGCATTGACTACTAGGAATTCTTAAATGTAGTCAATTAAAATTACAAAAATTGACAACATGATTAATTTTTTAAACATGAATTTATGCTTTCCCTTACTACACAAAGATCACAAGAGACCATAAAGGATATGAAAAGCTTAAGCTTTCTAATTCCTCAGGTACAAAATATCTTAGATTAGGCAGATTATGAATAATAACTAATTTATTTGTTCCACTTCTGGAGGGTGGAACATACAATATAAGAACAGCAGTTGTGGTGTTTGGTGATAGCTGCTCTGTTTCCAAGATGATTACGTGTTTTTGTGTCCTTGTGTGTCAGAAGAGTGGAAGACAAGGAATCTCCTCCATTAATCCTTCCATAAGGGTCCTAAACCTATCCAGGAGGACTCCACCTCATGATTTAATCACCACCCACAGCCTTCATTTCTTAATATTATTGCTTTGGTGATTAAGTTTCAACCTCACATAAATTTGGGGGGAACATTTAGGACACAGCATTGAGCTTGCATTTTATCTGCTAAAACATGTTGCCTTCTTAACAAAATGAAGTTTTAAAATGTTTAATTGAAAATTAACATTAAAATTTAATAATCCAGAAGATTCTATAAATATTTTATTATGTGTTTTGAATCAATAATATGGAAATGATATCATATTAACCAATCTTCCTTTGCCATGAATCTGTATATTTGATATATAAAAAAGCAAGTGGAACGCATCACATCAGCCTATCATCTGATCAATTATTTAATTTTTTCAAAAGTATGTGTAATCTTTTAACATATCTTAAATGACTAATCCCATTTGATTTTCTGACAGGTGTGTGTATTTATGTGTGTATGTATGTATGTATATATATATATATATATATATATATATATATATATATATATAGGGGGGGGGTACCTGGGATCTAACTCAGGGGCACTTGACCACTGAGCCACATCCCTAGCGCTATTTTGTATTCTACTAGACAGGGAGACACTGAGTTGCTTAGCACCTCGCTAAATTGCTGAGGCTGGTTTTGGACTTGAGATCCTCCTGCCTCCTCCTCCCGAGCTGCTGGGATTACAGGTATTTGCCACCTTGCCGGCTTCTGATGTATATTTCCACCCAAATATAAATAGAACTTTTGAATCGAATACAAAAGCATATCAAAAAAAATTGTGCACTATGATCAAGTAGGATTCATCCCTGGGATGCAAGGCTGGTTCAATATACGGAAATCAATAAATGTTATTCACCACATCAATAGACTTAAAGATAAGAACCACATGATCATCTCGATAGCTGCAGAAAAAGCATTCAACAAAGTAGCATCCCTTTATGTTCAAAACACTAGAAAAACTAGAGATAAGAGGAACTTACCTCAACATTGTAAAAGCTATATATGCTAAGCCTCAGGCTAGCATCATTCTGAATGGAGAAAAACTGAAGGCATTCCCTCTAAAAACTGGAACAAGATAGGGATGCCCTCTCTCACCACTTCTATTCAATTTAGTTCTCGAAATACTAGCCAGAGCAATTAGACAGACAAAAGAAATTAAAGACATAAAAATAGGAAAAGAAGAACTTAAATTTTCACTATTTGCGGATGATATGATACTATATGTAACAGACCCAAAAAGGCTCTACAAAGAAACTACTAGAGCTAATAAATGAATTCAGCAAAGTGGCAGGATATAAAATCAACATGCATAAATCAAAGGCATTCCTGTATATCAGTGACAAATCTTCTGAAATGGAAATGAGGACAACCACCCCATTCACAATATCCTCAAAAAAAAAAATACTTGGGAATCAACCTAACAAAAGAGGTGAAAGATTTATACAATGAAAACTACTTAACCCTAAAGAGAAAAATAGAAGAAGACCTTAGAAGATGGAAAAAATATACCCTGTTCATGGATAGGAAGAACTAACATCATCAAAATGGCGATATTACCCAAAGTTCTCTATAGGTTTAATGCAATGCCAATCAAAATACCAAGGGTATTTCTTATAGAAATAGATAAAGCAATCATGAAATTCATATGGAAAAACAAAAGACCCAGAATAGCAAAAGCAATTCTAAGCAGGAAGTGTGAATCAGGCGGTATAGCAATACCAGATTTCAAACTATATTACAGAGCAATAGTAACAAAAACAGCATGGTACTGGTACCAAAACAGGCTGGTGGACCAATGGTACAGAATAGAGGACACAGAAACCAATCCACAAAACTACAACTTTCTTATATTTGATAAAGGGGCTAAAAGCATGCAATGGAGGAAGGATAGCATCTTCAACAAATGGTGCTGGGAAAACTGGAAATCCATATGCAACAAAATGAAACTGAATCCCTTTCTCTCGCCATGCACAAAAGTTAACTCAAAATGGATCAAAGAGCTTGTTATCAAATCAGAGACTCTGCGCCTGACAGAAGAAAAAGTTGGCTCCGATCTACATATTGTGGGGTCTGGCTCCAAATTCCTTAATAGGATGCCCATAGAACAAGAGTTAATAACTAGAATCAACAAATGGGACTTATGCAAACTAAAAATTTTTTTCTCAGCAAGAGAAACAATAAGAGAGGTAAATAGGGAGCCTACATCCTGGGAACAAATTTTTACTCCTCACACTTCAGATAGAGCCCTAATATCCAGAGTATACAAAGAACTCAAAAAATTAAACAATAAGATAACAAATAACCCAATCAACAAATGGGCCAAAGACCTGAACAGACACTTCTCAGAGGAGGACATACAATCAATCAACAAGTATATGAAAAAATGCTCACCATCTCTAGCAGTCAGAGAAATGCAAATCAAAACCACCCTAAGATACCATTTCACTCCAGTAAGATTGGCAGCCATTATGAAGTCAAACAACAACAAGTGCTGGCGAGGATGTGGCGAAAAGGGTACTCTTGTGCATTGCTGGTGGGACTGCAAACTGGTGCGGCCAATTTGGAAAGCAGTATGGAGATTCCTGGGAAAGCTGGGAATGGAACCACCATTTGACCCAGCTATTGCCCTTCTCGGACTATTCCCTGAAGACCTTAAAATAGCGAACTACAGGGATACTGCCACATCGATGTTCATAGCAGCACAATTCACAATAGCTAGACTGTGGAACCAACCCAGATGCCCTTCAATAGATGAATGGATAAAAAAAAAAATGTGGCATTTATACACAATGGAGCATTATGCAGCACTAAAAAATGACAAAATCATGGAATTTGCAGGGAAATGGTTGGCATTAGAGCAGATTATGCTAAGTGAAGCTAGCCAATCCCTAAAAAACAAATGCCAAATGTCTTCTTTGATATAATGAGAGCAACTAAGAACAGAGCAGGGAGGAA
Organism: Marmota flaviventris; assembly: GCF_047511675.1. Lineage (NCBI taxonomy): Eukaryota > Metazoa > Chordata > Mammalia > Rodentia > Sciuridae > Marmota > Marmota flaviventris. Next base: position 126,135,071 of record NC_092502.1, on the reverse strand, counting down.
GAGCAAGAGGAAAAGATTAACATTAAACAGACACATGAGGTGGGAGGGAAAGGGATAGGAAAGGGAAATTGCATGGAAATGGAAGGAGACCCTCATTGTTATACAAAATTACAGGGGCTGGGGATGTGGCTCAAGTGGTAGCGCTCTTGCCTGGCATGCGTGCGGCCTGGGTTTGATCCTCAGCACCACATACAAACAAAGATGTTGTGTCCGCCGAGAACCAAAAAAAAAAAAAAATAAATATTAAAATTCTCTCTCTCTCTCTCTTTAAAAAAGAAACAAAAAACAAAAAACAAACAAACAAAAAAAACCAAAATTACATATAAGAGGTTGTGAGGGGAAAGGGAAAAAAAAACAAGGGAGAGAATTAAATTACAGCAGATGGGGTAGAGAGAGAAGATGGGAGGGTAGGGGAGGGGGGATAGTAGAGGATAGGAAAGGCAGCAGAACACATCAGACACTAGTATGGCAATATGTAAAACAGTGGATGTGTAACCAATGTGATTCTGCAATCTGTATATGGGGTAAAAATGGGAGTTCATAACCCACTTGAATCTAAAGTATGAAATATGATATATCAAGAGCTTTGTAATGTTTTGAACAACCAATAAAAATAAATAAATAAAAATAAAAATGTATGATAAAAAGGTAAAAAAACAACAAATATAAATAGAACTTTCATTATAAATTTAAATTTTATTTACAAACTCTAAATACTTGACAGACAATGTTGTTCCATTCACGTGTATTTTAACATTTAGTCACCTTTAAGATAGATTGAGTTTGAGGAATTTATGTTATTAATTAAACTAGCCAATGGAAAAAAAATCAACAATAAAATCTATGAATCTTGACTCACTGTTAATTATCATTGTGAGCTTTGTTTCAGATTTACAGAAGAAATAAAATGTCAATGTTCAAGGAAATCTTTTTCTTATTTTCTCTTATAGTGAATTTTATTTTAGAATACATATACAGGTCTGTAAGCAATGGTTTGGGAAATCTCAATTTTCCATCAGAATTTAAATTTCTTTCTTTCTCTTGTCTTCAATAGTTTATGCTAATGTTTAGATTATTCAGCAAGTTGCCTTTATATTATTAAGATATATATATATATATATATATATATATATATATGATAGATAGATAGATAGATAGATATAGATATATATATATATATATATAACTAAAATTTATATTCTATCATTCTATAGTATTTTAGAATTCTATTTTGCTTTCTTTGGTCCCATATAAGATAATAATTAAAATATTTTAAAATATCCTAGTTTGAATTGAGTGAGCATTAAGTTTTCAATCACTGTACAAGCTCTCAAGATGTCATTAAGATGATTAAAAATAAGACCCTGATTTTGTTATGAATATTGTCAATCAAAATAGTTTATAGGGCTCCAATAAATAAAACAACCTCATGAAAGACAACAAAACTCTAGAGGAACTATCTGCTAACAATAGATGAGAATACAGAATATAATATTGTTTAGTACATTCTAGGGTGTTCATCATGTTCTTGAGGAATACAATTGTTTGATTAGAATTATCTTGCCTAAAAATGAATTAGAGCTTCCTCTTTACATGATTTCCAACTTTGCTCCATTCATAATTATATAACCCCCATTTTATATTGACAATTATATATACATGTACATACATACATGTATATATATATATATATTTTCTGATATTCTGTTTCAATAAAAAATAAAATATAAAGCTATACTGTTAAATGAGAAAACAAACTTGCATCTTGGGAAATCATTGTTAACTGTTTTTCTGGCAAATATAGTAGTACGTTCTATATCTGTAAAATCAACAATATTAATTTATGCTAGCCATTAGTATATTGAAATATCTCAAACTTATTTTAGCTACCAATTATGAACTATAAATTTCAGTTAATTTAAACTGTCCATAAGCATATTTGTCTCATTGAAAAGAAGACATGAAGAGTTTGAAAAATTGGGGTATTTTCTCAGTTTTCAAAATTGACAATAAGATGATGATAATATAATCATATTTTTAAAAAAGGAAAGAAAGAAACACAGAAAGCATCATTTCCAGTACCTCATCTAGTGGTGTCTTAGTCCATAGGGTCCATTGTAGTTCTTCAAAAATTTACTTCCAAACAAATTATTCAAATAACTCTTAAAATTATCCTTCAGATAAAATGAAAAAAAGCTAATAGCCTAATTTTTCAGTATGGAATCATTTGGAAAATTCCAGTATTCAATTAATTGTGATATTTTTTTCTATGGAATTTTCAACTTATCAAGCTCCTGTCATAGTGCTAGGTTGTAAGTTATTATCTAATGTTAGTTATTATCTAATGTTGTATAATTTATTTTATTTCATGCATTAATTCTAATGTATTTCAGGTGTTTGCTGCAGTATTCATAACAGGCAAGGCATGAAGAAACCTAAGTGTCAAACATTGGATTGTTGGATAAAGTTGATATATGTGCAGATACATAATGGAATGTTATGTATTATTAAAATATGATTATTTAGTACATTATTGTTTTATTCCATATATGTAATGAAATATTAAGTTCTAAAAAAATAATGTTTTTAGTCAGTTTTTCACTACTGTGACCAAAGACCAGACAAAAACAATGAGAGGAGGAGAAATTTATTTGGGGGCTCCTGATTTCAGAGGCCTCAGACCATAGATGGCCAAATGCATTCCTCAGGGCTTGAAGTGAGCCTGGACATCATGGAAGAAGAGTGTGGTGAAAGAAAGCAGTTCTGGACATCATACCAGGAAGCAGAGAGAAATGTCTGCTCAACAAGGACAAAATACATATCCCACAGCCTGACCTCAGGGACCAACCTTCTCCAGCCACACCCTACTTGCCTATATTTACTGTTCAATTAATCCCTACCAGAGTATTAATTTACTGATTAGGTTAAGGCTCTCATAACCCAAACATCTCACTACTAAATCTTGTATTGTCTCACATATGAGCTTTTCTAGAACACTTTACATCCAAACCATAACATAAGGAAATCTTGCCGTTGCTGTTACATGGATGAATCTAGTGAATGTTATGTTGAGTGCAATAAAACAAAGTCAGAGCAACAAATATGGCCTATATGATCTCACTTATGTGGGACCTAAGAAGTCAGTCATAGAAACAGAATAGAAAAATGGTTTCCTGGGCCCCGTGGTTGAAGGAATTTAAGTTATTTTGATCAAAGAGTGCAGTATTTCTGTTATAAATGAAATATTTATCAACATTTAATGTAAAACATGTTAATTACAGCTAATTATAATGCATCATGTACTTGAAATTTGCTTAGATTCTCTCACTACTCACACACAAACAATATACGTACACAAATGATAAGCATATGATTTGATAGATATGACAATGGTAGAATTCACTTAACAACATATGTACATACCAACAGCATCATATGGTATATAGTAAATATATAGTCAAATTTAATTAATCAAGTCAATTTTAACTCAGTAAAACTGGGGGGAAATACATTAACAAATATTAAGTCACATTTGCATTCCAATACCACAGATATGAAATATATAGTCAAACCACAACTTTAAAAATCTTGTCTATGATTAGACAGTGGACAAGTATCTGTGATATAAAGCAACAACTCATGTTGTGACCTCTTCAAAAATTATTTGAAGATGACTTGACTGAAGAAAATATAAATCTCTAAATAGCTCGTTTAATTAACACAGGCATTTATAATGCTTATGTTCTACAAAAATGCAGCAGAAGCAATATTGCTTAACAAAAGTTGTGACTTGGCATTATGTTTGTGGCTTTCTGAAGCTAAGGAAACAACAGATTTACTCATCAGTAGAAATTGGCTCACAAATAAATTCTCAGGCTATTCTGACAAAATATTTCTGAGAAATGTAAAATTATATTTCTGTACTTGGCAGTAAAATTTACATTACAGTAAGTAAAAAGAATTTCAACTGTATAAACAAGTAAAAGAGTCCAAATGCATTTGAACAGAAATGGGCTCCCATGCATAAGGAACTATGGATGAGACTTATTTCATGTATTATTCAATCTTTTCAGAAAATTCTGCCAAAATGTACTAAGATTACTCTTAAGGAACATTGAAATGTTTATGGAAGTAAAATTTCTTTTTGATTTTTTTAGTAAAAAGAAAAAAAAAGTAATAAAACTAATAAAAACTCTAATCTTAGAACTCTAGGGGTAATGACGAATTGAACTTCTTACCAAGTATGGGCTAACTCATAGATAAAATTTTCATAGAATTTGAACAATATTAATTTAAAAAATAGCATCAAGGACAGTTCACTTTTCAATGCTAAGAAAGTAAATTCTATTTCTACACCTCTTTGCCACTAAGAGCAATACCTTGTATTGTATCCTTGGTGAAACTGTCAATATATTTTTTTTTCTGCATCAATGCTGTAAGGCAACATCAAAGAGCCATGCAAGTAGAGAATCAATATCTTAATGCCAGCAGCAGCAGCAAAACTGTGACCGAGACTGCGTTTACTGTTGATCAGGTTACAGCCTCTCCATCCAAACCCTCTAAAAGTACCAGCAAGCACACCCAGAACCCACTTGGCAGAGCCTTTCTTTTAGCTGTAGCTATTGAACAAATTTCACTTTTATCTCACAATGAGAGTGTGATGGTTAAGAAAGAAACAGATATTTTATTTTTTTTTTTAAAAAAAAGCAATAGGAAAGGGTTTCTAAGTAGTTCATTAAAGGGCACTGTTTCAAGATAGCAGTGCCTATTGAATTGTAGCTCTAAGGAGGCTGAAGCTATGCAAAAGCTCAGAGACAGAAGTGCAGTGGGGGAACATTAGGCTGGCTTAGGCTGAACAATTGGTTTCTGACAGCTCGCCAGACATGTGGATATCAAAAGGGAAAATGGAGAGGAGTTAAAGTTAGCATCAGAAATATTTCCACTCATTGCCATCTAATTCAGATTCAACTTGTCATGAATAAAATGGACTATTTAATATACTTGCTCTATACAATATTATTATTATTAAAAATGATATTTCCTCAATTAGAAAATCAAGGTTATAATTGATTATAATATATTCTAGGATAATATGTCACAACATTTAGATAGACCAAATGTCTAATAGTTTGAAACAGACTATCGTATGTAGCAAAAAGAGGGAAAAATCTTTGATATCAACTTGCTGCTAGACCACATATTTTGTGAAAAATGTACTCCAAACAAAAAAAGCTTGTGAATTTAATAACCGAGATTTAATGTTGAAGTGAACTCAATGAATACATAATTCATGTCATAAGAAATTATATTTCTTGAATGAGTTTCAGGCATATTTTTTGTGTGTAATAATTAAAATACTGCTACATAGAGATTAGATGCATATAAGGTCAGCATCAATAACATTATTGTTTTAAAAATGATGCAAAGCACCTTGAGACTGATATGGACAAGTGAAAACCACCTTTTCCTCACAGCTTATCTTTAAGTCAGCACAGGGATTTCCCACCTACCTTAGTATCCTATAAATATGGTTTCACAGCCATCCGTACCCCTGATATCCACCAGGCCTGTCACATAGCTTCTTTTCCATACTTTTTATTTCTTCAAAATTTTCATTTTAACTAATATATTTAGGATACTAAGCATGATTGCAGAAGGCAGATTTTTTTTTCTTATATCAGTTGGTGAGGGTATATGGAAAGAGTTGGAGAGGAATGTGGAACTCCACCACTAGGCTTATTATTGCACAGTTTAACTTCTCATGCAATCGTCCTTGAATCCCCACTGTTAACCACAGTGCTAGATATAAAAAGATCTGCCTTATTGTTTCTTTTCATTATGTTTTGAATTAATTAAGATGAAGTTGACTCATTCCGTAAAGCCATGTTTTATGACACTTAAGTGTCAAAGTGTAATGTGCCACTGATTTTAAAGGTTATATTTGCAAACTCTTACTAATGAGTGAAGAAGATTTTCCCAATAGTTTCCATCATTCAGTTTTCTATGGCTAGTGTTTTTCTTTAAAAAGAAAAATGAAAAAAAAAAAAATGAAACCTTAGAGGTTTTATCACTTGTATGAAATACAATGGGAGTATGTATCTTATTTAAAGAAAAAATCATTATGGGTACCATGGAGCAAGTCTGTAACCCCAGCAGCTCAGGAGGCTGAAGCAAGAAGATTGTAAGTTCAAAACCAGCTCTTCAATTTACAGAGGCCATAAATAACTTAGTGAGACCCTATCTCAAAATAAAAAATAAAAAAAGGGCTTCGGATGTGGATTAGTTGGTAAGTGCCAGTGAGTTTAATGTTCCATAGCAACACAAAACAAACACAAAAACAAGCAAACAAAAAAAATAAAGAAAGAAAGAAAAAACACAGTTTCAAAGCAAATTTTCCCTCCTATAATGCTTGAGAGGAGGTACTGCTTTAGTTATTGATAAATGTATGATGATTATTTTATTATTAGCATTGTGAATAAAATGATAACAATATTATTTCAAAGAAAAGAATTTGTATTAAATGTTTATGGATAAATTAAGAATGTGATATTTTCCTAATCTAATAAATTTGCTGAACCAAAATTGATTTGCATTCTCAATTTTAAGAATTCATGGGAGGAATATTTAATTCAATTTGTATTTAAATAATTCTAATTATAATTTATGTGAAATTATGGAGTTTCTAGCCTTATATTAAAAATATCTCACCAAAAATGTTGAAAGTATAAATTATATGTACAAAAAATAAGTTTTTGAGAAATTATCTTTAAGTTCTAAATCGATACAATACCTTTATTTTATTTCTTTATTTTTATGTGGAGCTGAGGATTGAACCTGTTGCATCGCACATACTTGGCAAGTACTTTGCCACTAAGCCACAACCCAGCTCAGAAAAACAGTTTTATTTGTGAGAATATATATTTAGGTCTGCCTTATTGTTTCTTTTCATTATATTTTGAATTAATTAAGATGAGATTGACTCATTCTGTAAAGCCATGTTTTATGACACTTAAGTGTCAAAGTATAATGTGCCACAGATTTTAAAGGTCATTTTTTTGTAAACTCTCACCCAAATAATTCCCTTGACCCACACAATAATTGCAGATTGTTATGAATATTTTCCTTTTATTAATCATATGCTTGAATCCCATGAATCTTCATCAATGGTTCAAATGAAAATTACCTTTCACCTTTGTACCTAAAATTTGGACCATTTTCTCAGAATTTTTTTCCCCTTAAGATTCAGTTTCTACACATTCTTATATTTATTTCCGGACTCTTCATTGTCCTGTGATTTATCAATATCTGTTAAAAATATTATATCCAAAACTGAGCAAAATAACTGATGTGAACTCACTGGGTCACTCTTCCACTCCCCATCAACAAATGCTGACACTTTCCAGAATTCTAAAACTGCATACTTAATTTTTACTTTTCACACTTTGGCTTAGATTTCATTTAATTTTCCACATTTAACATTTTTGCATCAATCCAAATGGCTTCAAAAATAACATCAGGTTATTGATTTATAAAAACAAAGAAAAATCCAAATATTTTTCATGCATTGGACAGTTGCATATATAAAGTTGTCCAAGTTTCATAATTCAAGTTCATCTTGAGGCTGCATAAGACATATTTATCTCTCTGTTGAACATATATTTCTCAGTTGTCTTGTATGTGTCAGGCTTTATTTAGGCATTTTTTATTTATAGGCACTATATATCTTACTCCTTATAAAGTTAAATGAGACTAGTTGGGCAGATGATGAGTAACAAATAATTAAATTATCTAACATGTCAGAAGGAAAGAGCTATGAAAATAAAGGGCACTGGTTGTAATGGAATCAGGAAGACTAGAAGGGTAGTAATGGTAGGTATCATTTGAGTGAGACTTTAAGGAAGGAGGAAGTTGAAAAAAACCCATTTTGTATCCCAGTTGAGTAGAGCTGTGAAAGAAGCAAGCAGATATAAATAAGCTGAAATGGGGAGGAGGAGGAACAAAATAAATGCACAAACACCTGGTGGAAGAAATAAAGAAATTTCAGGCAAAATAAAACATTAATACATTATAGTTAAATGTCATCAACTAATTTATTATTAAATTAAGTTTCCTAATCCAATTATACAGCAACTTACTAGTTGTTTATTAATTTTCCTCTGCTCTCCAACTTATAAAATCTTTCCTTTTGGCCCATATCTTTGCAAATTCTCTGACACTTCAGAAGCAACCAGAAGACACATTCCTCATCTACCATCCTGTCTGCCCTACATTCTACCTCTCCTGGTTTGCAATTTTTTCTCATTGTCTCTGCTTATTCCCAATCCTCAAAGCACTGATGTAACCCTGTATTCAATGTTTAGATCTATTTATTTTCTATCTACCTGGCATTTGTTGCTGATTTTTCCTGTGTCTTTTCCTTATAATATGCCGTTAATGGGCTGATGTTCTTTCCCCAAGTCCTCCTTATTTATTTATTTATTTATTTATTTTGGTTTGTTATAGATTTTTCTCATGAATACAAAAAGTGAGATGTCTGGCTGCTAAAACATTCATATGATTGTGCTGTTACTCCCCACCACCACAGATGTCCATTTATCCATCCTTTAAATCTGTGAATATGTTATATTATATGGCAAAAAAATGACTCTGAAGATGTGCTTATGATTTCAGATATTAAAATAGATACTGAATTATCCAAGTGATTCCACTTTAATCCTATAAAGTCTTAAAATCAGAGCCCTCATCCTCTGGCTGGATGTAGAGTTATGCTCACAGAAGAACTATGAGAGATTTCAAGTATAAGGACATAAGGCACTACTATTGACCTAATACAGTTGGCCATATGCAAAGACTAGTTGAGGCCTCAAAGGGCAAAAGGAGACAGAGAGATGACCAACTAGCAAGGAAATGGAAACTTCAGTCCTGTAAACACCAAGAGCTAATTTCTGCCAATCATACAAATGAGCTTAGAAACAGGTTATTCTTCAGGTTCTCCAGAGTAAAAGATAGCCTTTCTGCCAACACAATGATTCGTGAGACCCAGGACAAAAGATTTAGCTCAATCACATTTTACCTAGACTTTTGTATCATGAAAATTGGGATATAATTAATGAAAGTAGTTGTAGGTCAAAAAGTTTTTTCATAATTTGTTATGGTAGCTTTAGTAAACTAATATACAGGTTTGATTGGCATCTTCACAATAAAAATTAAATTAAACGTCTAATGGCATCTAAGATTTCACACATCCCAAAGTAAATTTTACATATCTCACTTTTAATTTATCCCCAAACTGTTTTTTTCCACAGTCATCCCCATCCCACTAAAGAGCAATTCTACCTTATAGCAATTCAGCCCAAAGGCCTTGAATCATCACTGACTTCTTCATACACCTCACAAACAATCCATTAGCAACATCATTTGGAATTACCTTTAAGGAAATTAAGTGAATGACTGGTTCTTAAACCAGATATCATCAGAGATCTTATCAGATCTCAACTATGCAGAGAGATTGACAATACTGTCTTATGGCAATACTTTCCCAAGTTATATAGCTAGTTCTCCCTTTGTCCTGTTCATCTCTTCTGATATTTTTAAATCATTAGTAAAATTGTGTTTCTCATTAGCTCAGCCTTCCAATGGGATAAATACCGATACTAATACAAAAAAAATATGTGAAAATAGTTGAGTCACTGGGTAGAGGTACAGAAACCCAGAGAAAGGGGACATTGTAAGATCTGGAAGTTTTTCATTTTCCACATTTATGAATGAAAGAGTTCAAAAATTCATATCCAGAACCTAAGGGAAAGAGAGGATTCAGTTTATTCTTGGTTGTGACCAAAATAAATTTTAAAGATACAGAAAAAAGAATTTCTCCCAAGATGTGTGCTCTCTCTATTCACCTAATAGATTGTTTCATTTGCTGAGAAGAAACTTTTAGTTTGAGTCTATCCCATTAATTGATTCTTGATATTAATTCTTGCGCCACAAGTGTCTTATTAAGGAATCTAGGGCCTAATCCCACATGATGGAGATTAGGGCCTACTTTTTCTTCTATTAGATGCAGGTTTTATTCATAAGTTCTTGATCCATTTTGAGTTGAGTTTTGTGCATGGTGAGAGATAGGGGTTTAATTTCATTTTGTTGCATATAGATTTCCAGTTTTCCCAGCACCATTTTGTTGCATATAGATTTCCAGTTTTCCCAGCACCATTTGTTGAAGATGCTATCTTTTCTCCAATGCATGTTCTTGGCAACTTTGTCTAATATAAGACAAATAGAGAGCCTACATCTTGGGAGCAAACATTTACCTCTCACACATCAGATAGAGCACTAATCTCTAGGATATATAAAGAACTCAAAAAGCTAAGCACCCAAAAAACAAATAACCCAATCAATAAAGGGCCAAGGACCTGAATAGACACTTCTCAGAAGATGATATACAATCAATCAATAAATAGATGAAAAAATGTTCATCATCACTAGCAATTAGAGAAATGCAAATCAAAACCACTCTAAGATTTCATCTCATTCCAGTCAGAATGGCAGCTATTATGAAGACAAACAACAATAAATGTTGGTGAGGATGTGGGGGAAAAGGTACACTTATACACTGCTGGTAGGACTGCTAATTGGTGCAGCCAATATGGAAAGCAGTATGGAGATTTCTTATAAAATTGGGAATGGAACCACCATTTGACCCAGCTATCCCTCTCCTCGGTCTATACCCAAAGGACTTAAAAACAGCATACTACAGGGACACAGCCATATCAATGATTATAGCAGCACAATTCACAATAGCTAAACTGTGGAACCAACCTAGATGCCCTTCAATAGATGAATGGATAAAAAAAGTGGCATATATGCACAATGGAATATTACTCATCAATAAAAGAGAATAAAATCATGGCATTTACAGGTACATGGATGGAATTAGAGAAGATAATGCTAAGTGAAGTTAGCCATTCTCAAATAACCAAATGCCAAATGTTTTCTCTAATATAAGGAGACTGATTCATAGTGGGGTGGGGGGAGAGCATGGGAGGAATAGATGAACTCTAGATAGGGCAGAGGGATTGGAGGGGAAGGGAGGGGGAACGGGGTTATTAATGATGGTGGAATGTAATGATCATTATTATCCAAAGTACAGATATAAATATATGAATTGGTTTTGAATATACTTTGTATTCAACCAGAGATATGAAAAATTGTTCTCTATATGTGTAATAAGAATTCTAATACATTCTGCTGTCACATATAAATAAAAAAAAGAAATGCAGAAATAATTATTTGCTGTGGACATAATGGGAGAAGAGACTGAGAGAAACAGGGAAAAGCAGATTGGCTTTTTGTTTAATGTTCTCCATTGCTATAAAAACTAATATGTATTTGATTCATATCTCAGTTGGTAGAGTGCTTGGCTGGCATACACAAGGCCCTGAGTTCATTTCCCACCACAAAACAAACAAATAAATAAATAAATAACACATTCTTTCCCATTCTCTGAAAAGTAAGATTTTCAAATATAAGGAAAAGAGGAAACATCAGAAACAATGAATATTTTTAGACTATTAAGATAATTTATGCCAAAAAATTATATTTTCCTGTATAACACCAGGAATTTTACACCTTGAGTGAAAATGTGTGTGTGTGTGTGTGTGTGTGTGTTATTTTACCATCAGGTATATCTGCAAATGCTAATTTAAAAAAAAAAAAACTATAAGTAAATACAGTAGAGTAGAAGAAAAGGCACAGAGATGGGTGGAAGGGAGAGGAAGGGGAAATACTGGGGACTAAAGTAGAACAAGTTACATTCCATGTTTTTATAATTATGTCATAGTATATTCTATTCTCATGTATAACTAAAATGAACCAATAAAAGTAGAAATCAAGGAGCTAAAATATGCAAAAGTGGGCTGTCAACAGTAGTGATTTATATAAAACATACTAGATATCTTATTTGAGCTACTTTTGCATTCATTATGAATCATTTTGCTATGTTAACCCAAATACATAATTATTATATACAATAAATTTTCAAGAAGCTGTAAAGGGTAAAACACTGATCCATTGCACTTTGGGAAAAAATATGTAATTGTATCATTATATCCACATGCTAGATAAACATACTGTATGTACTTTCACACTTAAAAATTGAATGAAGAAATTGATATGCATTATTTAGATTATAATTATGTAACTAGTGTTTAAAAGTAGATATTACTATCAGATTTTAATAAATTGCAGTGGTTTAATTGTAACTGATATAAAATTATGTTCCAACGTTACTATAGGGAACTTTTTAAAATATGTAGCAATATTTTAAATGACAGTCTCTATAGCTCCAATAAAATAAAATAAAATATTTAAATAATAGATTTAGTCTATGACTATGTGAAGTTGTAATTTCCTAAAAGGTTTTTAAAATATATTTTTAGAAAAGCTTTTAAATATTCAAGCATATTTAAACATGTTGTAGGTATTCTTCATTTCTAGCACAGTTTTACTGAAAAAAATATTTAAGACATATTTAAAGAACATTTCTTCTTTTTTTTAGAATAAGGAAGCTTCAAAAATCATGCTAGTAAAATGTAGTGGAAAAATGTTAGAGATTTGGGAGTAGTTAGATGATTCAATGCCAGGAATAAATATCATTCCGTTTAGGAACAGATTAGAAGATAGACATTAAAAGGATTTTTTTTTCAATATCTTTTTGAATCAAACATCACTAAGTCAATCGTACTTTGAATTGAAATGAAGAAATAAATCTATTTCCACAAATTGAAGTAATTTGACCAAACCCAATAGTACATTTCTGTCAGAGAATGTGGAAACTTATGTATATTCATGGTAAATTATGCATTGGACTTATATATTTTTCTGGGAATATATAGAAAAAGAGAAGGCAAAAAGCATATCCAAAATATCATTTTCATACACTTGATCTTTTACTTTAAGCTCTTTGGATTGTATTCAAGAAGCCATTTAAAATTAAAAGATACTACAATCAATAACATAACCATCTCATCTTTACCATCTCCTTCTCTTTCTTACAGCTTTTTTTAATCTCTTTCTTTTCCATACATAATAGAGATGATACTAGGCCAGACATAGACAGAATGATAACTTGGAATACAGAATACAACCTAGAGAAACTAAAGAAAAAAGTAAAAGATGATTCAACTAAATTTCAGAAATGCAGAATGTGCACAAGCACAGGATACTTTCATGAGCAAACAGAAAAGGTTTAGTGAGATTAGAAGTAAACAGGTGTGATTAAATGAACTCTGCACCTCAAATAGGCATGTAGATATTATTCATTTGAAGTTGTGTTATTGTTTTATTTTTATTTTTTAATATCTTAGGCTGGGTGTGATGACACAGGTCTTTAATTCCAGCAGCTCCAGAAGCAGAGGCAGGAGGATCACAAGTTCAAGGTCAGATTTAGCAATTAAGCAAGGCCCCCAGCAACTCAGTGAGAACCTGTCTCAAAAATAAAAATAAAAATAAAAAGGTCTAGGGACATGCCTCAGTGGTTAATCAGTCACTCCTGGGTTCAATTCCTAATATACCAAAATTGACTGCAAAGATAATACTTTATATTAAAGATTTCAATGTGAAATAATTACATATGTACCATTTTCCATATTATGTTTCATGGTTTACCTATTTTCAGGTTTTAATGATGTTTATGACCTACTACATCCACATACCTGGTATTTGCTATTGGGTCCTTTCTCTTTCCTACAAAATCAAGATCAATTTCCCATGATAAATGAATACATGTAAAATAGAACTTTATGATAAGTTTAATATTCACATGTGTATACACATATTGAATGAATTCATATATGTGCATATCAACTAAATATTTACAAATACTCAGCAACTTGGATGTCTACTTATATGACATATGAGTGGATTATTCATAATATATAATTTATACTTTGTAATTATATAAAATTTAATCATAAAGTAATATGATAAGTGAAAAGTGAAAGTGAAAGTGTTTTTTAACACTTTCTCTGTCCTCCATCTGCAGATCACCATCACTATTAGGAAACTCTTGGTCATGCAAAATTATATTTTGCATCACATTTTTATATTATTTCATTCTATGCTATTTTGTTATTATCTTTTTTGTGTATATATATATATGTATGCATACATAATTATATGCATTCATAATTGTGTGCACATACTATAGTATTAGCACTATGAATGTATAATTGCTTTCTGATAATCATTCATTCTTTATTAATAAATAAAACATTACTTAGAGAGGAATATATAATTAGAAATTACATGTAATGAAAAAAGAAAATAGAAAAGTTATTATATATATATGATGATGTATGAGGATACATATTTAAAAGCAATATTCATAATGTATGGTGCTCATATAAGTATATGTACATTTTATGTGTGTGTGTGTACATTTAGAACAATAGGTGCCTATTGAATCAATTACAATATTTATAATATTCAACTTATTGATTTTTCATTTGCCAAAATTTAAGAAGGAGTCATATCTGCTACAACTGTTTCAATTTGTCTTTCTTTTTCTAACAATTTCCATTTCTATAATGCAATATAATATCATATAGCATGCAGTTGTGTCTGTTATATTGTGCATTATTCTCTACTGATGTATAATGATTTTGTTTTCTTTTAATTTGATATACATAATGTATTTCCTCTCTTTATATTTGTATCACACACCTCATATATTATTATTTTTAAATTAATAAAATTGGATAATTTATTTTTAAATATTCATTCTGTATTTTAAATCAAACTAAAATCTGTATTGTCCTCATATTACTATTTAACTTACTTTTAAAAGTATTTTGGGGAATTGTTCTTTTGTTTGCTTTTTCTTTTTTACTTATTCTTTTCTTCCCAAAATACATTTAGATTTTTTCTTCTGTTTTCTCCAGTAACTTTAGAAATATTATTTTTTAAAAAATGTAATAATCTTTAAAGTCTTCAAAATAATTCCTTACTACCATCAATTTAATTATCAAAGTCAGAACACAGCCTCTAACTTACCATTCTCTCTTTGAGAAAATCATTTACCATTGAAGACTATGCTAAATATGTCAGGGTGATAAACATTCCCAGAAGAATTATGTGATCAAAGTATGCCTTCTTGATAGGAAAGACAAATTACAGCATAATGGATCTGGGGGAGGGAAAGTGAGGCAAAGAATTAGAGGACCACTAGGTCAGTGACTGAGGTGATTGACATCTATGTCCTCTTTTTGATTTTATAAGTCTTAAGCAAAATCTCGAGAAAAATAATGAAATAACATTGTGCATGATGTTCTTTAACACTTTATCTGTCCTCCATCTGCAGATCATCATCACTTTTAGGAAACCCTTGGTCATCTTTGTCATTTAGATCAACACCTTTGACAAAGAAGTGTTAAACCCATGTTGTGTATTCTCTGAGAACTCCCTACATTTTACCATTTAATTTTACTGAATTGTACTTAATGTTTATGTAATTATGTCTGTGTCTCACTGGACTCAATGGACTTCATGAGAGCAGAAATTGAAGTAATTTGAACAAACCCAACTATATGCTCTAGACAATAGAGATGTTAATTTATATGCATGACAAATTTAGTTGAGGGCAGGAACTCTGTTTAATTTCTTCAATATTTGCTTACTGGACCATGCTATGGAAGTCACAACCATTGCATATTCAGTGAATATGCAACTATTAAATAATTGTGTATATTTACTGATATGGAAATGTGTTCCTAAGGTATAGTTAAGGAAAATATTTAAAACACCATGGGTTTAGGTCTCACTTTGTTTAGAAATAGCTATATTGAACCTTTAATCATATTTAAGATATTTAGTAGCATACTATAGCTTGAAAGCATATATATATATATATATATATATATATATATATATATAATTAGTAATTATGTGTTTGGGTGATATAACTAGAGTTGATGTTATTATTCTATCTTAAGTTTTTGTTTCTTGATATTTTTCAAATATTATATGAAAATGCATTACTTTAAAGTTAGAAAATCAAAATTTATTTGGGGAGAAATGTTTTATTGATAATGTATTAAAATTTGATAAAAATAGAATTTTCCCTCATTACAAATTCCAGAAAAGAATATACATTTGAAATCCCTGAAAGGTGACTTAAATTTATGATGAACTTTCAAGAAACAGTTGTCATAGACTAGTAGTAGGAGCCTGAAATAGAGAAGTAACAATACTGACCATAAATAATTGAACACAGACAGCTGATATCTACAGAGATTGAAATGACCCCTGAGTGAATGTATTTATGCTACAGGGAGAAGGTTTCAGTTAGAACATTCCTTATACAGTGATCCTCAGAGCATTTAGTAAAAGCAGATAGAATATGGGGTTTCAGGTATATAGAAATGTGCTATAACACCACTATCTTGGTCTTTTTATATCTCAAAATCTAGATGCAAAAAAAATTTCAGAATATACCCATTGACCAATCTTGCTTTGGCTACTTTTGGACAGGGCTTTCTTCATATCCCTCAAATACCACCCAAAATATAGGCAATATATGCAGCGAGCTGTACCCAAAATTTTACAAGCATTTTCCACATATGCT
Source organism: Marmota flaviventris (assembly GCF_047511675.1). Taxonomy (NCBI): domain Eukaryota; kingdom Metazoa; phylum Chordata; class Mammalia; order Rodentia; family Sciuridae; genus Marmota; species Marmota flaviventris. Next base: position 126,118,453 of record NC_092502.1, on the reverse strand, counting down.
TCCTCAAGAATCACTTCACACAGAGTGTTCCACTAACCTTGGAATAGCATGTATTATGCCCACTAAATGTTTCATGATTTCTCCTGTCACTCTCTCAACTGAAGGAATTAAAAACACTCCATATGCCAGATTCATGATTCCCAAGAAGTAAATGAATAGCTACTATTGCTTGTGTCATTTAAGTACCCTTGTCCCTGTCTTACCTATGTAATGTTGCTTGTTTCTTATTTGTAATCCAAATTTAGTGTAATATATATTTTAGTAAGTTTTTCTTTTTTAAGTATTCTTACAAATTCTACATATACTTGTAGTTCCATGAGAAGTTTGTTTGTATCATCAATGTGTAGAATAAAGTTTCAGTTCTCTTGATCAAACACAGTATTGTTGGGTATAACTGAATGCACTTCAGTATGTATTCTACTCCTGTTTATCACTCTTAATTTTAATGGAAATAATATCAATAGAAAAATTAGTGAAAAAACAAATGTGATTGTATAATGTTTTTGTTATTCTAGGCAACATAATTATTGGTATGGATTAATGCCATTGACAGATTTTTAAAAGTAGAGCAATTTCTGATTTGTATGAACTGGAGAGCAGGAATTTGATCTCAGGGGTATCTAACCTCAATGTCCATGTTCTAAACAACTTTTATCTACACCTCCTCTATTTTTCACTAGAAGTTATATACTCTAAGTTTTATACTCTATACACTTCAGGCAATTCTGAAAAATGGAATTTAGGGTGTGGGAAACTCTTCTCCTAAAAGACGGCAGGAGTAAGAGTTGTGACAGTTGATATCATTGCAAGAACAAGAACTCCTACAAATATACATAACATCTGAGATATATCACAGATAGTGGTTTCTCTTCTCTTCAGGAAAAAAAAATAAACATTAGACTGTATGGAGAGTACAATGGAGAAAAAATAGAGAGTGAAATCAAGGATTCCATTATAAAATACATTTCCAAGTTAATTAGCCTAATCATGAGATATATCACATTATGTCACATTGCACAGCATTTGTCTGGCACATACCAGAAACTTAAGTATATTTTTAGTGATTTTTTTTAATGAAATGAGAACTAGTATATTTTATTTTGTGAGTATAAAATTTTCTGACTTTCTAAAAGTAGTTTAATATTTACTACATCATGGCATATTTCACATGGCTAGTTAGTGTTTATTGAATGGATAGATTAAGAGAAAATTTTACATTTCTTAAAAATATCTTCTTTATCTCTACAGTAGAATTAAATTTTCTGATGATTGAGAGACTAAACATATTTTAAGTTTCCAGTATCCCATTTAGAAAACAATTGGTTATATATTTCAATAAATATCCGATAAATGCCGCCTTGCAATATACTGCAAATTAATTTAGGGAATTGTCACTCATATTGGTATTTATTTTAGCCTAATTTAAAGTATGATAAGTGCGTTCTTAAGGATTGTTCTTTGGATAAAAGCTTGAAATACAAAAAACAGTTCAGCTTCAAGTGTCTCAATTGCATTGCCTGGAACATATGAAAATTCTAATTAGTGAAAGTTATGCAGTGGGTAAATGCTATGCATTCTAAATTATATTTATCCATTACAACTTTGTCATCAAATATTGGATATGGCCTATAGTTAGCGTCACTGTAAATTTGCATTTCAACTGGAGAAAAAGACACCTTCTTTTTGTCTTCACTGATTAACATTTTCAAGCTCTGTAATTTTCTTGCTGCTCAGAGAAACAAAGCAAGCCAAGCTCATACAGAAAGCCTATTCTCCAAGATATAAATATTTGCTATTCAGAAAACCTCAATGAGGGTTTAGTTATTTTAAACTAAAGAAAGAAAATTACTAGTAATGATTGGTTTCAGCTAACGAAATGCTTTTATGCAAATATGTGAACCCTAAATATGACCTGGAAACAAAAGACTGCTTAACAGTTACTATTAAGCAATACATTAGTAGATCAATTAAACAGAACTTCTTTCTAATGAGTATGTGGTACATGGGTTGCCATAGAAACCTGGAAAGGCAAAGCCCTTGAATGCTAATTTATTATTATAAGACTGTAAAATACTTTAGATGTGTTGGTGGCTGGGAATAACTGAAGTTGAAATAGGTCACTTTTGAGGAACAAACTTATTGTATTATCAGGTAGCTTTGCAAAGACAATCTACTAGATTCTATCTCCTGATTCTTCTAGTATTTGAGTACATCATTTACTTACACCATCTGCCTGGGCATCACTTTCAATCCAGATCTATGTCTTCCTGTTATTATTAATTTTGATATGCCTCAACTTTAGATTGTTCTAAGAAAAGATACATATGAAAGTATTGATATATTACCAGATCTCCTTTTTGTATTATTTTTATAAAGTAAATTGCTACCTACTCCCACTGTTGTATATCACCATCATTCAGTTGGATTTTAACATATGTGCAGTTGTGCAGAGGAGGGCACATACAGAACTGGGTAGCACAAGAAGTCAAATTGCAAAGCAGGCCCAGTGGCAGCCTGTGTCAATGCCATCAAGAGATCTAGAGATAAAATGGTCCTTCCAAGTTATGCTCTGTGGAATCAAGAATGCTATAACTTTATCCTACTCATTGATAAGTAATTGAAAGCAGGTTATCCAGGAAGGAATGTGACCTTAGCCAAAGCAGTTATCTGTCATTGAGACCACAGCTTCCTTACAAACTTATGGCACACTGAAATGAAATATGGTAGCAAATCTTCATGTGCACCACAACATGCTTAAAACCAAGAATAAATGCAATTGTGTACAAACTGAGAACTATCTTAATATTATAGTTGATAACACTTTTGTGCCATTTGATCTTTGTTCATAAAGATATTAGGAAGTTTCAAAAATATCAATGTGAGTTGAAATAGTAGTATATAATGATAAAAAGTGTAAATTTTACATTGGCAAAAGAAGTCGATGAAAAAAAATTGCAGATGTACATTGAATAAAAATGGGACGATTTAAGTAGGGAAGTGGTAAAATAGATTCTAGATATGATCTAATAAAAATTATTACATCTGCTTAAGTGGGGGTTAAAGAGATTGCTATAGTTAAAAAGTATATACAAATGCTACAATGATTTATTTCTTTTCTTCCCTTCCTCCTCTCTCTGTTCCCTTCCCTCTACTTTACCTATGTTTCTGCTATTTACTTGTAGTTTTTAAATTAATGGCTTGTAGGTATACATAAAGGTCAGATTTATTGTAGTATAATCATATATGGACATAGGAAAGTTGGGTCAAATTCATTCTGCTTTTCTGCTTTTCTACCCTTTTATCCCTCCTTTATCTCCCTCAATTATCTTACTCTATCCCACTCATCTCCTATTTTGTTCAAATTCTCCCCTTTCTTTTTCTTTATTTTGGACTAGTTTCCACATATCAGAGAAAAGAGTATATGGGATTATTTCCCAGGTTCTCTATTCTGTTCCATTGGCCTATGTGTCTATTTTAATGACAATACCCATGCTATCTTCTATACTATAGGGTTGTAGTATATTTTGAAGTGGATTAGTTTAATACACTCAGGTTGCACTTTGTTGTTGATGATGTTATTCAAGATTTTTTTTTGACTATTTGGAGTCCTCTGTGGTTTAAGTTGGTATTTTGATAAAGATTGCATTAAATATAAAGATCCCTTTGGGTAGTATGGACATTTTTAATAATATTAATGATTTTGATCCATAACCATGGGATATATTCCATTTATTTGTGTCTTCTTCAATTTTAGTAATCAATGTTTTGTAGTTTTTATCATTAAGGTCTTTTGTACCCTTGGTTAAATTTATTCCTAGGTTATTATTTGTAGTTATTTTAAATAGGGTTGCTTTCTTATTTTTTTCCAGATAATTTACTATTGGTGCATAGAAATGTTACTGAACTTTATGTGTTGATTTTGAATCCTGCAACTTTAATGCATTAATTTATTTATTCTCAGTTTTTTTTGTGTGTGTGTTTATGTATACAGTGTTTAAGATCCTCTATGTACATAGTCTGATAGTTTGAAAATAGAAACTTCTCAATTTCAATTTATCCAAATTTATTTCTTTTCTTCCCTAATTTTTCTGGCTAGCACTTTAGAGTAAAGTGATTAACAATACAGGCACCCAGAATATACATATGATCTCTTCATCAAATATGGAAAAAACAGAATGCCAACATATAAGAAATACCTTTTTAGTTGATTCCAACTCTTGGCTATTGTGAATACTGCTGCAAAGAATATAGGAGTGGAGGTATCACTTTGATATTTTAGCTGTGACTCAGTCTAGTAAACATTCTCTCTTCATTCCTTCACCTCCCCTCTCTTACCTGGCCTCTGGTGAATACTATTCTATCACTTAGTTTTTATTTTAAATTTATATCTTTGTTCTAATCAGTTACACATGGAAGCAGAATGCTTTTAGATTCATTGTCCACAATTGGAGAATAATTTTTGACTCCTCTGGTTGTACCCAAAGTAGGGTCTTATCATCTGTGAAATCATACATGTACCAAGGGTAATGATATCTGTCTCATTCCACCAACTTTCCTACCTCCATGCTTCCTTTGCCTCCCCTTTTCCCCATTCAAAATTTCTCCACTCATCCGATGCCCTCCTTCCATTATGGATTAGCACGCACTTATCTGAAAAAAAAAGAAAAAAAAAACACAAACATTCAGCCTTTGGTTTTTTAGGATTTTCTTACTTTGCTTAGCAAGATATTCTCTAACTCCATCCAATTACCTGCAAATGCCATAATTTTATTTTCTTTTATTGATGAGTAATATTCCATTGTGTATATATACCACAGTTTCTTTATCCATTCATCTATTGAATGACATCTAAGTTGGTTCCACAGTTTGGCTATTGTGAATTGTGCTGTTATAAACATTGATGTGACTGCATGAATGCAGTATGCTGTTTTTAAGTCCTTTGGGTATAGGCCAAGGAGTGGGACAGCTGGGTCAAATGGTGGTTCCATTCCAAGGTTTCTAAAGAATCTCCATATTGCTTTCCAGATTAGCTGCACCAATTTGCAGTCCCACCAGCAATGTATGAGTCTGCCTCCCCCCACCCCATCCTTGCTAACACTTATTGTTGTTTGTTTTATTAATAAATGCCATTCTGATGGGAGTGGGATGAAATCTTAGAGTAGTTTTGATTCACATTTCTCTAATTAGTAGAGATGTTGAAATTTTTTTTTTCATATATTTGTTGATAGATGTATATCTTCTGAGAACTGTCTGTTTAGCTCCTTAGCCTATTGATTGGGTTATTTGTTTTTTTTGTTTTTGTTTTTGTTTTGGTGTTAAGTGTCCTTTATATATCCTTGAAATTAGTGATATATCTGACCTGCATGTGGTAAACATTTGCTCCCAATATTAGGCTCTTTGTTCACCTAGTTGATTATTTCCTTCTCTGAGAAGAAGCTTTTTTAATCCATCCCATTTATTGATTCTTGGTTTCATTTCTTGAGCTTTAGGTGTCTTGTTAAGGAAGTTAGGGCCTAATCCCACATGGTAAAGATTTGGGCCTACTTTTTCTTCTATTAGGCATAAGGTCTCTTGTCTAATTTCTAGGTCCTTGATGCACTTTGAGTTGAGTTTTGTGCATGGTGAGAGATAGGGATAGGTAGAGATTAGATAGATAGAGATTAGATAGATAAATAGATAGGGATAGTGAGAGATAGAGATTAGTTTCATTTTGCTGCATATGGATTTCCAGTTCTCCTAACACCATTTGTTGAAGAGGCTATCTTTTCTACAATGTATATTTTTGGTGCCTTTCTCTAGTATGAGATAACTCTATTTATGTGGGTTTGTCTCCGTCTTCTATTTTATACCATCAGTCTACATGTCTATTTTGGTGCCAATACCATGCCATTTTTGTTACTATAGCTTTGCAGTGTAGTTTAAGGTCTGGTATTGTGATGCTTCCTGCTTCGTTCTTCTTGCTAAGGGTTGATTTGTCTATTCTGTGTCTTTTTTTTTTTTTTACAAAGTAATTCCATGATTGTTTTTTTTTTCTGTATCTATATTGAATAATATTGGGACTTTAATTGGAATTGCATTGAGTCTGTGTAGTGCTTTGGGTAGTATAGCCATTTTGACAGTGTTAATTCTGTCTATTCAGGAGCAAGGGAGATCCTTCCATGTACTAAGGTCTTCTTCAATTTCTTTTTTCTTTTCTTTTTTTTTTTTAATTGTGTGTTCCTTTGGTTTGAAACTCTGTGCCTTCCTCTATCCCAATAAATCTTAGATTTGGTGTTTTGATGTTATCCCATAATTCTCAGATGTTCTATTCATGGTTACCATCTTCAACTGCATGGTCAACCTTATTTTTCAGATAGTATATTTTGTCTTCATTGTCTGAGGTTATGTCTTCCAAGTTATCTAGTCTTTTGGTGATTCTTACTATTGGGTATTTGATTTGGTGTAGTGTTTCCTTCATTTCAAGGATTTCTGAGTATTTATTTATTTATAAATTTCTCTTTCTTGAAGTTATCTTTTGCTACCTGTATTTTCTCTCTTATCTCTTTGTTGGCATGACCTATAGTTGCCTGTATTTTCTCTCTTATATTTGTTAGTGTGATAAATTTTTGCCTGTATTTGCTCTCTTAGGTTATTCTTTAATTTTAAGAATATTTTAATTATGTAAATTAAGAGTATTCATGATCTTTTCATCAATTATGTAAATTCTGAACTCTTTCTCTATAATTTCATCTACTGCACTGTCAATGAATCCTATTGTTATAGATTATTGGATTGTTTGGGATATTTTCCTCCCTTGTTTTTTCATGTTGACTATGTGTCTTCTTCTTTTGCAGTGCAGATCTGAGGTACTGCAGTTTCTTCCTTGTGATATTGTAGCATTCCCAGGTTACAAATAACTCACCTTTAAGGGGGAGATCAATGTTTACAACATCTAGTACAACTAATATGCAGTCATAAATCAATTAGCTTCTATTTAGACACAGTTTTTCTGTTATAAAGAAAAATTACAAGTATTGTTACCTTCCACCATATAGCCAATAGGTTTGCATAAGGGTTTACTTATTCTTGTGGTGGACAGAGAGCGAAGGGGGGTTAGGATGTTGTGTTTATGAAGTAGGATGTGAGAAAACAGAGGTATTAGATTATAGGACAAGTGAAAGAGGAGTCAATAGAAGTTGGCTGTTAGCAGGAGAAAAAAAAAATAGAGGTGACCCCTGCAAGGATCCCTATTGCCTTGGCAATAGAATGGTAAATGTCAACTCACCTAGAAGGAATACCTCTGGTTTAACTGGGCCCTCAGGGACCTAGGTGACATCTTCCAGGTCATTTTTGTTGTCTCGAGATATCAGCAGCCACATCCTTGGTTGGTGGTGGCACTAGCATTGAGCCTGTATGTACCTTACTGTTGGGCTTCCAGGCCTCAGTCAGTTTCCTAAGATGGAATCTGCCTCAAATAAATATGGTAGAGGTGGCAACAGAGGATATCCAAAGACGATGTGTAGGTATCCCAAGATGGAGGCAACCTCTTTCAAAAATGGGGCTGGAAGGATGGGTTGTGCAGTGGCATTGGGTGGCCTGTTAGGTGAAGACACACTCTGGTGTGCAGTGCTGTAATGGGCAGCTGCCTCCTGTTTGTTGTCCCACAGTGGAGATTACCTTGTGGGAAGGGCTATGGTGGTGGCCACAATATCCCAAAATGGAGGTGTTTTGGGTACAGTCACATGTTGGTGTATAAGAAACCATAGCATGGTGTTTTCCTCTCCTCACAGGTGTGTTGTTCCTGTCTCTGGGCAAGGTGGCCTGTGGCTCATTTTTTTAGGTTTCACCTGTGAAAGAAATAATGCAGCATTTGTCTTACTATGTTGTCTTATCTCCTTGAGCATTATGATCTCCAGTTCCATCATGTGACAGGATTTTATTCTTTGTATGAATGAATAGTATCCCACCTCATAGATATACCATATTCTCTTTTCCTTTCCCCAATACTTATGTGGAATAAGAGTGAATATAATTAACAATAGTGTATCATATAATTTAAAATTGATGAAAAGATCATGAATATTCTCATCACAGATAAATGATAAATATTTGAGATGATAGATAATCTGATTATCCACAATTGATAAATAAACAATGCATATTTTATCAAGATATCACACCTTAACCTCATAAAGATATTCAATTATTATCTGTCAACTTCCAAGGTTAAAAATAAAATTATTTTATTAGAAAACACATGAGTAAACATGCAGTATTTATAATAACAGTATAAAGATATAAACAGTAGAATCAAAAATGATTTCTTGGGCTGGGGATGTGGCTCAAGCGGTAGCGCGCTTGCCTGGCATGCATGCGGCCCGGGTTCGATCCTCAGCGCCACATACAAACAAAGATGTTGTGTCCACCGAAAACTAAAAAAAAAATATTAAAAAAAATTATTTCTTGCTTAAATGTATGAAAAACATGTATGCCTGAGAAACTATGAAATTATAGATAGGTACTTTTAGAAAAAATAAATAAATCTCCACCATTTAAGTTTGTAAGAATTTAGATGTGGAGGAGAATAGAAAAATACCAAAAACTCACACACAAAAAAATAAATTAAATACCAGAAAAGTAACACAAAAATAAGTGAAATACTGTGATGTCACAGGAGTGTTACTTTCATAGAATGGACTCCTATGTTGAAAACAGTCAAAGGATTTTTGCATCTGATTGAAAATTAGAAAGGAGTTAGGCTAGTATCTCACAGATTTGGGCACAAAGATAAGGTCTAGGAATAGCAATTTTATAGTATCACACATGTTTATGAGATACTTTCAGCATAATACACACTGACATCAATCACATTAATTTTAATTTGAAAAACATCATCTTTAACTTTCACCAGGGAACTCCACATGCCTAGAGAATAAGGAGGACTTTAAGGGTTACATGTAAAACTAAAATCTAAAATAACCATGAAAATAGGAGTGCATTTTCTATCACAGTGTTTCACCTTCAAGAGGTAAGTTCTTGAGGACAGATTCCTCCTGAATTAAAAAAGCTATAACTTGACTTATCAAGTCAAAGACCAAAACAGGTGATAATGAACTTCAAAACAATAAGTAATTTGCATATGCATGTCAAGAATTTCTAGAGAAATTTAGAGACATTAGTCTAAACTAATGGATATAATAAGGAAATGCATTAACTATTTGAAAAAATACATTATTTATAAAGCATGCCATATATATCACATAGTTTCTGTGTATCAGTTTTACCAAACAATGAAACTCAGAATTTTTCACTCTTTTTATTGTTCACCCATTTTTTAAATGTTTTTTAAACTGTGGATGGACACAATACCTATTTATTTATTTTTATCACCCATCTCATCTCTAGCAGTTTATCTCTAATAGATATTGCCAAATAATGAGATAACTTCACAGGTCTGATAAGTGTAATATTCTGCATTATGTACAGTTTCCTTGGCTTTTCCCATTTGTATAAGCATAAGAACAACTCCACTATCATTTCAATATCAATGGCATATTTGAAAAGTTGTCCTGTCTTTAAGCTATTTGGCATTTCTGTAATGGCAATGGTATATGATTAAACCTGGAATGCCAAAAGGTATGCTCATTCTAGTAGTGTGTATGTGGGTGTTTAAACCACTTTTTGTTTACAGTTGAAGTTTTGCTTGTGGTTCATGTGATAACTAATGTTAAAATAAATACATTTAATCATAATAAGTTTCTTTGTGAAGCATGTGTATGTTTGATAATGACTTGTATTAGTGATAAAACTTCTAACTTATTTAAAGAGCCTCAATGAAAGCCCCTAGAGCCATATCCACCTTTTTTAAGCATCAGTTAATTATGTGTTTTTCTTTATATAAAAATATTCAAAATCGGTTCTGGACTTGTTATGGTTTTGAGATGTACTAACAAAGTTAAAAATTGTAACCATGGGAGGGAAACAAGCTTAACACAGAACTCTAAAGAAAGGGCAATATTAGTTCTTAAATGATCATTTGGAAAAGGGTAAATAATTTTTCTGGCAAGAACTGAGTAACTTCTAAGTCAAAAGGGTCACAAAATGATGGGGATTTTGTGGACAGAGCACCATTAAAGTCATCTGTGTTAGAATAATAGGCATAAGACAGAAGGGTAACTCATATGACATTTGATTCAGTTTGAAAAGTTCAAAGACTTCAAATCATTATAGTGAAGAATTGATGTAGTTTTGTCCCTTAGCACTAAAATATAATTTATATAGAATAATATATTTGTTTTAGTAAAAATGTTAAGGTCTTACTAATGGTCCAAATGAATTGAGCTTAACAAGAGCGTTAGGAGTATGTGTGTGTGTGTGTGTGTGTGTGTGTGTGTGTGTGTGTGTATAAAATTTTTGCTCCTGATTTTTCTCCTTCTTTCCAATCCACCCCAACATAACATTATATTTTTTCTTAAAACTTCATTAAGTCATTCAAAAATAATATTTTGAGAATAAAAGATATGTAATTTGGAGTGATTATTTTCAAAAGAATTATAAAAGCATTTTCTATGAATTTTTGGAAATGTTCTCCTTATGCACTTGGATCTTATATCTATAAATTCTTATGATTGCCCAGCTAATTTAGTTCTAGAATAATATTTTTTGAATGCTATCCTGTGTATTTTCCCCTCATTTTACTCATTGATAATTTATACAAAATAGTATCTCTGTTTTATTTTTGTTTTGTCTATACTTCACAGAGCTCTGATTTAACAATGCATCTGAATGCAAGAGGAGAAATAACTGAAGGATATCACAATGCCGTTGAGGCTGCAATAGTGATGTTGTCCTTTATCACTCTGGTGTGTGTAATGAGTGGAATTCTGAGTTTCTTGCATGGCCAAGAAGGGTGAGGAAGTTTGGAGCATCAATTGCGAGTTCTCAGGAGGATCACCATGAAGGGAGGTGAGGTTTGCCGGCTTGGCTGTTGATTAAGTGGGAGTTAGAATAGGGCTAATAACCTCTGGTGCCATCAGAAGCTAACGGAAAAAAGAAAGAAGTAAATGAAACTTGGGGATATCTTCCATGCTGACAGTACAACATTGAGCTGAAGACATTTAACTACTGGACTTTGTAGAACAAACAGCTCAAAAGAAGTCATTTATTTTCTTTTTCGTGAGGCAGGTAAGCTACATGCAGCTTTTTGAGACCTCAGGGCAAAAGTAAAAGGAGTGGTAGGGAAAGAAAAACTCTTGAAGAAATTGAGTTGGAGTTAAAAAGGAAAAAAAAATGTTTCGCTTTTGGAAAATACCAGTTTGTTTTCTAAATATTAAGATTTAAGTTATAGATTGTGTTTCTGTGTGCTTGTTTGTGTTTCTGCTATCAATGTCAATGAGAGGGTGGCTATCCAGGCTATCCAGAAAGGTGAGACCATAAACAGAAAGTAGAGATTAAAAGCAAGATCATTTCCATTGTTTTTTTTAATTAAAATTAAAATCTTGATGAGGGAAGATACAAACCCTTAATATGCCCATTTATGGGTATTATACATTGGATAAATATCACATTTATATCCTAATACTCATTCAATCTAGGTTTTATTGTTCACTTTTCAAAACAAATGATAACCAAAGTAACTTATGATGAAAAATATCTAAGTTTATAATTCTTTGGAAATTAGAGGAAAGATCCTGTAACTGTGCTGCCCAATATGGTATACACTAGCCTCATGTACATTTAAGCACCTGAAATATGGACAGTCCAAATTAAGTTGTGCTCTAAGTATAAAGATGGCATTGGACTCTATCTCCAAAAGCATTTTAATGATGATTAGATGGTTAAATGACAACATTTTAAAAAAATTCCAATGAAATAAATTATGTTTTACAAATTGATTTCATTTCTTCTTTTATGTAAGCATTGGCATCTATTTTTAAGATGAAATTATTGAACGCTTACTATGTATCACGGGGAATGCCATGTACTAACTTTCTTGATAAGTCTAAAAGGTAATTCACTCAACTGCACAAGATATGACATATGAAATTAAAAAGAAATGAAATTAAGAAGAAATTTTTAGCAATTTTGTTTAGAGTCATCATTGTTTGTCCTTTTGTACAGTCCATCATTTGTAAGAAATTTAATGTGGAGAATTTTTCTTCCAATCTATATCTCTTCTAAAAAGAAGGTAATAAAATATCATGTACTATCACATATATTTAATAAATATACTTTAATAATAAGCATAATTACAACTCTAAATTATGTCAGGATCATTGTGGTCTGGTTTAAAAGTTGTTATGTTCTAAACCTAGAGTATTAGTTGTTGATTCAGAATAGGACCAAGACCAAGGAAGGTACTTACTCTTCAGCAATACTCCAGAAGGTTAATGCAAATGTTGGAAAAGAAGGGTAATAAATTGGCCATATGTTAACTAAATTAGTGACTGAGTCCATTGGATAGAGATAAATGGAAGAGTGGAGGAAATCAGACAATTCCTAAGTATTATAAAGGAAATAGAAGGATAATACATATGAGGAAAGGAACTACACACACACACACACACACACACACACAAAGAGAGAGAGAGAGAGAGAGAGAGAGAGAGACGTGGGGGGGAACAGTCTAGGTTGGATGTACAGAGAAGGATGGGGTTGTAGTTGGAAACTCAAATTAACATTGGTGGACAGTTTAGAAGTGCTCAAGAGACATGAAAAAGCTATATGACCAGAACATACAATTAGAAGCTAGACTTACAAGAGGAAAATCTTGCCAAGGATGTAAAATCTAGTTTATTATGGGTTTCTAGGCCATTGATAAGGCGAACTAATTCTGTTTGTGGCAAATTGAAAGCTGTAATATATACTTCAAGTACTTGCCAACCCAGCTTCCAAGCTTCTTTCAGGGATAGAACTTTGATATTTCTTTTAGAAAAATTTCATTGAAGACTGCCCAGGAAGACCAAAGTACTCCAATTTCTCCTGACAATCATGCAACTTTTTACAAATTTGAAAACTGAGCCAAACAATCTAAGGAGAGCAACCAGTTTGATTGAATGTCCTCTTTATTGTACTCTTTGCAGGCATCATTCATATACCCATCTATTTACAGCTGAGCAGATTGCAGTTCTTGTATTGAAATCTTAGATTTTACTGGGCCTTGCTTGTATACTATATTGCTCCATACTGCCAGTCATATATATATATATATATATATATATATATATATATATATATATATATATATATATATTCCTCTATTCAATTCCCATATTTTGATTTGGATATCTAGTAAGTATCTTAAACCTAGCATGTGTAAAACAAATTTCTGATTCCCATATCTAGACTTTCTGGTCCTTCAGTAGTCTCTCCAGATTCTAGAAAAGGTGATATCAGACATCAAGATGATCTGGCTAAATATTTTGATAAATTACTTAAATTACTTGATTATTCTCTTTCTTTGATTTTCAATAAGAAAAATATCACAAATCCTGTGGTTCTACTTTCAGGTATATCCAGATTCCAATTATTCCATTTTTGAGATTTTTTATTTTGAGGATTTAACCCAGGGGCTCTTGAGCCCTGGTACCATAGAGTTACATACCAAGCCCCCATCACGCACACTTTTTTTGAAATAGGGTCTCATTAATTTGCTTAGGGGTTGCTAAGTTCCAGAGGCAGACCTTGAATTCTAGATCCTCCTGTCTCAACCTCCTGAGCCTCTGGAATTATGCTAGGGTTATATCATTATGCCTGACTCCAATCACTTCTTAATGTTACAATTAATAATGCTATCCATTATTGGAGTTTTGCATTAAAATTATAAATAACACCCCTTTTGACCTATTTATTTATTTGTTTGTTTATTTATTTTTACCAGAATTTTTCAATATTACAGAAAAAAAAAACAATGGCCCTAAAGGTAAATTAGTTTATCTCAATTTCCTATTTAAAATTTATATGATTCCAATTGCTTGCAGAATACCCTTCACTCTTGCAAAGTTTAACAAACAGAGACCATTTTTTCCACCCCTTATACCTCATACCTCATCTTATACACATCTTCTTCAGGGTCATCCATTTGTCTGTGTCCATACACACAAAATATACTACTTTACTGGAGCCTTTCCCCTTTTCTTGCTACATGTAGACTGTCTTTCCACATGATGTCACACACTTGCTTCATTCATGCCTATCATTTAAGTTAAAAAATATAAATTTGGTGAGAAGATATTTGTCTGGTTGTTTTTCACAGCTTTATCATACTTAGTGATAAGAATTGCACTTAATGCATGCATAAATGAATAGATGAAGTAAGGAATGAATAAAAAGGTGAATGAAGAAATACTATTAGTAGGTAACTTAACAACTAAAATTGAAGCCCTTTTTCAATCTTTATGCAAAATCTTTTCAAATACATCCAAGATTCATAAATTTATAAAGCATGTAGTCTCTGGATTAGGATAAGCCAAATTTTTAATGATCACAGTAAAAATATCCTTTCTAAGAAACACATAATATAAAAATCTATAGTACAAAAGATTAATATTATTCAATACATAAGATGTTAGTAGGTATTTTTTTTGAGAAAAGTAGAGAAAGAAAATCTCATTTTTTTATTAAGAAGAAAATTGCAGAAAAGATATGTAGATCCAGTCACCAATGACATTTCATTCAGTTTGACAATAAAATTAAATTAAATTCATGATATTCTTACTAAAAAAAGGTTGTTCACACACTTTTATAGAAAAAGTGTAAAGTTCACCACTTTTTGAAGAAAATATTGATATAGTATTCACCAAAATTAAAAGTATCTGGTAATTTTATCTAGTAATTTTACTGTTATGAATTTAACTCAAGTACATTCTCATAGTTCATTAATTTATATTCACAAGGAAGCTTGCTGCATTTGCACATAGCATATGGAATCAACAGTATAAATAATTTGGATACTGTTTAAGTGTGATACATTCAGTAAACCTAATAAAACTCAATATAAAGTGATAGTTGTACATGTGTGGACAGACAAATGAGCAGAAAGCAAAAACCTAGTTCTTGTGGTGAAACGCAAGGAACTGCATACTTTATATTTACCTTTTTGTAGTTTTTAAAAGAAAAAAGGGGAGCATTCATATAATTTATGTAATATAATTATATGTTTTTTTTTTCTTTTCTGTTAAGAAATAAATGACATTTATATATTTTTAAAAATATATTTAGTTGTAGATGGACACAATATTTTTATTTAATTTATTTATATGTGGTGCTGAGGCTTGAAACCAGTGCCTCACACATGCTAGGCAAGCATTCTACCACTGAGCCACAACCCCAGCCCAACATTTATATTTATGGTGTTTGGGAGGATGGAAGATTTTCCTCTATTTAAAATAATTAATATTGATTATTCCATACAATTACTTAATTTTAAAATTTTCTTTATTCTGTAAAAACTCATAAATCCTCAAAATTGGACAATAAATTGAAGTTTTTCAACCCATCACTTAGTTTAACATTATCAAAATCTCACCAGTCTTTCCAATTGTACAGAATAGAGATTGTAGACACTAACTCACATAATTACAGTTATCTCATATTAAACAAATGTGCCAAAAACATTCATTGGAGAAAAGATAGCCTCTTCAACAAATTGTGCTGGAAAAACTGGAAATCCATATGCAATAAAATGAAAACCCCTATGTCACATGATGCACAAAACTCAACTCAAAGTGGAGCAAGGACCTAGGAATTAGACCAGAGACCCTGCATCTAATAGAGGAAAAAGTAGGCCCAAATCTTCATCACATCGAATTAAGCCTTGACTTCCTTAATAAGAATCCTATAGTGAAAGAATTAAAATCAAGAATCAATAAATGGGGTGGATTCAAACTAAAAAGCATCTTCTCAGCAAAAGAAACAGTGAGGTGAATAGAGAGCCTACATCTTGGAAGGAAATTGTTGCCACTCGCACATCAGATAGAGCACTAATCTCTAGGGTATATAAAGAACTTAAACAAGCTAAACACCAAAAACAAACAAACAACAACAAAAATAAAACCCAAATAACCCAATCAATACATGAGCCAAGGAACTGTACAGACACTTCTCAGAAGATGATATACAATCAATCTACAAATGTATGAAACAATGTTCAACATTTCTAGCAGTTAGAGAAATGCAAATCAAAGCTACTGTAAGATTTCATCTCACTCTAGTCAGAATGACAGATATTAAGAATACAAACAACAATAAGTGTTGACAAGGATGTGGGGGGAAAGGTACACTCATACATTTTTGGTGAGGCTGTAAATTGGTGCCGTATCTGGAAAGCAGTATGGAGATTCTTTAGAAAATTGGGAATGGAACCAACATTTGACCCGGCTATCCCACTTCTTGGTCTATACCCTAGGGACTTACAAACAGCATACAACAGGTATACAGCCACGTCAATTTTTATAGCAGCACAATTCACAATAGCAAAACTGTAGAACCAACCTTGATGCCATTCAGTAGATGAATGGATAAAGAAACTGTGGTAAATATATACAATGTAGTATTACTCAGCAATAAAAGAGAATAAAATCATTGCACTTGCAGGTAAATGAATGGAGTTGGAGAATATCATGCTAAATGAATTCTGACAATCCCAAAAAGCCAAATGTGGAATGCTTTATCTGATATAAAGAGGCTGACTCATAGTGGGGTAGGGAGAAGGAGCATGGGAGTATTAGAGGAATTCTAGATAAGGTAAAGGGGTGGGAGGGAATGCGAGGGGTTATGGGGTTAAAAATGATGGTGGAATAACATGGATATCATGACCCTAAGAACATGTATGAAGACATGAATGGTGTGACTATACTTTATATACAGCCAGAGATATGAAAAAAGATGTGCTCTATATGTGTAATATGAATTTTAATGCATTCTGCTGTCATATGCAACAAATTAGAATAAAAAATAAATAAAATAATGGTTCAAGCCAGGAAAAAAAAAATCTCACCAGTCTTTTTTGCATTGAAGTTTTTTTTTCCTCACCACATAGCTTTATTGGAGCGGGATGATAAAAGTATATGTTTCAATTTTCTTCCTTTCATTACAATGTATTTTTAAAATACAGGTGAATCTATGGAAATGTATTATATAAATGAGGGGGTAATTATGAGAGATTAATAATGAAAGCAAATGTTCAACAAGGATAACCCTGCAGTAGTCTATAGGAAGGGGAGTGAGTATTAGTGGCCTTCATGTAATGCTACATAGTCCTGTGTATTCCTTCCTAAACCTTCCAATAATCCTTTTGATTCTTCCATTGTTTCAACAAATGCCATCCTTACTTCACCAAGTAATTAAGAAAAAAAAAAAACCCATAAACTAAGTGCAAATTTTAACTCATTTTTATTATTTCAATAGAAATGCTATTAAGACAGTTGTAGAGCCAAGTGCAGTGGCACACACTTGTAATCTCAAAGGCTTGGTAGGCTGAGGCAAGATGACCTCAAGTTCAAACCCAACCTTATCAATTTAGGGAGGCCCTGAGCAACTGGGCGAAACACTGTGTCTAAATAAAGTATAAACAAGGGCTGGGAATATAAATACAGTTATTTCATCCTAGTAAAAGTTGACAAAATACACATTGGAGAAAATATAGCCTCTTAAACAAATGGTGTTGGGAAAATTGGAAATCCATATGTAGCAAAATGAAATTCAACCTCTATTTCTCACTCAATACAAAAATCAACTCAAAGTGGATCAAGGATTTAGGCACTAAAACAGAGACCTTGGGCCTAATAGAAGAAAAAGTAGGTCCAAATCTTTACCACGTCAGCTTAGGATCTGGCTCCTTAACAAGACTCCTAAACCACAAGAAGGAAAATCAGGAATCAATAGAGGGGCGGGATTCAAACTAGAAAGTTTCTTCTCAGCAAAGGAACAATCAATCATGTGAAGAGAGCCTACAGAATGGGAGAAAATCTTTATCACATACACCTCAAATACAGCATTCATCTCCAGGGTATATAAAGAACACAAAAAATTTAACACCACAAATACAACCCAATCAATAAATGGGCAAGGAACTGAACAGGCACTTCACAAAAGA
The DNA here is from genome assembly GCF_047511675.1 of Marmota flaviventris. Taxonomy (NCBI): domain Eukaryota; kingdom Metazoa; phylum Chordata; class Mammalia; order Rodentia; family Sciuridae; genus Marmota; species Marmota flaviventris. The sequence continues at coordinate 126,100,380 of NC_092502.1, read as the reverse complement.
AGAAATAGAATCAATTAACAAATATATGAAAAAGTGTTCAACATCTCTAGCATTTAGAGAAATGCAAATGAAATTTGCACTGAAATCCATCTCACTCCATTCAGAATGGCTATTATCAAGAACACAAGGGCTGGTGTTATGGCTTAGTGGTAGAGTTCTTGCTTTGCATGTGTGAGGCCCTGGCTTCTATCCTCAGCACCACATTAAATAGATAGATAGATAGATAGATAGATAGGCAGACAAACAAATAAATACATAAATAAAACAAACAAGAAAATTAATAGAAGCAACAGTAAATGTTGGCAAGTATGTGGGGAAGGAGGGATGTTACACTTATACATTGCTGGTGGGACTGCAAATTGGTGCAACCACTATGGATAGCAGTATGGAGATTCCTCAGAAAACTTGGAATGGAACGATCATTTGATCCAACTATCTCAGTCCTCGATTTATACCCAAAGGATTCAAAATCAGCATGCTACAGGAACTCAGCTACATCAATGTTTATAGCAGCTCAATTCACAATAGCTAAACTATAGAACCAGTCTAGGTACCCTTAAACAGATGAATAGGTAAAGAAAATGTGGTATATACACACTACAAAATTTGTTATATTACTCAGCCTTAAAGAAGAATAAAATTATGGCATTTGGAAGTAGGTAGATGTAACTGGAGAATATCATGCTAAGCAAAATAAGCCAGTCCCAAAGAACCATAACCTAAATGTTTTCTCTGATATGCGGATGTTAATTCATCATAAGGGAGAGGGGAAGAATAGAAGTACTTTGGACTAGACAGAGGAGAGTGAAGGGAGGGATGCAAGGCGGTATGGGCCTAGGAATTGTTGAGAGCCACAGCCGAAGGGGCCCCAGCAAACTTCCAGCTGCCAGCAATCCAGCTGCCGGCTGAGGATTGGCTCACAGCGGCCCCAGCAACATCTAGCTGATTGGCTCCTCGGCCCCAGCAACATCTAGCTGATTGGCTCCTCTGCGGTGATGCTCATTGGACTGTTTCCCTGCCCTTTCAGACCACGGAGCTGCTCATTGGGGGACTTTTTGGCTCTGCCCACGTGACCCAGCCAATCGGCCTCAAGAGCAGGAGGATTGTGGGAGGTGGAAAGAAGCTTGTGAGGGGAGAGACAGGCTTGTGGAAAGCCGGTGGTGGCAGTTGAGGCTCTGAGGATTTTTCCTGAGAGGCTGTTTTGTTTGGCGTGTGTGGTTCTAAAAATAAAGTTAGTTTCTTTTAACAAGTGGCTTCTGATTGTGCCCAGCCAGACTGCGGCATTTGGTGACTTGCACGGGGAGCGACTGAGGGTAAGTGAAACTGCTCGCCCCTGAGGGCAGGGCGAGAGGATGGGTAGCCATTTTAAGATTCTTCTTTTGTTATTTTGTTTCACTTTTGTTTTAAGTTGCCTGTCCCTGGAGATGTGTAAGATGAAAGAAAAACCACTCACATCTGAGGAACAGATAGGGAGAAAGGACGGATGGACATTTCAGGAGGCTATTATAATGATTTTGTGTTGTTTCAATTTTGTTTCACTCTGTTTCAGTTTTGTTAGGCGTCATCTTGTTGGGTTGTATTATAGTAGAAATACGGGATCAGAAATTAGTAAAAAACAAACTGAAAGAGTGTTAAGTAAATTGTTAGAGGAAGGAGGCATCCCAGTAAAATCAATAGCAGTCAGGGCATACGTTGATACAATACAAAAATGTAGCCCATGGCTTTTTAAGGAGGAGTTGTTAAATATATCACAATGGAACCATCATGGTGAAGATTTAAAAAGAATAGAAAAGAAAAGCCCAGGGACTCTGCCAATTGGCACATTGCCATTGTGGACGTTCATATCTTGTTTGCTTAGTCCAAAGCCTTCAGTTCAGACAATGGTGGAGGAAGGAGAAGACATATTGATTCAAGTAAAAGAGAAGGTCTCTCAAGTTAGTCAGACAGAGGAAAAGATTCAAGTAAAAGAGAAGGCCTCTCAAGCTAGTCAGACAGAGAAAGAAAGTGTAAAACAGAAAAAGCCATCAGGGGGAAAGTTACAACAGGAGACTGCTACTAACACCTTTCTATCACCAGAGGACGTAAGTGTCCAACTAACAAGGCCACCTCCATATGCTGGGAGGTCCCCAACCCCCGCAGTTGATAGTTGGGATCCTGAGACAAGATCTCAAATATTAACATGCCCTGTATTTGAGGCAGGAGGGCAGCGATTTTACCAAGTTTTAAATTTCAAAACAGTGAAGCAGCTAAAAGAGGCTGTAACAACCTATGGTCCTCAAGCACCCTTCACTGTAAGCATGGTCGAATCCATTAACAACTTGAACATGACGCCAGCAGATTGGGCTAATATGTGTAAAGCTGTGCTAAATGGAGGACAATACCTGTTATGGAAGGTTGCCAATGAGGAATTTTGCAAGGAGACGGCTAGGCGAAATGCAGCAGCTGGTTATCCTCAGAGAAATCTAGATATGTTGTTAGGAAAGGGACCTTATGAGGATCAGCAGCAACAAATTGCATATGATCCTGGCGTATACGCACAAATTGCTGCAGATGCAATTAAGGCATGGAAGACTTTACAAGGACATGGAGGTTTACAAGGTCAATTATCTAAGGTAATACAAGGAGCTAATGAACCTTATGCTGAATTTGTAGATAGGCTTATTCAAACAGCTACCAGAGTTTTTGGGAATACAGAACAAGCAATGCCATTACTAAAACACCTGGCTTATGAGCAAGCGAATCGTTGGTGCAGAGATATCATTAGACCATGGAAACATGAAGATTTAAACACATATATTAAATTATGTAGAGACATTAATGAACAAGAGCAAGTCGTGGCAGCTGCAGTAAAACAGGCTTTAGATGCCAGAGACATTAATGAACAAGGGCAAATTGTGGCAGCTGCAGTAAAACAGGCTTTAGATGCCAGGCCAAGAACATGCTACAATTGTGAACAAACAGGACATTTTAAAAGGAATTGCCCCATTGGAGGAGGGTTTAACAAAACTAGGTATCAAAGGAGTAGAATACCAGGTATTTGCCCACGATGCCGTAGAGGGAGACATTGGGCTAATGAATGCCGTTCTCAAACCACCATAGAGGGTACTCCATTATCAAAAAACGAACAAGGACCAGGTGTTTATCCATGATATCGTGGAGAAAGGCATTGGGCTCCATTGCCAAAAAATGGACAGGGGGGCCCAATGCTCCGGGGCCCAAAACCACAAATATACGGAGCACTGGAGGAACCCAGCAACCCCATCAGGGTAGTGCCCAGGACACATTGTCCATCAGATCCCTCATCAGACAAACCAGAGGGAGCGCAGGGTTGGACATCTGCGCCTCCGCCAGAGCAGTACTAACTCCAGAGATGGGAGTTCAAATCATTCCCACAGGGGTGAAAGGACCTCTTCCCAAAGGAACAGTAGGCTTATTATTGGGACACAGCTCTTCTACTCTAAAAGGACTTATGATAAGTCCTGGGGTAATTGATCCCGATTATGAAGGAGAAATAAAAATTATAGCCAGTTCTCCAAAGGGTATATCAGTAATTTCACCAGGAGATAGAATAGCACAGTTACTAATAATACCCAGCCTACATGATAAATTTTCCAGTCGTACTGTAGAAAGAGGTTCCAAGGGATTAGGCTCCACAGGTGTAGATTGGGCTATGCTTTCTTTAAATTTAGATTCTCGCCCCATGCTAAAACTAAATATTCAAGGACATGAATTTAATGGGCTACTGGATACAGGTGCAGACCTTAGCATCATCTCTCGTCAAGAATGGCCAAAACATTGGCCATTACAACAAGCCACTCAAACGCTTCGAGGCCTAGGAGTGGCGACTAATCCCCATAGAAGTGCAATGGTATTAGATTGGAAGGATCCTGAAGGATGTGAAGGAACTATACAGCCATATGTATTGGATCATCTTCCCGTAAATTTATGGGGACGAGATGTCCTAGATCAATTAGGTTTGACATTAACAAATAACATCAACCAAAATGCACCCACTATTATGACTAGACAAGGTTTTAGGAAAGGAAAAAGATTAGAAAAACAAGAACAAGGTATAGCAGCACCAATACAAATAGATCAAGGAACAGACAGACATGGGTTGGATTTTCAGAAAGGGCCACTGAGACAATAAAAATTACTTGGAAATCAGAAAGACCAGTATGGGTTCCTCAGTGGCCCCTGACTAAAGAAAAGATACAAGCAGCCCATGACCTGGTCAAACAACAATTAGCAGAAGGACATATACAACCTTCTGTATCTCCCCATAATACTCCCATTTTTGTCATCAAAAAGAAATCTGGTAAATGGAGATTATTGCAAGATTTAAGAGCCATTAATAATGAGATGGTTATTATGGGACCTGCTCAATCAGGGATTCCTCAGTTGTCTGCTTTGCCAAAAACCTGGTATGTTTTAGTTATAGATATTAAAGATTGTTTTTTTTCAATTCCAATTCATCCTGAGGATAGTCCACGTTTTGCATTTACTATCCCTGCACTGAATCATGAAGGTCCTGATCAGAGATATGAATGGAAAGTACTCCCTCAAGGGATGGCTAACAGCCCAACTATGTGTCAAATTTATGTTAACAAAGCAATCCAGCCACTTAGAAATCAAAATCCTGAACTACAAATATTTCACTATATGGATGATGTATTATTAGCACACAAAGATAAAAACACATTGCTAGAATGTTATGCCACACTTACAAACTTATTAAAAAATTATAATCTAGAGATAGCAATAGATAAAGTACAATTAAATTTTCCAATTAATTATTTAGGAATTCTATTATCCTCAACCATGGTCCGTCCACCAAAAATTCAAATACGAGTAGATCAACTCAAATCACTTAATGACTTTCAAAAGTTATTAGGAGACATTAATTGGATAAGGCCTTATTTAGGTATACCAACAGGAGAGTTGGGACCTTTATTTGATATCCTAAAAGGTCCATCAGATCCAAATTCACCCCGAATGTTAACGCCTGAAGCAAGAAAGGCATTAAAAATCATTGAAACATATATGGAAAATATGCATTTGGATAGAATTGATATAAGTTTGCCTTTATTATTTATTGTACTACCAACAAAAAATATTCCTACAGGAGTATTTTGGCAAGAAGGTCCATTATTATGGATACATTTATCTTATTCTCCTAACACTATTCTTACTAGGTATCCTGAGGCTGTAGGACAATTAATACTCAAAGGAATAAAAGCAGCAAAGAGAGTGTTTGGAATTTCTCCCAATAAAATTATTACTCCATATACTATGAATCAAATTGATGAGTTAGCTAATGAGTTAAATACTTGGGCAATAATCATGTGCAAATCTAATGTTTCATTTGATAACCACTTACCATCTAATCCTTTATTGTCTTTTTGGTCATTTCATCCTGTAATTTTTCCAAAAATGACAAGAAAAACACCTATCATGAATGCTCCAAATATATTCACTGATGGGTCAAATAATGGTACAGCAGCAGTAGTTACCCCTGATCAAACTTTTACATTTTTAGTACCCAAACAATCAGCTCAAAAGGTAGAGCTTAATGCAGTTTTACAAGCTTTTGTGATGTTTAAAGATTCTGTATTTAATTTATTTTCTGATAGTCAGTATATAGTTAATGCTATAATATCTCTTGAAGATGCTGGTAGGATTTCCCCTTCTTCTACTGTTTTCTCTTTGCTTTCCACTATACAAAGTCTAATCTGGGACAGAAAAGATCCATTCTTTATAGGACATATCAGGGCACATACAGGATTGCCTGGAGCCCTTAGTTTGGGCAATGATTTAGCAGATAAAACTACACATGACATACATATTTTCTCTACACTAGAAGAAGCTATAAATTTTCATAAAAAGTTCCATGTCAATGCTAATACTTTACAAAAGCGTTTTAAAATAACTAAGGAACAAGCTAGACAAATAATAAAACAATGTCAAAATTGTGTGACCTTTTTACCACAAGTTAATCTTGGAGTCAATCCTAGAGGATTGATACTTAACCATATTTGGCAGATGGACGTCACACACTTGCCAGAATTTGGAAAATTAAAATATTTGCATGTTACAGTTGATACTTCTTCTGGATTTTTGATGGGCTCCCTTCATGCCGGAGAAAAAACTAAAGATGTTATAGCTCACTGCTTACAAAATTTTGCCACTGTGGGTGTTCCAAAACAGTTAAAAACAGATAATGCCCCTGGTTATACTTCTACCTCTTTTAAACAATTTTGCTCAACATTTGGCATTACTCATATAACAGGAATCCCATACAATCCACAGGGACAAGGCATAGTTGAAAGAGCTCATCAAACTATTAAAATGTACTTATTAAAGCAAAAAGAAGGAATTGGGAAGGGGTATATATTCCCCAAAGATAAACTTAAAATAACCCTTTTTACTCTAAACTTTTTAAATTTGGATTCATCAGGACTTAGTGCTGCGGAAAGGCATATGTGTCCAAAAAATGTGCATAAGCCCAAGGTACTTTGGAAGGATATTCTAACAGGACAATGGAAAGGTCCTGACCCAGTAATTGTCTGGAGTCGGGGGTCTGTTTGTGTGTTTCCACAGGGAGAACAGCAGCCGATTTGGATTCCAGAAAGATTAACTAAAGCGATTTCTACAGACCAAAAAGAAGATGATTTGGCTCAAATCCATAACAACTGATATCCAAAACTCCAGTTTGGCTATTCTTACATCTGCAACAGAACCAGGATGCTTTTTTCAATATCTATTTTATTATTGCCCTTTGCCATATCATGAAGTTCTATTTTGTTTTTTGAGCTCATACAGACCTAGGTTAATGTTTTGCTGATCAGTTCTATTTTTTGACTATAGAGTTTTTAAACATTGCAATGGAGATTTCACCTGTAAAAGTTATAAGGCCTTTACTATAATGTTATGTGTTGTATGTATTATATTATGTGTGCACACTTGTGTTTTGTGTTATATGTTTGAATGTACGTATGTCCATATATCATATATGATGAGCGCTCATGATAAAATGGATCCAAATATTTTTTTTTCACGTGATTTATATGGTTTAATTTAAATTGGGTAAACAACTGTTGAGGATTGTTTCAATATGTAAACAAAAAAGAAGGTTAACAGATCTGTTTGTTTACTTTCACCTTTCCTTTTCATTATATTTAATAATTCTCTTAAAGATAATGTAAATTGTTAAGAAAATTGTTTTCTTTTAGTGCCTTCTGTAATGTTACATAATTTTTTCTTTAGCCATTATTGCCAGAATTCCTATCTTCATCCCAGTGCTGGTGAAGTCAAAGATAAAACCAATCTACAGCTTCTACAATAGCCATCACTGAACTGCTTGCAGAACTTGCCTGGACACATTGTGAGCTCACCTGTATGCATTGTGAACTATCTGTTGGTGCAGCGACTTGTGGTAGTGTTGGGGTATTTTTGCTGATGATGTCACCGGTGGTACAATTTTTCAAAGGAGCCCTCAATTGGCTTAATGTCATGGCATTTTGCATCCTCCTCTACTAGTGATGGTCTAAAATTTGGGGGCCAACAGAGGTGAGGCAAAGAACCTCACCCCCCCACTGGTGCAAAGGCCTATCCACAAGTATAGCTGTATGCTGGACCGGTAGTCAGTGACGGGTATGATCCAATTGCAGTGGTACCAACCTAAGACAGGAGGCTGACGCATACAGGTCAGTTCATCCGATGACGGGTAAGGACCATATGTTGAATTGGACTGCCTAACAGACACGGTCCCTAAGCCACATGCTTGTTGTTTAAACAGAGAGGGGGAGATGTTGAGAGCCACAGCCGAAGGGGCCCCAGCAAACTTCCAGCTGCCAGCAATCCAGCTGCCGGCTGATGATTGGCTCACAGCGGCCCCAGCAACATCTAGCTGATTGGCTCCTCGGCCCCAGCAACGTCTAGCTGATTGGCTACTCTGCGGTGATGCTCATTGGACTGTTTCCCTGCCCTTTCAGACCACGGAGCTGCTCATTGGGGGACTTTTTGGCTCTGCCCACGTGACCCAGCCAATTGGCCTCAAGAGCAGGAGGATTGTGGGAGGTGGAAAGAAGCTTGTGGGGGGAGAGACAGGCTTGTGGAAAGCCGGTGGTGGCAGTTGAGGCTCTGAGGATTTTTCCTGAGAGGCTGTTTTGTTTGGCGTGTGTGGTTCTAAAAATAAAGTTAGTTTCTTTTAACAAGTGGCTTCTGATTGTGCCCAGCCAGACTGCGGCAAGGAATGATAGTAGAATTAATCAGACTTTGTTATTACATGATCTGTATAACTTTATATCATGTACAACCAGAAGAACAAGATGTTATACTCCATTTGTGTATAATGTGTCAAAATGCATTCTCCTGTCTTGTATAACTAATTAGAACAAATTTAATTTTTTTTAAAAAAAATAAGGGCTGGGACGTGGCTCAGTGGTTAAAAACACCCTGGGTTTAATTCCCTGTACAAAAAAAAGAAAAAAAAAGTTGCAGAATTTCAAAAGAAACATAATATGCTTTACCAAGCTTTGTACTCTAAAGAAAATGAGAAATAAGTTATGCTATGTGATGATTATTTTTCTTTTGTTTAATTAAACTTAGTATTTTACCAGAAAGAAAAACAAGCAAACAAACAACAGCAAAAAAAAAGTCAATGCAAAGTAAGCAAGATACTCTATAACATGCTTTTTACTGCCATCATCTCCTGGGAATTTGAAATATGTTCTATGGAACTATTCAAAGAATTCTGAAGACTTTTCCTGCAACGTTAAGGTTAAACTATAAATATGAACTTAAAGCCATATATAAAAAGAGATATATAGAAACAGATTAGATAGTATATTATTTTTGCTACTACTGCATAGAAAATACCAATATCTGGAAGTTTTACAAAACAGAAACTTATTTTCTCACAATTTTGGAAGCTAATAGTCCATGACCAAAATATGTATAGATTCAATGCTTTCCTAGGAGTTTTTCCTTGACTTGAAGATGGCCACCTTCTCCTCATGTCTTCACATTATAATCTCTATGTTTTGTAAGTATTTAAAGCTCCCTTTTTATAACGACAAGGTCAATTTGGATGAGGACACACCCTTATGAACTCATCTTACCTCAGTTGCCCCCTTAAGTCCTCATCCAAATATACAGTTGCATTCTGAGGTAGTGTGTGTTAGGACTTCAACAAATGAACTTCAGAACATATTTAGACCCCCTAAAAGATACATTAATATACTATAGATAGAAAGTAAATGAAGTCTCTTGATATTTCTGATTCAATTTAACTAAATTTTAAGATCCATACAAACAATGACTGTTAGTACTCAGGCTGTTGCCAGTGTTTATTCCTGAGCTTGTACTTAATATTTAATCAATACATGTGAGGCACTGGGTTTAATCTTTAGCACCACATAAAAGTAAATGAATAAAATAAAGGTATTGTGTCCATCTACAACTAAAAAAGCTTTATTAAAATAAATGAAGCACAATCTACAGTAAGCATTATATTAACATATTTATTAAACATTGTACATACAGATGTAACAAAATAAAAGTACTAAAGATTGAAAATATTGTGTAGTAAATATATTCCATGTTTACATGGATGAATATTTAACTGATCTGCATTTCCTGAGTGACATTAGTCAGATATTCCAGAAGACATTTCTCCTTTTATGAAAGCCTCTGGTCAATGGGATCATAAAAGCAGCTGAACTTGACAAAATCCATGCATTGGCTAATCAAAGAAGGGTGATGCAGACCTGTCAAACAAACATAAGTAAAATCTCACATCAGAGTTGAATTTTCAGTTACACTTTAGTGAAGTAAGAAAACCAGAGGCAATCAAACTGATTTTGAAATAAGTCACTCTTTTTTTTTTATAAAAAGTAAACAATCTTTCAAATGGGATGCAAAACAATTGTTTTATATCAAACTGTAAGTTTAAGAATTGTCTCTGCCAATAGCTCACTCAAAGTGTATGTAATGTTTCATCTTTATAGAGTTGATTAACTAAAGCAATAACACCCACATTTCACACGAATAAAATTGTATAGTGATGTTTAAGTACTTAGTTATAAGCATTTCTCTAAAATGTTTTGTATACTATAATGAAAATTTCAAAAACTTGTACTTACTCTACACTTAAAGGGAGTTTATTGCCTGTATTTCCATATAGCATAATGAAATATGCATATTCAAAATCAATAAAAGTGCATATTTTTTCACTAAATGGTTTTGAACTACCCAGAATTGGATTCTTTCCCTTATAAATCTGCTTAAATGCAAGCAGTAACTATGGAATTTATATGAAATGGTTCTGCATGTCTCAGTCTAGAAACAATCATAGAATATAAAATAATCTTTATACCATTAGAAACTTATTTCTAACTGCTGTATATTATATACTGCTATAGAGACCCATCATGCTGTATATCTGTCACTATTTTTTTGTGTGGATGCAGGACTTTCAATACCTAAACCAGGACAGTCCCAGGGAAACTGAGATGCTGGTCACTTAGTGCAACATACAGGGAGGGGATTTTATTATCATAAAAAAGCGAAACCCATCAACCCACAACCAAGAACAACATTAACAACAAATATCATGTTCCAGAACAAGTATTTATCCTGTCTTATCTTCATCATTCTAGAAAAAGCCTTTGAATGAAAGAAATATAATGCCATCTTGGCTAAACTGCTGACCATACTCACCAAAGGTAATAAAGGTTGGTAATGACATTAGTAATGCTATTTGTTCTCCAAGTCCAATCAATTCTATTAACCATTCCTTGAATCTCTTCAATGTGTCATGTTTTCCACATTTCTACTACCATTACCTTTATATGTATAGCTTCATTATTTTTCAAATACTTTTGGAATTACTTCATGTTTTATATTATTACTGTTCAATTCATCTACATTAAATCTGGAATGATTCTCATACTAATTTAAAATTAATCTGATAATGTTATTATTACATGTATTGCTATCAAATTTCCTCTATTTCATCTGAGACTGTGGATTGGGTGACATTTTTCTCAGTTGTCTCCAGTGGTAATACCTTGTGAAACCATATTTTGGTTTTTTTATATTCTTTAAAAAAAAACAGAATGAAATGCCTTAATCTATGTTTCTTCACCTTCTTCATCAGCTGAATTACTGTAATTACAGGTGTTGCATGAGTTTTATCTCATAATTTGTCTCCAAAGACAATAGAGTGTGTCAGCAGAAACTATTAGCATGTGCACCAGGACAATAATCCATTGTTTATTGAGTGTCCATCTAGAAACCTCATTTCCAGAACACCAAAGTTTTATGGCATATCCAATTATGAAAGCAAAACAAAAAATACTACCAAATATTTTCAAACACATCCTGGGCGGAGGGAAACAACAAGATTTAAAAATCACTAGCTAAAAGAAAGGATAGAAATATTTGAAGTTTTAGTACAATTCATTCTATCATGCTCAGATGTTGACAAGACTGACCAACTTTTTTAATCACCATATATCCTGGGTGTATATGTATTACTATGCAATATATGAAATATGGAAATTTTTATATGAAATATATATTGTATATATTTGCACATCTAAAATATTTCTGCATTTATGTACAGATTGTTTCTTGATTTATGATGAGTGCTTCTGGATTTATGATTTTTGTTTCTTGACAAAACCATAATAAGTTGAAAATATTGTCTGTAAGTCTATTTGACATATCTGACCTATTGAGCATTATAGCTCAGCAACACAAACACAGAGTATGGGCTGTCTACCCTAGTGATTTTGTGGCTGCCTAGGAGCTCTGATTCACTGTCCAGCATCAGAAGAGAATATCATGCCACACTTTATATTTATGGGATAAGTATTTCAATTGCATTTTTATTTTGACCTAACTGGAAACTCATATTCAGTAGTGAAAAACAGCTTGTGTAATTTTTACTCAGTTTTCTCCAGTGGTAATACCTCGTGAAACCATATTACATATCAGAATCAGGATGCTGACATTGATACAGTCAAAAGAGATGGTATTTTTTATACTGCAAAGATCGCACACGTTGCTGACACATCCATTTTACTCCTTAACTCCTGGTGAGCACTATGAAATTCTGTGCCATCCAGAACTATAATTTATTATTGTGAGAGTGTTATGTAAATAAAATCATAGAATATGCAAATTTGGGGAATTGGCCTTTTCACTCAGCATGATTTGCCAGAGATTGCACCCAGACCATTGTATCAATAGTGCCCTCTTTTATTGATAAGTGGCATTTCATGCCATGTATGTATGTGCCACAGTTTGCTTACCTGTTGGTTTGAGTGATCTTTTATGTTACTGTCACAAAAAGACATGAAAAGAACAACTTAGAGGTAGAAAAGTTTATTTTGGCTCACCATTTCAGAGATTCAGTTAACAGTTGAACTACTCCTTAGCTCTGGGCCTGAGATGAACCAGAACCGGATGGTGGAAGGAAAGGGCAGAAGAAAGCACCTAAAGAACATAGCAGCCAAGAAACTGAGAGAGCTCCTCTCACCAAGGACAAAATACAACCCCAGAAGGTGTACCCCAGTGACTGACTGTCTCCAGTCACACTCTACTTGCTTATAGTTACTACCCAATTAATCTATATCAGTGGATTAATCCACTGTTTAGATTACACCTCTCATAATGTAATTGACCATTGAAACTTCTTGCATTGTCTCACATAGGAGCTTTTGGGGAACACCTCATATAAACCATAACATTATCCATTCACTAAAAGACTTCTCTGTTGTTTCCATTGTTAGAATATTTTGAATAATGCTTCTATGAGCATTCATAAAGAGGTTTTGATTTGTACAAAGCTTTTATTTCTATGGCATAAATGTTTAGGAGTGAAATAGATGGGCCATATGGTAGTTGTATATTCAGTACATTTAAAGAAAATTTTAGTCTTCCAGAGTATCTATACAGTTTTAAGAAGCCCACAAGCAATGTGTAAGTGATATGAGCTCCCTATATTCTTGACACATTATGATGGTGTCACAGTTCTTTATTTTAGACACTCCAGTAGGTGTATAGAGATATTTGATTTAATTTGCATAATCCTAATAGCTAAGGTTTAACACCTTTTGATATGCCTATTTACCATTTGTATACCCTCATATATCTTCAAGTGTCTCTTTCATGCTTTTTACACATTCTGGTACTTTTCTTTTATTATTGAATTTGGTAATTTATTATATACTCTAAAAACCACTCTTTTCATGCATAAATACTTTGAAAATATTTTCTCCCAGTCTATAGCTATAGCTATAGCTTTTTCTCTTTCTTTCTTTATCTTTTTCTTTCATTCTTTCTTTTCTTTTCTTTTTCTTTTTTGATTTTGATGAACTTGGAATTATAATTTTTTCCTTTTGTGAATTTGCTTTTGGTTTCAAGTCTAACATAACTTGCCTAGTCCTGGATTATAAATATATTTTCTTTTGTTTTCTAAGAATTCTATAGTTTTATATTCCACATTTAAACTATGATTTATTTTAGGATAATTTTCATTTAAATTGTGAGTTGTAATTCAAAATTTTCTTTCTCTTCTTTTCATTAATTGAATTTCTCCTACACTATTGTCAAAAAATAATTTGGGCTTATTCATGTGGTCTCTTTCTGGGTTCTTAATTCATTTCCAATGACTTATGTGTTTATTCTTTGATCAATACCACAGTCTTGATTATTGAAGCTGAATAATGTTTTGAAATTGGGTAGCTGATTCTTCAATTTTATTCTTTCTTTCCAAAATAATTTTGCTATTTGAATTCTTCTAATTTTCCATATACATTTTAGAATAACCTTGACTATGTTACAAGAAATAAGTTTGCTGGATGTGGTTTTTATTCTGCTTCTGTGATTGTCTCATTCATAGGACTTGAGTTCCTTAAACACTGTGAATTTGTCTCTTGTTGATGTTGCCAGTGCCTGGCATATTATTTGGCAAAAGATGGTTTTGAATCCAATATTGGTTGAATAAATTGGATGGCTTATCTTTATGTTAAAAAAATGAACTTGCTGAGATGTTAATAAGGAACTTATTAACTTACATATAAATCAGTAGGGAAGGATTGACATCTTTACTATTTTGTCTTCTAAACCATGGATACAACATATCTCTGCATTTATTTGTAATTTATTTATTTATTTTTTGGTGGGGGAAGGGTACCAAGGATTGAACTCAGGGGAACTTGACCACTGAACCACATCTCCAGCCCTATTTTATATTTTATTTAGAGACAGGGTCTCATGGAATTGCTTAGCACCTCACTTTTGCTGAGGTTGGCTTTGAACTCATGATCCTCCTGTCTCAGCCTGCTGAGCCACTGGGATTACAGGTATGTACCACAGCACCCAGCTATTTGTAATTTCTTTTATGAATATTTTGTAGACTTTAATATACAAGTCTGTACATGTTTGCTTTAATTTATATTTCAGTATTTCAGATTTCTGAATGATAATACATATTATTTTTTTTATTGTCCATGTTCATTGCTAGTGTGTAGAAGCACAATTGATTTTTGTGGTTGTCTTATATCTTGTGACTTTTTGAATTCATTTATTAGTCCTAAGAAATTGTGTTTCTTTTTGTTTTGTTTTTATAGACTTCTTGGGATTTCCTACACAAAATTTGTGTCATTTGCAAATAAAATCTTATTTCTACCTTTCTTACTTGCAAGACTTTTCTTTTTTAAAATTTTTTTTCTAGTTATTGATAGACCTTTATTTCACTAATTTATATGCAGTGTCAAGAATCAAATCCAGTGCCTCACACATGCCAGGCAAGTGTGCTACCACTGAGCCATAGCCCTAGCCCCTTTTATTTCTTTTTTTTTTATGATAACTATTTCAACAATACATTGAATAAGTAGAGGGGGAAACTTTGCTGATTTTTCTTATCTTAGAAATACATTATACAGTCTTTCACCATAAAGTGTAAATTATATTTAGTTTTTTTTTATTGAGACACTCTGTCAAGTTGAGGAAATTCTGTATTCTTATTTTTAAATCTATTCTAAAAATCATAAATTGTCATTGACTTTGTCAAATGATTTTCTGTGTTAATTTATATGACCATGTAAATTTTTATTGAACTGTTAATAGAGTGGATTACAGTAATTCATTTTTGTGTGTTGACCCAGTTCTTTCTGCATTCCTGGAATATACCCCACTTAGCCATTTTATATATATATATATATATATATATATATATATATATATATATATATATATATATATAATTTAGATATTGCTGAATTTTATCTGCTAATATTTTATTAAGATTATTTTCATTTATATTCATGAAAGATATTTTATTCTGTCTTTGACTGAATTTCAAATCAGGGTTACTCTGTTATTCTAAATTTATTTAGAAAATGGTACTCACCTTACTGCTTTCTGGATTGGATTAATAGAATTGGTTGAATTCTTTAAACACTTAGTTTAATTCTCCAGGGGAACTATCTAGACATTATGTTTGTGTGTGTGTTTGCATTTTAGTGGGGAGTAGGGAGAGAATATAATTTTAAATTCACTTTTCTTTTAAGTTATAGGGCTAATAAAATTATCTATTTTTCTTGCTTAATTTGTGGTAGTTTGGGTTTTTGGTAGAATTGGTCTATATTATCAATTTGACAAAATTATGTGTGTAGATTTGTTCATTGTACTCTATTCCTACCACTTGTGTCTGTAGCATGTAACCCCCGTCCATTGCCTGATATTGACTATTTGTTGCTTTTCTCTTTGTGTACATTTTCAAATTTATTGATCTTTTATAGAACAGGGTTTTTTGCTTCATTTATTGTATTTTTTGTTTTTCTGTTTTCAGTTTTGTTTTTGCTGATTTCTGCTCTTTATTATTTCCTTAATACTTACTATTTTGCTTTTACTTTCATTTTCTTTATTCTTGACATCAATTATATTATTGATATGAGACCCAGTTTTTATCATGTATAAATACAGTATTGTCAATTTCTCTCTCAACATCATTTTAGTTAAGCCCTACAAATTTTGATATTCTAAATTTTTATTTTTCACGAGTTTAATTTTAAAATTTTATTTTGAGACTTCCTCTTTGACCCGACAATTTTATAGAAGTGTGCTGCTCAGATTTTATGAGCTTAGACATTTTCCTCTTTTCTTTGTTCTGCATTTTTATCATAATTCCATTATGGTCAGACAACATAATTTTGACCCAATATTAGGTCAAATTAAAGGAATTAAAAACAAGAAACCAGAGAAAAACAAGTAATAGCACAATGCATTGTTTTGAATACCTCACATAGCCATGTGAAAAACTGAAATGCTGTGTTTAGGTAAGAGATCTCAATGAAATAATTTCCAAAAAATACATTTAGGCCAGGCATGTGGTGAAAAGCTGTAACCCCAGCAGGAGGCTGAGGCAGGAAGATTGTGAGTTCAAAGCCAGCGTCAGCAATGGTGAGGCATTAAGCAACTCAGTGAGACTCAGTCTCTAAATAAAACACAAAATAGGGCTGGGATATTGCTCAGTGGTCAAGTATCCCTCAGTTCAATCCCCAGTACCCACCCACTCCCCACAAAAGCATTTAGTTTAAAAATGCATAGTTTGAGGCAAGCATGATATTCTAATTTTTTGAATAATATTAGCTCATTGCATGTAAGTATCTGATTCAAATATACCTTTCATTTATCCAATTCTGTGACTCATTAGTTTTTACTTCTGATTTTCTTCTTAATTATTGTAATTTGTATTTCTCCAAACAGAATGCTTTAATTTATTTCTATAAGGCCAGTGCCATTTGTTTATAATTTTTGAAAATTCACATGTATAATTAACTTTTTTAGATTAAGTACAGAAAAAGACTGTATGTGTGTGTTTGTGTGTCTATGTAATATCTATTTTATGTATGTGTGTCTATGCAATATCTATTTTATGTATGAAGAATTTTGCATTTGGAGGGCAAACACCATATTAGTTTTATTTTGATTCTAAAAATTACATTTAAATATTTTAATTAATCTCTACTTATAATCTTTAATTTTATACTTCAGTTTTATGTATTTTCTTTACAATGTTAAAAGATGAATTTTGATAATAAAGTGTCAGGAAATCTATGGTTCCTTTCCAATCTATTTTAACCAGTATTTACGCTCAGTTGTGATAAAGTAGAAAGTCTTCCACTAAGTACAGGAATAAAGAATGAGAATTTGCCTCATTCCTATATAAAAAAGGGCCTTAATTATAATCCTCCCTCCATAATTCTGTTAAACTCTTAAATATTATGTTGGTCAATTTTTTTTTTTTGTTGTTGTTGCAGTGTCTAAAATATCTGACAAGAACAATTTATAGGAGGGGAAGTTTATTTCAGTTCATGGCTTCTGAGGTTTAGTCCATAATGGGCGAAGTCCAAAGCTCTGGCCAAAGGAGACCCACATTGTTAAGGAAGTGCATGGTGATGAAGTGCTGCTCTGTTCCTGGCAGTACGGGAGCCAAGAGGTGGGGGCCAGAAGGCAGGGAAGATGCACCCCTGTGATGCATCACTACCAGTGACCTGCCTCCTCCAGCCATGCCCTACCTGCCTAGTTACCACTCAGTCAGAACATTCAAACTAGGAAGCGCTGATCAGGTTACAGCTCTCACAATCCAACCATTTTTTTTCTTCCTTTCTTTTTTTTTTAATTTGTACTTTATTTTATTTATTTTGAGGTGATGCTGAAGATCAAACCTAGTGCCTCACACATGCTAGGCAAGCGCTCCTCAACTGAGCTTCAAGAGCAGCCCACAATCCAACCATGTCACCTCCAAACATTCCTGCATTAGCTCAGGAGCTTTGTAGAGACACCTCACACCCTAACCATTATATATATATATATATATATATATATATATATATCTTCAATTTATCATTCATATATAAAATAAACACAAGAGAAAATTGATGGGTCCTATTTGGGGGAAGATCTTTCCTTTACCTATTTATAGTGTCCCTTTCTATATCTCTGTCAACTCCAAAAATCCACCATCCTTCCTCATCAAGCACCAAGTTTGCTATGAGGTCCTCTTCTGTTTTGTAAATACCATTCCTTCTATTTATACCTAGGCTGTCTCCAATTAATAGTTTGTGAGAGGAAGCACTTAGTTAGAAAATCAGTTTCATTTCACTTTCAAAAGGTCATAATGAGACATAATATGCTCATTTAATAGTAACATGTCTTCATATAAATGTCTTGGCATATGCTTTCAATATACTTACAGTGGTAGAAATTTCAATGCTAGTTGGTAATAATTCTGTAAACACAGTTTTATACCGGTTTTATATTTAACTGAATATGTGTGTTTTCTTTATAGAGTATTCCAGGATTTTTTGTCAGTGCCTGGTCTACTAATAAAGGGCAAAATTCCATGTCCTTACATATAAACTACATTAAAAAAATATGCCAACCATCATGCCCTAAGCAGTTTTTTTTTTCCAATCTTGATCCTCTCAACACAATGGTGTTAACTAAGATAACTCATATACTGTAGTTTTGTTTTATTCCTTCTTGTTCCAAACTGTAGGCTTCATAATTCGGATTCATTCTATTTCTGATTAATTTCAATATTCCTTTTTAAAGCTTAACCTATAGGAAAATCTTTTCTATATTATTAGCTTTATTATTAGCACTATTCATGACTTTCAGAGCACCCACTGTGCCCTTAGAACAGCGCAAGATATAAAGATACAGTGACAATTGGAGACAGAAAAGCAGAAACTAAAATGCCAAATGAGAGGGTGATTATATCTCCAAGAGGTAAATTTACCAGCATGCATGTACTTGCTTTTTATATTTCAATATTATGATTCTTGTTTCACCCCATTATCTTTGAAAAGCACTTTGCAAAATAAGGGAGAAATACTTTGGGTTTATCCATGAATAAAATTGTTTCTTCTAGAATGATTTCAAAGCAGTACTTTGAAGAAGTTTTGTCACAGGTGTTTGCATCTTTCTTTTAACCCCAAAATATACACTCCCTACAATATTTCTGAGTGTAGAAAAAAAAAAAAAACTTAAACTTTTCAAGTAGTCTGTTCTCAATTTTCTATAATTACACTTAAAATACATCTATGTTATCTTAATTTCAATAACATAATAATCATGGTATTCAAGGATATTTTTGAAAATGATAAAAATAGCATAATGGTTAAATAATCCCATTTTCCAAAATTGAATCATCTTTTCAATACTCTGGTTCTTCATATTAGAATTTTATGTTGAATCCTAGATTATAATATATATGGATCATAGATCATTATATCTTTTAAACTAAATATTTAACAAAAAATAATATATGACATTATTAATAAATTTTGAATATTGATTAATTTATGATTTTCTCTGACAAAAGCATTTTAGAATAAATGTTAAACAAATACTCTGTTATACTCATGAAGAAAATTTGTTTATATAGAAATTATTATTACTAAATGTATGTGAATATGCAGAAATTATTCTTGAACAAGGAAAAAGGTGGGGATGATATATCAATCTTTTTTTAGTTGTTGTTGTTCCTGTGCTTGTTTTTATTTAGTTTCAGTATCTTCCTTAGCATTTCTTCCTACATTATTCAAGCAATATTTACCTGGAGGAGTTTGAATAAAGAAACTTAGGCCCTCAGACATGTTTGTAAAATAGTCTATCCTCTTTCTCCTCAAGAAAGTCTCAGTGTTGTAGTAAAATTCCAAGTATTATTGCAATGAAAAGATACTTATTCAATTTGCATTTACCCTGGGTTTACTACATTTGACTAGAAACCACTTTTCCTTGGACACACAATATCTAACACCCATGAGAAATTGTCATCATACAAAGTATATTATGAAATATTATTATGGACAATATTTTTATCTACAATAGTTATAAACCCACTTTTGACATTTTGCTAATGTTGCTTACTTGAAAGCAAATATTCTTTTTCTCCCTAAAACTATATTTTCTGCTTTGTTTTGGTGACTAATCATTATGATTATTTTAATAATAAATAAAACCACCAAAATTCATATAACATTTATTGTCTCTGTTTAAGATGATATTCTCCTCAAAATAATTATCTATGACATTATGTAAAACAGACTGAAATTACCAAATGTTTCCTTATTTAATAATAATTATTTCTGAAAATTCACATATTTTAAACTGTGCCAGTTTCTGCACACATACAAAAATCTCTTGTTTTCTTTTCTTTTTTTTTTTTACCTCAAATCTTGTCAACCATTCATATAAATATTACTAACACAAAAGTGGTAGTTGTATAATTTCCTATGAGAAATTATGCAGCTTAAATATTAGTGATCCTGCCTTTCAAACTTAAAAAAAGTAACATGAATAATAATAATAAAAGGGCAATTACTTTTGAGATCAAATGTTGTGTGTTCTTGGAACCAACCAGCCAACTGCCTTAATTTCTGTGGCTACTTTAAAGGAAAGCAAAAAAAAAAAAAAAAAGCACTATTTATAACACTGGAATTTAAATTATTTCTCTGTGTTTATCTGTCATGGAAGCAACTAATTTGTTAATAATTGCTTCTGTTTTTTTGTTTGAAATATTTACCTATGAATGTTCCAGAATTCTGACACTTGTTAGCTAAGAGATTACCAAAGGAGTCACACCCAAAGGAATCTCAATGTTGAATTTGACAAATGTCAGAAAGTGCATATTCTTTCAGCTTAGATTTCTAGGTGACTAATCCCATGAACCAATGCTAATATTACCTTTAAAACATAACTAAGCAAATTCATAAGGAAGAAAAAAGAGACATTTGCAAAATATTTAAGTATTTAAAGTAAATATATTTTGCATCTGTTTGAACTATTTGACTCTGGAGAATTTATTTTAATTTTAAAAAATAAGCCCAATCCCCCCAAAACAAAGGCCAAATATTTTCTCTAATATGCGGATGTTAATTCATAGTAAGACTGGAGGTGGGCGCACCAGAGAAGAATAGCCTTGCCTTAGATTAGGTAGAGAGAAGTGAAGGGAGGGAATGGGAGGGCATGTGGGGATAGGAAAGATAGTAAAACAAAACTGACATTATTAGTTTATGTATATATGTGACTGCATAACTAATGTAATTCTACAACATGTACACTCAGAAAAATGAGAAATTATATCCCATCTATGTATGATATATCAAAGTGCATTAATTCTTTCTATTGTCATGTATAACTAATTAAAACAAATTTAAAAACTAAGATAAAAAATGTATCTATACCTCCACAAAAAATTTTATAAGTTCTGTCTGTGTGATCATATTATACATATTTTTGCATTTCTGATATTTTGTACTTGTCATCCAAAACAAAACAATATCTTTCATCATCCTGTGTTAACAATTCTGTGCTTTCTTTGTAATCCTTTGTTAAAAGTATTTTAACTCTCACTTATTTTTTTATTTTATTTATTTTTAATTTTATATAACAGTGGAATGCATTCCAATTCTTATTACATATATAAACCACAATTTTTCATATCTCTGGTTGTATACATAGTATATTCACACCAATTTGTGTCTTCATACATGTACTTTGGATAATAATGATCATCACATTCAACCATTATTAATTATCCCGTGCCCCTTCCCTTCCCCTCCCACCCCTCTGTCCTATCTAGAGTTCGTGTATTCCTCACATGCTCTCTCTCCCTATCCCACTATGAATCAGCCTCCATTGAGGAAGATTATACACACAAAAATGCTATTGTTTTTGTCTTTTTTTTTTAAATAGGACCTTATTTAAGATTTTTTTAAGTTTTCCCTCATTTAGCTTTATCTGATAAAAAATATTTCAATATTTCCAAATTAACTGGCATCTTTGCAATTCATTTTTTAATGATAGCATTGTATTTTATATTGTGAATGTTCTACCTATTTCCTAAATCACTTACTTTATTTATATGTGTGTTCTACATTTGCTCTGGTAAATAATGTTACCATACATACTCCTGCATAATTGTCCTGAATTCTGAATGCTGCTGTTCCTAAGACATAGATTCCCAGGAATAAGATAGGGAGATTGCTATGGGTCTGATATGAGGTGTCCTCCTAAAGTCTCTGCTTATATAAAAATATTCAGAGGTAAAATAAATGAATATGAGAGCTGTGTCCTAACCAGTCCATCCAAGTTTGAGTGAACCGACTGGGTGGTAACCATAATCAGGTGGGACATGGCAGAAGAGATGGATCACTGGCCCTGAAAGGGTTGTTATTTCTGTGGCCCCTCCTCCCATTTCTTTCTGCTTCCTGGATGTCTTGAGCTGAGCAACTTTTCTGGGCCCCAACCTTCAGCCATGGTGTTAGGCCTCACCTCCTTTCCAGAGCAACGAAGTTGGTTGACCATGGCTTAAACCTGTAAAGGCATGAGTCAAACTTTTAGTCCTTTATGTTCTTGTCAGGTCTTTTGGTCACAGCAATAAAAAGCTGACTAAAACAAAGGTCAAATTTATTTACATGTTTAATTACAATAAACTATTTCTCATCTCTAACAATTCACATATCTTATAGCAATCCATGAAAATACCCATTTTCCTCATGTCTGTAAGGGTAACATTCTTTGATTTTTTTTTTAATTGTGCAAAAGTCAGTCCCTATTCTTTCTTTACTTTGTGTTTTTCTGACTGCTATTGTATTCAAATAGTTTATAAATTTTGATTAGCTGTTAGGATTTATTTCTTTTGTAAAATCTTTCTTTATTCCTTTGTTTATGTTTTATTGAATATTTTTGTCTTTTCTTTCTAATATATGAATTCTTTACCTTCAAATTATTGGTGTTTCCAAAACTGGTTATCAACATTTCTTTTACGTTTAAAATACTAAATTTTCCCATTTTACTATCAGTTACATTCTCACTTATAAAGAAATGTATTCCTATGTTACTCTGTTTCTAAAACTTATAAAAATATCAAATTGAATTATTTTAGTAGTATGATACTATTGTACATTATACTATCTAGTAAGGAAAAGACAACATTGCTATGCTTTCTCCATTGAATTGGAAATTATTAGAAAATTATTTTAATTTGATCTGGAAACACATGTGCCCAATTAAAAATGTTGTAGCACAAATTTGAATTGAATAGAATTTACAGAAAAATATTTGGAGAACAGTCATATGTATGTCTTTCCTCCCAAGAACATGACCTCTGGTTCTGTTTTGAGGGAGATGTAGAAGGGCTTAGGCAGCCAGGGCAAGATGGTGAATGGTGAGGTCCGGGGCAAAACAAAGGAGCATGGAAAGGGTCTTCTAAGGAAGTCATTTCCTGCTTGATAAAAGAATCCTGCCCACAAGTGAGGAACCAATCAGACAGACACTTCCATACTCATGTTCCTATGCAGGGAATTCAATAGGAAAACTAAAACAGATACACAGACAGAGGGGAATCAATCAATAATAGTAAGGAGCACATGGTTAGGGGAGGAGATAAGGAAAGGAGGAAATTCCAGAGACAATAAAAAGAATTAGACCAAAACTCAGTGGATTCAAGGCTCTGGGGCTCCTTCTCTTCAGATAATTCTATGTCTGTGTCTGTTGCCTTTGCAATAAACCTACTGTTTGCTTGCTGTCTCCGTGTCCTGTTCTTCAATTCTTTACTGAATGGAGACAATGAACCCAGCACCCCTATAGTAACAGTTTATTAGATGAATTTTAGCTTTCTAAAATTTTACCACACCTACAATGGTTTTTAAATTATAGTTTTTTCTATATTTTCTAAATTAAAAAAATGACTGAATAAAATTATTCACATTTATAATTGCAAATTTTACTTGCTAGAATGTAAATACTTATTGTTTACTTGTATCTTGCATCAAAGAAACTTCCCATATTGTTAATTTTTTAAAGGTGTTTACTAGGACATTTGGGTTCTCCGGGTATTCGATTATGTCATAAGATAAATAAATATATATGTTCTTCCCCAATATTTTGCTAGTTATTTTATTTTATTTTCTTATTATATTTACTAAAACTGAAAGCCAATATTAACTGCCAATGCTAACAAAAGGCAAGTTGATTTCATTTCTGATTTTTAATTATAGTAATTTAGAATTTCACTGTTGGAGTAATTACTTGGTTTGGATTTCTTTGCTTTTCATTGGTAAAGACAGCTCCACTCTCTTGAAGTATTTATCTATAATAACTGTTACCTGTTCAGTCTTGAACTAAGTTAAATTAAATTTTTACCAGAATACACCATTACCAAAATTATTTTTCCCAAGCAACCAGGGCAGCCCACTGGTAAATCTAAAGGTCACGAGCCATTCTTCCTCTCTACTTAAGAATATTTAGTTGAGTTGATGATCCCTTTGTCCTTGATATATTTTCTTCATTTCTAGAACATATTCTTTCTTATCTTTTCTTTCTTCCTTCTCAGTATTATTTTCCTCATTCATTTTATTTTCCCCAAACTTTCTGTGTTTTAGTGACCAACACTCATTCCTGAGTTCTAGTCTCACCCTCTTGGTAATCCTATCCAATTTCATCATTCTAGAAGCCATTGATATTTAAACCACTAACAAATTTCAACTCAGACCCTTTTCCCCTAAGCTCTAGAAATATGTATTCAATTGACTACTTGAATTATTATTGGAATTATAGAAATCTTAATTTTACCATATTTTATAGCTACTACATAGTTCACTTGCTCCTAAGTTTATATACCTAGCCACTTAATATACTCTGTTCTTTCATACTGCATATACACGGACTCATATGCAAAGTTAATGGTGCAATTATAATATTAACCAGAGACTATAATGATAAATGAACAAATTGATGGAATAATTTCTTGATAAAATCTTCCCTAAACTACATATAATATTATTTCTTTAAAATTATAGATTAGTGTATGAATAGAAATAAGTTCAATTCTTAATAGAAAATAAAAGGACCTAAAAAATATTTGGGAGTGTTTCACCATAAACAGTGTAACTACAAAATACTTCTAACATCAGTAGCCTAAAGTGTGATAGAAATCAAAGAAACCTCAGTGTACTGTGTGTGTGTGTGTGTGTGTGTGTGTGTATGTGTGTGGATGTGTGTTCCCTAAGAGAGAGTCATGAGAGTTCCCCATAATGTAAAAATATGCAACATTTTTAAGAAAGACTGTAATTGTATTACATATTTCTACTGAAAGCATAGCACAAATGTATTCTGGGCATATAAAGCATAAGACCTTCAAAAGCAGCACCTGAGTGTCCCGCTAGAATAATAGAGAAAGGCTTCTACCTCCTCTCTCAAGCTTGTTCATTGTCCCAAATTATACCCAAGTCACAAATTCACTCAAGTTACCTGCCTCCCACAGTTCCTACTCATTATTCTGTGGCCTACTTTTTCTGCTAAAGATACTCTTTGGCTCTATTACCTGAAAGCTTTACATGTAATTTTGCACTTTGCCAGATTTGTAAGACATAATATGTTTTATATTATATCAATTTTATCACAGGCACATTAGTTTCATCACCTGAAACAGAAAGTAACCTTCCTGAGGAAGGGCATGTTCTATTTTTAGTCATTTCCTACAGAAACTCACACGGATTACAACAAACACAGATTATACTCAAGTAACTACAATTTTTAATAAGTGGAATAATCACAAAATAAGCAGGAAAATGAGGTGTATGATCTCGCTCATCATTTCAAACTCATTGCATCATATCAAGTGCAAACTAACATTTAATAATCCAAGTGATAACTTAGAAGCCTGGTTGCATGTTCATCCATGTATATTATAAGTACAAAATCTGTTTTGAATGGTTCCTCAATGATGTTGAAATACATCAAAATATTAAATAAATTCCATTCTTTTATGTGTGTCTTGAAGGAGTTAATTTAAAACTCTATTTTTAGAAAGCTTAGTCTTCCATCCAAAGAAAATCTGGCATAATTCATTGTAGAGTATGCAAATATTTGCAGCATAAATCACTTTCATTTTAGAAATAAACCAGAAATGTGAAAAGACAAAACCACAATTAAAAATCCTGTGTCAATTTACTCAAGCTGAAACGAATTATTAATAGTTTGCAAGAAGTTTATGAAGAGCAGTCTGTGAAGAACAAGGACACAGAATGAGGGCTCTATATGATTATTGGAAACTGGGGACAAGCAGGTTGGCACTGGAAGTGGTATAACTTCGCTCTCAATGGCAGGAGCCAATAGGGAAAAATGAAAAATAAATAAATAAATAATAAATATAATAAATTCTGACAGAATTTGGGCTGCACGTTTTTAACCAGCAAGCTACTGAGTAATAAATTGCAAAAATATCTATTGCTTCTCTATAACTATTAAAAAAATTGAGAGGTTAAAGCAGTGTGTGTGTGTATAGTACAGGAAAGGGAATGCCAGGTTATGTGGAAGTTAAGAGAAATAGAAATAGACTAAATTCTCTGTCTGCCTCCACATAGAGAAGAAGGAGAAAAAACACGAACAAAATGTGAGAGAGATCAAAAAAGTTAAAGGAGTGCCTCATCTGTATCCAGAAGTGACTCCAAGAATCTGAGACCCTCACTTTCCCAGATGTCTTGGGAAGGGCTGTCTAAGAATCAAAGGTGTATAAAAACCTGAGGGCAAATTCTTTTCTATCTTGAAAGAAATGCTGACCTCATCTGATATTCAAGTTACAAAAAAAATTCTCATTAGGATGAATGTAGGGCAAAGAAATGGAAAGGAAATATTTAGCAATGTATAATTCAGTTCATGATGGACCATGAACTTCTAGTCTAGAAAGAAATACCACATATATGCCATGCCCATGGGGCTGGTAATAAAAATAACCACCATAGAAATTAGGAAAAGGTAGAACTCTTTTATTACTTCTAATAATATTTTAATTTAAATTATACTTATTTGAACAGTGGTGAATATATTGCGTTTAGAGGGAAAAAAGAATAAAAGTTAGAATTAATTGGTGGTAAAAAAAAAGGAAAGAACTAATGTTTTACAACTATTTGTTTTCTTGCTAGACATTTTTAAAAATTTATTTGGATCTCCCAACGTAATTTATGAAATAAATTGCATACAAAAAGAATTAAGATTATTTTGAAAAATCATGCTGTTATCAATAAAAAGGTTATTTTGTTCAGATATTCTGATATTGACCATATTTTCTAATCTGTGATGTAATAATGATAATACCAATATTTACTTGGGATGTTTACACATTTCATCCTGCTTAATAATTAACTATAACATTGTATATTAATAACAATATTTTATTATATTATTAGAATAATATTGTAAATAACATAATTCCTATGAGGAAACTGAGATACACAAATATTAAATAATTTGGTCACATTCCACCCCAGATTTACTGATGTGAAAGCCTTTCTTTGTTTTTTAACCAGGTGTTGGTACATGTCAGTGATTCAGGAGGCTAAGACAAGGGTATCACAATTTTGAGGTAAGTCTGGCAACTTAGTGAGACACTGTCTCAAAATAAAAAAAAATAAAAAGGATGGGGGATATAGCTCAGTGATAAGGTACCCCTTAGATCAATCCTTAGAACAACAACAACAGAAAAACTAAAGACTTTTTTTACTCCTTTGTAATAGTTAACATTTTATTTTTTTGTACAATGTCTAACATGATACATTTAGGCATAAAATTAAATTTATATTTTCTTATATTTTTATTATTTCTGATGATTATGAAGATAATATTAATTATCTAATAAAATTTTTCTAAACTAGAGTAAGTATTAAACAAATTACTATGTTTAGAGAAAACTACATTGACTAAAAATAATAAATATCATTCATAGGCTGTATGCCAGTCTTAAAGCAGTCAAAATTTTATATATTTATAATACTGTTTTACAAGGTGCCATCATAAATCTGATGCATAAATTTATTTTTAATATAGTGTCCACTGAATAGTAGCCATATAATATTTGCTTAAATAATTTTGAATGAGGAAACATGTGATGGGGTGATTCAATTTTGTCTAGTTCTCATATAACAGAGGGTCTTTATTAATAATTTAAATCTAAGTTCCAAGTTAATTATTACATTTTACAAAATCAAATTGAATCACTCAGTCTTATGAGTCAAAAGGCTTAAACTACTTATGGTTGTATTTAAATGTAAATGCAATATGGGGAAAATGCTTAATACTTGCCAAGTTACAGGTGAGTCCACTCATCTCCGCTTTTTAATTTTCAGCAACTCAAGGTATGGTAGAGGGAAAAAGGTAATCTTGCACTGGGATAAAGTGACTAATTTGAGTAAATTTTTAAAAAAATTAAAAATTTGTTCTAATTAGTTATACATGACAGTATAATGCATTTTTTATTGGTTGTTCAAAACTTTACAAAGCTCTTGACATATCATATTTCATACATTAGATTCAAGTGGGTTATGAACTCCCATGTAGAGGATAGGAAAGGTAGCAGAATACAACAGTTACTAATATGGCATTATATAAAAATGTGGATGTGTAACCAGTGTGATTCTGCAATCTGTATTTGGGGTAAAAATGGGAGTTTAATGCATTTTGTAAATGAAGAGTTTATACAAATTGATACAGGCTCATTCAGTGGTTGAGAGAGAGCTAAGGAAGCTGCTGGTTCCCACAGCATCATCTAGAAGGTTAGTTTTGTCTCATTCTGTATGTGTGCCTGGATATTATATGTGTGTTGTTTGACTCTTAACTTATGTAGAAGAGAGTGCTCCTTCATTACTTAAGGGCACCTAAAAAGGCATGCTATTAATCTCTTCTACTCTCCCCCATTATTGATGACTTCAAAGTAATATATATATATATATATATATATATATATATATATATATATATATATAAATATATAAAGTTATAACACATTAGAAATCATTAGAGGCATTATTGAACTTATGAAATGAAGATGTATTGCTGATAAATATTGTTTTAGATTACTTTATTAATAGCGATCCCCATAAAATTTTATTTGAATAAAATAGGTACTACTGGTGAATTATTATCAAAACAATAATAATTATACATATATAGGAGAGGAAATACCATTTTCATTTGAAGAATTAATGGAAACTGAAAAAAAACCTGAAATTCCTCATATGTACTATAAATGGAATAATATGAAAGAATGAATACTTTAATCACTATACTGTGATGTTTTCTTCTTTAAAATGAATTTTTAAGTGCAGCTAGTGTTTATAGTGAGACATTGACAACAAAGATTTGGTCTTGATTTATATGTCTGAAAATGCAAGTTAGTTGTCATTGTGAAAACACCTGTATTTTTTAACCATTTTTAAATTTACATACCAAGATACAGAAGCATTTCATTCACCATGTTTATTATTGCAATTGAAATTGGAATACTGGGGCTGGGGTTGTAGTTCAGTAGTAGAGCACTTGCCTAGCATTTGTGAGGCACTGGGTGTGATTCTCGGAACCACATATAAATAAATTAATAGAATAAGGGTCCATCAAGAACTAAATAAATATGTATATTTTAAAAAATTAGGATACTGGACTTAAAGTGATTTGACTAAAAGTTGCTTCTTTCATCTAACAATTGTTAACTTCTTTTCACACATGGGAAATAATTTGGCAGTACTAAATTTTCTCATGTTTTTATGAAAGTCTATATATTTTGTTTAATAATTTAATAATGGATTAATAATTTAGTAGTAATATATAATAATTTTAGTTCAATATTATGTTCAATAATGTATACATAGTGGTTTTACCTGTAAGTGCAGGTATTTAAGAACTTTATAATATCTGAATTAATTTTGATTGATCACACTAATGGCTTTGTTTTTTTCAGATAATATAAAATAATATAATTTAATTTTTTTTCAGATAATGCAATGGCTTTGTGCTGAGTTAGGAGACTCCTCATGGTAGATTTTTTTTTTCTTGTGCACAGCAAGGGATTGAATTATTAAATCATGCCAAAGATGAAGGTTCGATGCACAAAGAGACCCCAATCTCTTCAGGACTAAAATAATTTTCTGAATGCTACATTTCAAAATCAAATAGCTGAAAGAGAACAGCATCAATTAAAGTTGCTTCCAAGATTAGTGGAAGTGCATTTTTTCTTTTCCATTTCTGTCTTTCAAGAGTAGAAGACGGAGTTATTTTTCAGAAGATTGTGGGGGGATGGATAATTAAAGAATAAACACACTTTTCCCTTTGGAAGTCTAAGTTACTTACATGTAACCTCTGAGTTGTTCATTTTCCAATAAAGCAGTGCCCTCAGAGTGCTGACGTGGTGGTGCACAGAGAGAGGGCCTCTTGAGGGTGAATTCACTGCTGCATCTGTTGAGATCCCATGGCCTTGAAGTCTCTAGAGTCTCCATGTACCTTTATTTCTTTTTGGTGTTTGGATCTCTGCCTGTTTACTACAGCACTCATGATGCATGAAAAGAAGCAGGCTGGGATGTTTTATCTCTTGTCTGAGCTTGCTTCAATTAAATTAATGGACCCATTCAGCTCAATCTTTCCCCTTTTAGATGCACTCCTGATGAATACATTAAAAAAGATCTTAAGTCTTAAGATGGTACATCATGGTATTAGCCAGGCACTCACTTCTCTTGGCCTTCTTTTTTTCTGAAATCAGATAATTAATGAGATCTTCCCCTCAATAATGCACTTCATCAATATTTTGTGGCAAAGGAAAAAAAATGCCTTTTTTGCTTGTCGTAGAGCTTTTATCTCCATCTGTGGAGGATTTTGTGGGCAAACGTAATAATATTGAAATGACAAAATATTGACTTGACTTCTCACAGTTTGTTCTTCAGTGCTGAGAGGGATTATATAAAGGCAATAGGTGCTGTTCAGCAGAGAAGCAAGTGGCAACCTTGTCAATATGCTGGGGATGTTTGGTACTTGGTATTTAAGTTGTAATCATCAAAGGATAGAGTAGATTTGCCAGAGTTTGATGTCACTGGAGGGGTGCATAGTTTTGCTATGATTTGAAATAAAAAAGTGAGCAGTTATCTGTTTTCTTAATTAATTTATTTTACCTTTTAGGGTATTTTGTCTTTTAACAACATTTTTACCTTAAATCTCCAATTCAAAATATAATACTAAATGTGGAAGTGACTATAGTACATGCAGTTTCTCTTTGTAAGAATGCCCTGTATTTGTAGACTGTAGATGGTATACATTAAATTAGAGGAGGGAAGAAAGTTCTATTTACTTTGTGCATTGTACCCCAATTGAGTTGGCAGCCATTTCTTATTTCTGTAAACAGGGCAACACCATGAAATTATGAATATTTCTTCTTGTCATTTATTTATGTGGATGGAATCTCAACCGAAGAGAAAAGTTAACTTTCCTAAAGTGATTAGATTCACTCTTGGCTGAAAATCAATAAATTATATTTAATATTTCTTTGAACACATTCTGCCTACCAGTATGAGGTAGAGTCTGAATGGAAATTGAGTTCAGAGAAAAAGAACAGAAGAGAGAAAAGATGGAGCAGAGAATTTCCATCTGATTCATACTGCCAGGTATTAAGCTTAATTCCAT
This sequence comes from Marmota flaviventris, assembly GCF_047511675.1. Lineage (NCBI taxonomy): Eukaryota > Metazoa > Chordata > Mammalia > Rodentia > Sciuridae > Marmota > Marmota flaviventris. Next base: position 126,068,853 of record NC_092502.1, on the reverse strand, counting down.
CCATCCAAATTACTATCACCCAAAACACAATTTGGTAAACTTTTAAAGACTGGGGAAGATGTAATGCTTACCTGTGGACTGCTGATTAGAACAACCAATTACAGGGCAATAGGAGACCTAAACAATAATAAAAGCACATAGATGACATTAAAAATTAGAAAATCTAGGTTTGTTGTGGTAGAGAAAGTAATGCTTATCTGGAAGGCTAGGAAGATAAGTGCTGTCTTTAGGGAAATTGAAGGTTGAAAAATAAATAATTCATACTTTTATTCTTGTCCCTCATGATATGATAGAAATCAGAATCCCAAGTTACAGTTACAACATTAAAAAAGTACTTTCTCTGATAAAAGAAAACAACAGGCTTATAATAGGCTCCTGATACATATAAAAACAAAGTTCTATTAAGGTACTGCCTATGAATTCAAGTCAAAGTAATGTTTAATTACCTTTGCTGAGATTTTTTTTAAGTGCCTGTTCACATTAGGTTTGCCCTTTCCAAAAATAAATGAAAACAAATGATTGTATTTAAGTATTATTAAGATTCCCTTTCCCATAGTGATGCCAGCCACATGATTCCTCATATTTTGTATTTTCAAAACTACATACATCTATATGCCTGATGTGTTCCTTTAACATTATGTGCCAAGATAACAACTTCATCCTATTTAGAAAAAAAAATTTTCAAGAAAAGAAATATTGGAGACTATCAAAAACCCACATATGTTAAGGCATGCAAAATGCTATATACATAAATATCTGATTTATTCCATTATTGGCTCTCTATAAAGGGAAGCTACCTTACTTTCTCTACTTATCATGATTAGGAAATACTTGTTTCTCAGGTTATCAAAACCTTGGGCAAACTACACATACCAGTTTTTCTGTGTCAATTGTGGTTTGCTTATACCTGAAAATTATATCTATATGCATTTTAAAGTTAGAAACCTTCATTTTTAAAAAGTTGATTTTAATGTTTTGGCAAATCTCAAAGACAAATTACATTTGCCTTAATCTTAGTGAGGTCATTTGTGCTGTCAGTAAAACTTGTCCTCAAACTTGGTTAAATTTACAAAGCAAATATTTTTACTACCTAGGTCAGCTCAGAGTCTGTAATATTTATGATGTAGGAAGTTAAATTATTTATTTTTAAAATCAAAGCAAAAATATTATTTCTATTAGAGGTCAAAATGTAGCTTATGTGATATATTAATAAACAATGCCAAATGGTCCTTTCCTGTATATTTATTCATCTAAGTAGAACTCTTAATTGAACCTATTATACAAGGTAGGTCTTACTTAAGAAGACATTTAATTATGAATAATTATTATAATATTTGCTTAGAAGATATATGAAATATGTCTCCCATAAATATTGGCATAAATATGGACAATTATAGAAGAAAAGAAAAAAACATACTAACACAGTACTCAGTAGTTAAATGCTTAATATATTTTTCTATTTAAAAATATCTTTTTATTCTAATTTGTCATGTATGACAGCAGAATGTATTACAATTCATATTACACATATGAGAACAATTTTTCTTATCTCTGGTTATACACAAAGTAGAGTCATACCATTCATATCTTCATACACGTACTTAGGATAATGATGTCCACCTCAATCCATCTTCTTTCCTACCCCTATCCCACCTCTCATTTCCTCCCTCCCCAATATTCAGCATCTCTAACAAAAGAAATACAAATCAAAGCTGCTCTTAAGATTTCATCTCACTCCAGTCAGAATGGTAGCTATCAAGAATACAAACAACAATAAGTGTTAGCAAGGATGTGGGGGGAGTGGGGAAAGGCACACCCATACATTGCTGGTGGGACTGCAAATTGATGCAACCAATATGGAAAGCAGTATGAAGGCTCTTCAGAAAACTGGGAATGGAACCACCTTTTGACCCAGCTATCCCACTCCTTGATCTATACCCAAAGGACTTAAAAATAGAATACTAAAGGGATATGTTTAATATTTAAATGAACAAAACATTCTGAAGAATAAGTAAATATTAGCAATATACAGATTTAAAAAATACCAGAGTCCTAGGAATTGCTTGACAGGTAGCCAATAGCTGAATCTTATTAAATTGCTTGTTCTGAGTTCCCTGGGTCTTCTTTCTATGTGTAGAAAATGGGTACAAGAGAGGCTTGCTAGCGGAAAGCACCACTGGGTTTAGATCACTACAAACAAAAATATCCTGCTCTCTTTGCTCTGAAGGTGAGGAAAAAGACAGCCTGAAAAGACACAGTGGGAAATTCACTTCAAATCCTTGCCCAGGGTCCAAGTGTGCCATAGCAGCCCTAGCAATAGCTGCTGTAGCAGAACCAGGACAGGAACCCATCACTTACCTGGAAGCTGGGCCAGAGACAGACTGCTCCAATGCAGCAGCAGCAGTAGAAACAGAATAGGAACCCAGTCCCGTCCCACAACTAGAACACTGCCACCAAATCCACCATAACACAGAATCCTAGTAGAGATACAGCCCCGGCCAGCCCTGAAGCCCCAGCAGATCAGATCTCCAGAAACCCCCACCAACAGTCTGGGCCTTTCCTCATCCTCTTCCTTTGATTTTATGTCAAAAAAGTTCTTGTTTTTATTTTTTATTTTTATTTTTGTTTTAAAAATACTTTAAAAACTTTTTTTTTTTTAAATGAAATTAGCCATGGTTAGTTAGGCAGTATTTGTTCTGACAAAAAGAAAGCTCACAGTCCTCTAAGAAGAGGAAGACTAAAACATTTACATAGAAAAATTATTTCAATGCAAGACAATGAAATTTAATCTAGTTAAATCCTAGTCCTTATTTCTAATTCTATTAGATTCAAAACATATTGATTTAAGTTAGATGTTATGTTAGGAAAAAGTAATATGTAAGAGAGTCCCTGATAGAACAGTCTTAATAAATCTGAGGGAAGGAGAGAGGCTGCGATCTTTGATTCTTAAAGTACAAACAACTACTGTAAATCTGTAAAGGGGAAGTAAAAAAGATAAACATCCATTTAGTCCTTGAATAAGAATTTCATTTAGCCCTAAGGAAATCAATTAGTGGAAAGGACACATGCACATATTTTTTTTTTTAACTAATTGCAACAGCCAATACTTTGAACAAATAGAAATGAACTATTTAAGGTTAAATACTGGGATAGAAAGAAAAGGATATGGTGCTAAAAACTAAAGGCAGAGTTTATTTGAATGTCTGCCTGTGCACTACAGGAAGAGTTTTTTTTTTTTTTCTTCTCTCTCTCTCTCTCTTTAAATTTTAATTAGGTATATATGACATCAGAATGCATTTTGATTCATTGTACACAATTGCAGCACAACTTTACATTTCTATGGCTGTACACAATGTAGCATCGCACTATATGTGCATTCATACATGTACCTAGGTTAATGATGTTCATCTCATTCCACCATCTTTCCTGCCCCCATGTCCCCTCCCTATATTTTCCTCCCCTTTACCCAAAGTCCCTCCATTTTTCCCATGTGCCCCCCCCCATTATGAATCAGCATCCAATTATCAGACAGAACATTTGGGCTTTGTTTTTGGGGGATTGGCTTACTTCACTTAGCATGATATTCTCCAACTTCGTCCATTTACTTGCAAATGCCATAATTTTATTCTCTTTCAACTCTGAGTAATATTCCATTGTGCATATATGCCACAATTTCTTTATCCATCATCTATTGAATGGCATCTATGATGCTTCCACAGTTTAGCTATTGTGAATTGAGCTGCATAAACATTGATGTGGCTGTGTTATTATAGAATGCTGATTTTAAGTCCTTTGGGTATATACCCAGGAGTGGGACAGCTGGGTCAAATATGGTTCCATTCCAAGTTGTCTAAGAAATATCCATACTGCTTTCCAGATTGGTTGCACCAATTTGTAGTCCCACCAGCAATGTATGAGTGTCCCTTTCCCCCCCACATCCTCGCCAACCTTTTTTTGTTGTCTGTATTCTTGAGAGCTGCCATTCTGACTGGCATGAGTGTAGTTTCGACTTGTATTTCTCTAATTACTAGAGATGTTGAACATTTTTTCACATATTTGTTGACCAATTGTATATCTTCTTCTGAGAAGTGTCTGTTCATCTCCTTAGCCAAGTTATTGATTGGGTTATTTGTTTTTTTGGTATTTAGTTTTTTTTTTTGTTTGTTTTGTTTTGTTTTTAGTTCTTTATATATCTTGGCAATTAGTGCTCTATCTGACATGCATGTGGCAAAAATTTGCTCAAAAAATGTAGGCTCTCTCTACATCTCATTGATTGTTTCTTTTGATGAGAAGAAGCTTTGTAGTTTGAGTCCATCTCATTTATTAATTCTTGATTTTATTTCTGTGTTTTTGGAGTCTTGTTAAGGAAGTTGGAACCTAATCCAACATGATGAAGATTTGGGTCTACTTTTTTCTCTATTAGGCACAGGGTCTCTGGTCTAGTTCCTAGGTCCTTGTCCACTTTGAGTTTTGTGCATGGTAAAAGATAGGGGTTTATTGTCATTTTGCTGCATATGGATTTCTAGTTCTCCCAGCACCAAAGTCTTGATAGAGAGTGCATGTCTACTGCCCTGGGGCTCAACTGCCTCTGCCAAAAAGAATATGGATTCCTACATGCTGTAATGTCACTGTTCACCAAACCATATCCTGAATAATGCTGAACCTACTGGAGAGAAGCATTCTATCAAAGGCAATGTGTACCTGGGTAAATTGATACAGAATAAACTCAGACTATGACAGAAAATATCAGTCCCCAATGAGATGTGTCAGGAATGGCATTGGTTGAAAAAAATGAGTCACACATGCAAAAAAATTAGTGACACCCTTGTCTTATCTACATCTGTTGAGAAAGCTTTGACTACCAATTTGGCAAATCTTTTTGATCTTTTGATCTTGTTGGCAAAACTCTAAGGATAGTTTCAGCATAATGACATTCAGTTAACTTCAGTTTATTGACTGTCTTAATTCTAACCAAATATTTCACAAGGTCAATTTTGATGTCTTTTTTTTTATCTGTGCTTAAATAGAACATTCACAGCCACTTTTCTGGTTCGACTTTCCATTGGGGGGGGAAAATTCTTGGCTAATTGAACAAAAGCATAGATTTTGTTGTGCTAAGAAATAATATTTTAAAATGAAGACTAAGAGAAAGATAAATTAAACATGAGAAAAATTACAGGCACACCAAAGGATGTCTAAGAGACTCAGAGTTTTCCTTCACTTTCATCAAAGCTTAGATTTGCCAATCTTCTGTATTTTAATCATTTTAGAAATATATAATGATATTTTAATATCATATTCATTTGCACTTCCCTGATGACAAATGATGATGAGATCACTAATATATTTTATTCTGTGAAATAGCCCTTTAAACTTTGTCCATTTTTATATTGAGACAGTGATTTTTATTATAGATTTATAGTATTTATGAAATCTATTTTGTACAAAATTCTTGTCACATGTAATTTTTCTGTCTGCTAGTTTCACTTTCTATTTTCATAATGATATTTCTATGAGCAGAAATTTTTAATTTTGAGTAAGTCCAATGAATCAATTATTACTTTTCAAGTTTTCTTATTTTTTATGTCCTGTATAATATATATTTGCTTGCAATAATTAGCAAAAACATTATTCTATCTAAAAAGTATATTTGTACCTTTTAGGTTTAGGTCAATGTTTCATTTCAAATTTCTTTTTGCATATGGTCTAAGGTAGAGAAATAGATTTATTTTTTTCCAAACTTTCAATTATTTCAGCATCTTTTGATGTAAATATTTTTTTCCACCTTGAATACCAGGGTGCATTTTAAATAATTAACTGTATATACATGTTGAGGTCTATTTTTGGGATATGTATTCTTTTCCATTGATCTATTTTCTATCCTGATATCAATGACAGACCATTTTTATTACTATAGTTTGATTAGTCCTGCCTTCTGACTTTGTTCCCATTAGATTTTTTGTGTATTGTTGATCATTGAAGTTTTTATATAAATATGTGAAAATTATAGATTTAGCTTACTAGGTTATGCAAAACGAAGAGCACTAGAAATTTAACTTGGATTATTCTAAATGTGTAAATCAATTTGGTGACTATTAACATCATAGTAATTAAATCTTCTAATACATTAATATTACAAGTTTCTACATTGATTTAGGACCTATTGAAATTCTTTCTACAAAATAATTGTTCTCAAGGTAAAATGTCTACATATAATTTTTGCATCATTTCTTAATTATTTTATTTTTTTAATGCTATTGTAACTGATATTTTAAATTCATTTTCTAAATCCATATTGCTAATGTTATAGAAATGCAGTTGGTATTTCTATATTAATCAAGACCTTCTACCTCCCCTAGATAATTTCATTACTGGTTGGTTATTTATAGATTTATTAGGATTTTTTAAGTGAATGAAAAGACTTTAACTACCTCCTTTTCATTTTTAAGGAGTTTTCTTCTCCTTGCTTTGGAGATTTGTCTAATACTTCCATATACTTCATAAAATACTAATGATAAGATCAGAAATCCTTGCCTATATTCTGACCTCAGTTCAATGTTAGGTAAAGGGTTTTAATACATTCACTATAGTAAATTAGGGAAATTCTCTTTTATTCCCTAATTTGCTGAAAATCATTTAATTATTATTATACCTGTTGTTATGATTAATAGGGAAATTTGACAAAAGCTTTTCTACTGATTAATTTTCCTCATGTTAAACCAAATTTTCATTTGTGATATAAACTCATTTATGTTATCAGATTTGATTTTCAAATGTTTTGTTAAATATTTTTTGTTTTTATATTAATGAAATATGTTATCTGTAATTTTCTCTTCTTGTCAATTCCCTGTCAAGTTTTTCTAGCAGAAACTGGCTGATCTCAAATATTAGAGAATGCTCTCTTACTTACAATTTTATTAAAGAGTTTGTATAAGTTTGATATGAATTTTAAATAAATATTTAATAAACATCTTCAACGAAACAGCTGGAAGATTTTCTCATACTTCTGATTAACATGAATCAATTGTATATTTTAATGGGGTTCAGTGTGCCATTTCAATATATGTTTACATTAATTTTGTAGGAAATTTTTATTACAAACTCTATTTTAATCATAGATAAAGAACAATTCAAATGTTGTTTGTGATTTCAAGGGAGTTTCAGTTATTTTGTCCTTGAAAAAAATTTGTCAACATTTTCCTTATCCATTCATCTGTTGATGAACACTTAGGCTGGTTTTACAACTTGCAGATTGTGAACCATACTGCCATAAATATAGGAATGCAGGTATCACTATATTATAGTGATTTCAGCTGTTTTGAATAAATACTAAGGAATAAAAATAGATGGTGATTCCATTCCTAATCTTTTGAGTAATCTCCAAGCTGCTTTCCAAATAGTTTGACACAATGGAATTCTACTTACTCAGCCATAAGGAAGAATGAAATCATGCCATTTATTGTTAAACAGATGTAACTGGAGAACATCATGCTAAGTGAAATAAAACAAACTCAAAAAGTCAAGGGTCAAATGTATTGTCCATATACGAAATTTGGGGAGAAATAGGAAAGAGAAAGGGGATATTATGAAAGTAGAAGGAAGAATAGGAGGGTAAAGGAAGAAGACCCAGTGGGCAGGAGAATAGGTGAGAAAGGGAGGATCTATGAAATGAAATTGACTAAATTATTCTGTGCATGTATATAACAATGAATTACAAGTTCATGTATAATATGCTAATAAAAAACAATAAATAAATAAATAAAAGAAAGGCCAGGTATAGGAAGGAGAAGAGAGAAAGACAAGTACTTGGGATCAAAATGGAGTAATCATGTTATATGCTTTTATGAATATGTCAAAATGAATCCTACTATTTTGTATAGTTCTAATGTATTATTTAACACAAAATTTAGATGTGTATATTTAATCTTTTGTCAAATTGATAACCCAATGTTGTTCATAATCTTCTTTATAATCCATTCAATCTTGCTAAAAATAATTAAGATTATCTATTTCCAATATGGATATTGGTGTCTTTTCACTATTTTTCTGTAAGTCTAGACAAAGAGGTACCAATTTTGTTGATCTAGTAAGAATGAACATTAACCTTACTGGTTTTCTCCATGACTTGTTTCATATTATTCTTTTATACTTTTATTATTTTCTTCAACTTAATTTTTTTTCATTTATTTTTTATTTATTTCTAGCAATCTAAGAGAAATGGTCACAAGATTCATTTCATTTATTTAAAGCATTTAAATAAATGTCTCTTTAAGAAAATTTTGCTATATCCCACATAGTTTACAATGTTGAGTTTTCACTATCATTCATTTTGAAATATTATTTTACTACCTTTGTGATTTCTAGCATTCCATATTTGTTATCCAGGAATATGTTGTTTGTCAAATGTTTAAGGTTTTCCAGATATTTTTGTTAAAATTTTCTAATTTAATTCCATGTAGTCTAAGAAAAATCTGTATAGGTATAAATATATAAGTACATTCATGTTTATTGCCATGATATTTTATCCATAATTATATTATTCATATGTGTTTTATATATTATAAACATACAATTATAAATCATATATACTATATTCTTCACTTAATCATGACATAGTATACAGTCTATTTTTAGTCATCTGGGATATTGCTTCAAGTATTTTTAAATTTGTTATTTTTACTTGTATATTGGTTTTATTTTATCATTTTTGGATTAACTTATTATTCTTTTATCATTATGAAATGCTTCTCTTAAATTCGGATTTGTTTGATATAATTATGCCAATGTTTACAGTTAGTTTTAGTATTTCTTTTAGTTCACTTTGATAATTTGTGCTTTTTTTTTTTTTTGGATTGTTTCTTTCATGTACATTTAATGTGACTCTATAATACAGTTGAATTTAAGCTTACCTCCTTGTTATTTATTTAGGTTTCCTTTTGGGCATATTTGTTTGGTTCTTCTCTGTTTTCTTTAAGTATAATGAACTATTTTCCTAGCTCATTATATCCCATTTGTTGAATTCTTTGCCTTTATATTTTAATGATTGTTCTTGCAGTTATATGATACATCATTTACATATGATAGTCTACAGTGAATTCATTTTATGCTACCATGTTAGAACCTTAAAACTCCATAATAGTTTTTATATTCTCTTAATTTTTTTGCTGTATTATGAATACATTTTACAAACTCCACAATGCATTTTCAATTTTGTTTTAAGCAATGAATGGAACTTTTGATAATTTAGGGAAAGAAAGGAGCACCTTATATTTATTCAAGGGTTTATCATTTCTGGTCCTTCTCATCTTTTCTTCTAGATATGAATTTCAAAATACATCAGTTTTTTTTTTTCCCAATCTGAAGATTTCCTTTTTCACATTTCTTTTTTTCTTTGTTCTTTTTAGTTATACCAAATAATAGAGTCAGTTTTGATATAATCATACATGCATTGAATATATCATTTTCTCATTAGGCCCCCATCTTGTGGATGTATATCATGGTGGGATTCACTGTAGTGGTATTCATATATGTATGTAGGAAAATTGGGTCAGAGTCTTTCCAATATGTAGACTCTTGGTAATACATTTTCTCAGTTTGTGTTTTCTGAACATATGTTAATATCACCTTCATTTTTGAAGGATATTTTCTCTGCATCCAGATGTATATATTGACAGTTTTCTTCTCACCATTTTAAAGATAACAAGATGTAGTTTCATTTTTTTCTACCCTTCCTGTGTCTGATGTGAAGATAATATTTTATTGTTTATTTCTGGGTACATTTAAAGCCCACTGACTTTTATTATTTTAGCAATTTACTCTAGTCAATTATTAAATTTTTCTTGAATTTTATTTTCTGGAGATTTGAAAAATTTGTGGGTTCACATTGTTACTGGGAAAGATTGCTAATATGTCTTCTTGACTGCTAGATCTCTCTTCTTTTTACTTTCTTCTTTTTATTCTTTTTTTAGAATTCCCATATCTCTACATTATACCTGAATATGCATAAACACATATTTGACTATTTTATGATGCTCTGCAGATTTTGTTCTTTCAGGGATTTTTTTTTTTGTGTGTGTGTGTGGTGGGGGGGCAGGTATGTTATTTTTAACTTGTGTTCTTCAGTTTGGATTATTTCTTTTGAAGTTTTTTCAAATTCTCATCATTTTATTGTATATCATCTAAACTGATGTTAATTGCATTTCTTTAATTTTTAGCTTTATTTTATTTAGTTATTTATTTTTATGTGATGCTGAGAATCAACACAGTGCCTCACAGTTGCTAGGCAAGAGCTCTACTACTAAGTCACAACCCAGCAGCATGAATTATTTTCATTTCAAACATAAATTCTGAGTTTAACTTTTCCTTTACATTATTCTTAAGAGTTTTTAATATATTTTGAATTTTATTATCCCTTCAAATATTATATCATTTTTTGTACATTTATTGACATATCTAAAGGGGATTTTTTCTGCTAAATCCAACATATGACCTCTAGATCTGTTTCTAGTAACTATTATTTCTTGTGACAGTAACCATGTTTATCGTGCTTATTTTTGATATATTACTGTCTATGTATATATCTATTGATAGATTTTGTTATATATTTAATAGGATTCAGTTTTATTTTACTTTGCAGTTAAATTGCTGTTGATGACTTTGATCTCATAGGAAGCTTGTGTTTGGGTTTGTTTAGGCATGTCTTCTCTTATTCTCTTCAAATACTAAGTCATAACTATTATTCCTGGGCATTAGGGTTCTTAATCTGAAAATACCATCCTTTTGGAAATGCAATGAATAGGTTGAGATATTTAGCAAATATCTACAAAGACATCAATTGAACCCCAAACTCAAATTCCCAAGTGCTGTTCAAATCTGTGTTCTGTCTGCCATCCTCCCTACTGTTATTTTCACCTATGAATCTCGCTTCATATTTTGTTGAATTCAGGATTCAACAAAAAGTTATAGGTGTGTGTTTGAAGTTTGAGATCCTTCTTTCTTTTTGGCTCTCTCATTTTCAGGATTTCTTCCCTCAACTAACTTTAATTCTGGAAGTGCCAAAATATGACCTAATAAATATCAACCATGCATGTTATGTTTGTGTTAAATTCAACAATGCAAGGGAGAACTGATGAATGAACCCATTAATTAAGCTGAATAAATGTGAAATTCATTCAGCATGTTTATCTTCTCTCTAGGACTTAATGGCTTCCTGTTCTGTTCTTCCACTGGTTCTTCTCCAGTACCTTAAAAGAGGAATTTTTGAAAGCAATATTGTCTAGACTTTATCATTGTTATCAGTGGGAGAGCTGGCCTAGTACAAGAAAATTCACTATCTCCATACTTGGAAGATAAATTAATTAATTAAATTTCTAAAGTAATTTCATAGTTTTTAAAAAATAAATTTGTGCATTTTTTAATGCAAATTAATGCACAAAGTTATGTTTTCAGTCTACTTGTATGTAGGATGCATTTTGGAATTTATTGTTTTGATCTATGACATATATAATATTTAGCTGGTCTGTAAAGATTCTTTTTTAAATTATGACATCAAGATAAGAGCACATTTTCTCATAACCAAATGAAAGCTATATTTATTATGGAATAGATTTACAGTTGAGAAAACATAAGCATTATAGTTCTGAGACCAGCCTTTCAAATTCAAAGGTAAAGGATGGAGAATTTTTGTGCTTATGGTCATAATTTTTTTTGAAAATACTTTTTTTTTAGAATAGAATATATCATATAAAATATGAAAAATTTTAGGTATATGAATTCACATAAGTAGGCAGGTTTCTAAGACTCTCATATAGAATTTTCTATTTGCATTTGAATTTTAGCCTTGCCTCCATTTACATAAGTGGATAAGTCACACTCATTATATTCAATGCATTTTACTTATTGTTCCCGGATGATTCTGAAATTACTGGAAAATAAACCATCACAGAGAAATAAGAGATTTATCAGCTTTTATAATCATAGTACGATAAAAGATATATTGTTTGGACAGATCTAAGCTCATGAATTTATGAGGAATTTGTTTCCATGGATGAAAGGGGAGAACTTTGTATCCAGGACAAAATGCTATTGAAATGTATAAAGGAGCAGGTCTCAGAGTTTAGAATATTTGGGAGAAAAGTGATATTCTGTACTTCTAGCATGCTATGTCCTCAAATCCCCAAGAGCTTCTTTTTCTTTGGCAGAAAACTGCCCCTTCTTCATGATGGTGAGTATCTAAACATCTCAGATAAATTCACAATTATTTTTCAAGTTGAAAAAATATTCTAAGGTATCCATGCTTCAAGGATTTTTTATCAGGACATCTAAAGTGATGGGATACTGTCCTTTTTACTCTTTTATTTTTTTAATTTGATACTATATAGTATTTTGACATATTATACATACATATTATGTATAATATATATTTTTATATTTGCACATGATGAACAATTACATTAGCTATAATTAAATCATATATGTGCATAGGATGGTAATGTCTGATTCATTCTACAATCTTTCGTATTCCCACTCCCCTTTCCTTCTCTTCATTTCCCTTTATCTAATAAAAAATATGCCTATTCTTACCTACCCCTTCCCATTATTCTGTGTTAGCATCTACATATCAGAGAAAACGTTTAGCCTTTAGTTTGGGGAGGTTGGCTTATTTCAGTTAGCATGATTTTCTTCAGTTCCAGTTCCATCCATTTACTACTAAATGCCATTTCATTCTTCTTAAGGCTGAGTAATATTCATATATATTCATATATATATATATATATATATATATGAATATATATATATATATATATATATATATATATATATATATATATATTCCTTACCCATTTATCTGTCTGGTGAAGGGCACCTTGGTTGGTTCCATAGTTTGACAATTGTGAAATTAACCTGATATAAACATTGATTTAGCTGCATCACTGTAGTATGCTGATTTTAAATCCTTTGGGTAAAACCTGAGGCATGAGCTAGTTGGGTCAAATGGTGGCTCCATTTCAAGTTTTCTGAGGAATCTCCTTACTGCTTTCCATAGTGGTTGTACTAATTTGCAGCCCCAACAGCAATGTATGAGTGTATCTTCCCCCCCCCACATCTTCATCAGCATTTATTGTTACTTGCATTTAAGATAATTGTCATTCTGATTGGAGTGAGATAAAACCTCAGTGTATTTTGATTTACATTTCTCTAACTGCTAGAGATGCTTAACTTTTTTTCATAAATTTTTCATAATATTTCTTCTGTGACGTGCCTGTTCTGTTCTATAACCCATTTGTTAATTGGCTTATTTGTTTTGTTAGTGTTATGTTTTTTGAGATCTTTATATACCCTGGAGATAAATGTTCTATCTGAGATGCAGGTGGCAAAGATTTTCTCCCATTATGTAGGCTCTCTCTTCACATTCTTGATTGTTTCCTTTGCTTTGAAGAAGATTTTTAGTTTGATTCCATCCCATTTGTTGATTCTTGATTTTACTTTTTGTGTTTTAGGAGTTTTGTTAAGAAAGTCAGTTTCTAAATTGACATGATATAGATTTGGATCTAGATTTTATTCTATTAGGTGCAAGTTCTCTAGTCTACTGCATAAGTCTTTGATCCACTTTGAGTTGATTTTTATGCAGGGTGAGATATGGATTTCAAGTTTTCTCAGAACTATTTTTTGAAGAGGCTATAATTACTCCAATGTATGTGTGTGTTTTTTTCTTGGGGGAGGGAACCTTTGTCTACTATGAGACAACTGCATTTATGTGGGTTTGTCTCTGTGTTTTCTATTCTGTACCATAGGTCTATGTTTCTCTTTCAGGGCCAATACCATGCCATTTTTGTTATGATAGCTCTGAAGGACAATTTAAGTTCTGGTATTGTGATGCCTCATGATTCATTCTTCTTGGTAAGAATTGCTTTGGCTATTCACTATTTTTTTCCAAATGAATTTTATGACTCCTTTTTCTATTTCTATGAAAAATGTCATACAATTTTAACAGATCTATTTCAGGTAATGAAATAGAAGATACCATCAAAAACCTACCAACTAAGAAAAGCCCAGGACCAGATGGATTCTCAGCCAAGTTGTATAAGAACTTCATAGAACAATTAATACCAATACACCTCAAATTATTCCACAAAAAGGAAATAAAGGGGCACCCTCTCAAAGTCATTCTATGTAGCTAGTGTCACTCTGATAACAAAACCAGACAAAGACATATCAAGGAAAGAAAACTTAAGATCAACATCCCTGATTAAGATAGAGACAAAACTTCTCAGTAACATTCTGACATATCACATACAAAAACATATTTAAAAGATAATGGGGTTCATCCAAGTGATGCCAGATTGATTCAACACAGAGAAATCAACAAACCTAATTCATCACATTGATACACTTGAAAATAAGAAAATCATATGATTATATCAAAAGATGCAGAAAAAGCACTTGCAAAGTACAGCACCACTTCATTTCCAAAACACTAGAAAAAACAGGAGTAATAGAAATATATCTCAACATTATACTTGCTAAACCCAAGGCAAACATCATTCTAAATGGAAAAAAATCGAAAGCATCCCCTCTAAAAATTAGAACAAAAGAAGGATGTTATTCCCTGAAAAACTATCCAAAGAATTTAGAGAGAAGAAAGAAATGTATGAACAGGAAAAGAAGAACTCAAATTATCCCTATTTGCTGGTGACATGATTCTACATTTAGAAGACCCAAAAAATTTCAATAGAAAGTGTCTAGAATACATAAACAAATTCAGCAAAGTAGCAGGATATAGTATTAACACCCATAAATCAACTTCATTTCAACATATCAGTGATGAATCCACTAAAAGAGAAATTATGAAAACTACCCTATTTACAATAGCATAAAAAATGGGAATCAATCTAAGAGGTAAAAGATCTCTACAATGAAAACTATAGAACACTAAAGAAATAAATTAAAGAAGACTTTAGAAGATGAAAAGATTTTCCATGCTCTTGAATAGGCAGAATTTACATTGTCAAAATGGCCATACTACGAAAATGCTATACATACATATGCAACTCCTGTTCTTTTTTTAACTGTTATTTTGTTTGTTAGACAAAACAACAAACAAAACTCCATAAGATCCAGTCAAGTAGGGGGGTTGGATAGCCATTAATTTTTATGTGGCTTAGAATTGACCAATACTAGAAGGAACACCTATATTTCAAGGACTATAGCAGTTAATTAGAATGGAAAAAAGGAGATATACCTTTGCAGAGATTCTCAGACAATGAGATTTCAGAGTGAATGATATAATCAAATTGTTTGAATACAGACCTAGAATGAAAGCAGACCAAACTCATCCTCTTTATATTAGATACCAAAAATCAAGTTTGGAATGGAAAAGAATAAGTACATTAGTTAAAGTAAAACTGAAGATAAGTTCAGAACTAATCTCAGTTAGGAATTGTACCTCAACTGCCCTCCTCCTCAGGCTCTGGCAATTTTTCTGCCTGTTTGTTGTTGTTGTTGTTTGCTTGTTTCTGTATGATTAACTTTGTTTCACATTCCATCTATAAAATCAATAGTATATGTCTTTCTATGCCTGTTTTATTTTGTTTCACATAATGTCCTCCAATTTCACCCATATTGTCTTGAATAACATATTTCCTTTTTTTTAAGGCTGTTTACTATTCCATCTCTGTCTGTGTGAGAAAAAGAGAGAGAAAAAATCTTTATTACTTTGTCCATTGATGGACATGTAGGCTGTTTCCATATCTTGCCTATTATCAACAATGCTGAAATGACCCCAGGGATGCTGATATCTCTTTGACATTACTATTTCAATTCCACAGTATATAACCCAGAAATAAGATGTTACAACCAATCAATTCTCAACAAAGATGCCAAGAATGCACAGTGAATAAAGAAAGTCTCTTTAATAAATGGTGTTGGGAAAACTAAATAGCCACATGCAGAGGAATGAAACTGAACTCTTCATATATACAAAAATGAACTAAAAATGAGCAAAATGTTTAAACATTAGACCAGAAACTGTAAAGTTACTAGAAGAAAACAGAAAGGAAAAACTTCATCACACGGATCTGGGAAGTTACTTCTTGGATTTGAACTCCAAAACCATAGGCACAAACATTTTTCTGAAGTTCTTTAAGGGTATGTCAGTGTCATGCTCATCTTGGATGCTGTTGATCCAAGGAGGAATGAATATCCAGTAAGCAACTACCTGTAGACCTTCTTGACTACAATAGCTAGCACTAGTTACTGATTCCAAATTCGTATGTCATTTTTACACAAGATTTTTGCACTTAATGAAAACTTATTTTTACTTTAACTATTGTGTACTTGTTTTGATTTACCCTAAATATTGTGAATTTCCTACATGCATTAATAGAGTGGAACATTTCAAAAATAGAGGGTATAGAGTAAGCACTAGGTAAGGATATTCTTTTAAAATAACTCCAGTAATTTATTTACTGTAATTATTTATCTTTATCCTTTGCTGCAGGGGGTTAATGTATTTCCCTCTGTACATAACAAAGTGGCTAACTATAAAAATGATATTACAGGCTGAACATTCTGAATGCTAAAATAACAAAGACGTACGAACTATTTTCTTAAATGTACTCATTAATTATTACTTAGAAAATGTGAACTTCAGCAAATTCCTGTGGGAACTTGAATATGGTGGACTTAAGAGAAGTGAGGCACTGAAAAGGTTCAAAAATCACCTCAGCTGGAAAATCACATAACATTAACTTCATGCATAATCATATGTGAGCAATGAATTTCAATTTATGGAATCAAAATCATGACTGGAGGTCATCTGTCTAATCCTTGAGAATAGCAGCTTTAAAATGAGAGATGTCTGGGTAATAAAATGCCCATTATCTGCTTCTACCCATAGGTAACCTGCTTTTACCCTCCGACCCATGAATCTGCCATGCTGAAATATCTGTGAGAGTGAACGATTCTGAAAATGACAAATTAGTGCCAGTGAATCAGCACATCCAGCAGTGAGATGTCATTTCTGCATGTCCTGCATTCAAAGGCAATGTTCCCAGAAATGGTAATCAGCAGAGTGAAGGACGTGAAGTTTTCTCATTCAATAACTTTGGGGCAAAAGGTAGAACAGAATGGGAAGAGAGAAGTATATTTTTAAATGTTGTAAGTCTCCACTTTTCTGAGCCTTTCAATTTCTTTAAAATATGTCAAATTTCAAAATATATTATCCAAAAGAACATATAGCTTGTCTCTCCCTTGTTTAGAGTTTAAGAATCTCATCTTCTGTTTCAAGAAAATATCTTATTTCTTCTTCAAAACTATCTCCTTTTGTTTACAACCATGTTCTTACCAGTAACTCTTATATTAATAACTTCCCTAAATGTCCTAATATTTGATTTTAAAATATTAATTCCCCAATTCCATCCTGAGTCCTATACTGAATTGTTGTGTAAAATATTGATATATTAAACAAGATACTGTCTCCCAGAAAGTAGCAAAATATCAAATTCAAACCAAGTTCTTAATCGGATGGGATGCATGTGATTATTTCTTCAATGAGACACTCAAAACTCCTCTTTCAGCCCAGCTTGGACTGGGTGGGGTGGATTACATTTGCCAAGTAATTAGCAGATCTGCACTTGGCTTTATACTGTATTGGCAGACCATCAAATAAAAGTAGAATCCTCTAAAAAAAATCCTATGAGAGCCTTTATCAATAATGATAATACTCTCCAAAACTTCTGAACACCTGAAGACAAAAATTGTATTAATTTTTCCTTTTGTTTTATAATACAATATTATATTAACTTTGAAATAATTATGAAAGTTTTCAAGTATAAAACTAGATGAAAAAAGGAAAATAAGCTCAAAATTCTATGTTATTTAACCTTAAACACATACTTAACTTGATTATTTCTTTACATCTGGAAAAAATGTTTTTAGGATTTAGGAAGCAAAATTTATTTATTAAGTAAATTGTAATTCAGGGAGCACTTACCAAGTACTATACACAATTTCCTGCTCCCCTACAATTATAGAGAGAATCATAAAATATAAATCAATGGCTATCTATGTGTGCAAGTGCATTTTATAATTAGAATGATCATGCATATACCAAGTTTATGCCAACAGTCCTGGATTAGTTATCAATATTATCTCATTTTGTTGTCAAAAGTGTCCCACTTTGGTGGTTAATTATGTAGTTACTGCAGGTAAGAAAAAGACTATCAGAGCTGGGGTCTGATTTAATTAAATTTTGCCTCTGTCTTTTACCTGTTTCTTGACATATGCCTCCATCTTTTCATTTAGTAGAAACCATAATTCAACTTAAATTACAAGATTATTGTGAAGATAAAGTGAAAGGTTTGCAAAATGACACAACTCCAGTGTTTGGCACTACTGTGGGTACACTGTAAGTACTTACTCCCTAATTTCTATTATTTGGAAACCCAGGTCCTGTTCCATAATTTTTGAATGAGATACCAAAATTCAAGGTTGTTGTTCAAAAATTTGAACAAATATTATTATTGTATTAAAGCTTTTTTCTTCTATAGATACTTTAACTTCCAGTGTATTTTACTACTGTTATTGTAAGTAAAGGAAAATTAAAAGTTAAAATTATTAGTATGGATTTTTTGTCATTAGTCTTTACACTGTGCAATACCAGTTTTACCTGAGAAGATAAGCATGCTTAACTAATGTACAGAATCACTGAAATTCTATAACTTGTACTCCTTAATTTGTGCTTGCATATACATTTCACTCTTACCTGAACAGTGAAACAGTTGTATAGAACTAACTCGATACCACTTTATACCCAAACATTCTATCAACGGGTAGGAAAAGAATTGAAAGTATTAGGATTGCCCTATTGCCTTTCTTTTTCCTTCTATCATCATTTTCAAGTTAAGTAGTTGGTTCATACAGGGATGTGACACAGGAAATGATATGATAGAGTTCCTTGGACATTTCAGTTTTCTGCTATTCCCTTCTTATGCCTTCAAAGAAATTTCTGACTCAACAGCAGAAAAGATGATATTTTATTAGTGCTCTCATCTTTTCCATGGAAACGTAACAAAACTTACTTTGAACCCTGAGCCTCCCTATGTTCCCACAGTGATGAGGTCCCTGGAATTGTCTGTTCAAAACATATGCTTTGGAAAATTGACCCTAAAAGAAATGCACATGGTGTACATTTATGCTGATCTGCAGTCCTGCATCCCTTTAGAATTCACTCATAAAATATTAGCTTAAAATTTTTATTATCAAGAATTCAGACAGTAACATCATTAAAGCATGCACAAAGTCCTTCCAAATGGCAAGCTATGTTCTGCATCACAGGTCACAAACCTATGGAGCTGACCTTGTGAAAGCATAAATACATAAGGGAAAACTTTCCTGTGGCTATCAGAAGAACCATGCAATAAAAATAAGACCATTAAAGAAAGAGAGAACTTTGAACATAAGTAACCAGGGTAACAAGAGAAACATAAAATGTCAAAAAGGACACTATAAAATTAACCAGGAGTTTACCGATTATATCCTCACCTACCAGTTTCACTTCAGAAGTATGAACTCTTCTCTTTCTGTATGTAAATTACTACTCTTAATGTTTTACTTCTTGCCAAAATTTGATAATTACACCTCTCTCTGAATTGGTGTAGGTAGGACAAGTCCTATTATGACATTTTTTAAGAGGTCAATTGGGTTAATTTAGTCTTTTGTATGAATAAAAGAAAGACTTTTAAATTATTGAGATCAAGTTCAGTTTTCTATTCAAACTCAGATGGTCATATTGAAAGTAGGACCATATTATAGTTGTGGACTTTTTCACCTATGTAGGTGTATCTGTTATTGAAATAGTGAGGAAAATAGTATTTTTTTTTCAGTACTAAACTTCTGGTTCACAATTTGAGGCAAGTGAAGCACAGGAGTATTAGGGTACTGTTCTTTAAAAAAAGAACAAATACTCCCATCTCCTTTACATTAACATCTTATAATGAAAAAAATAAGCTCAACCTAAATATTCAGTTATAGTTTTACTTTATTTTTTTCAAATACTTTCTGCTTGAGGTTGTTCATATTTCTTAGAAAAAGAGACCAAACTCATTATTTGTCAGTTGAAAAAAAAATTGTCTACTTTATGAAAATAACATTCCTGAATTCACTTTACTACAAAGAACATCATAGTAAATCAACCTTACAGTTTGATGTCATGAATAAATATTACTTTAAGTGAACATTTCCAAGCACCCCCAAATTCTTTAGGAAATTCTAGAATTAACGAAGTTGTGAAGGCCAAAATAAGCTTCAAAACAAACATGTCTGGCATTCATATTTTAAAAAGCCGTTGAAAACTAAACAGTAAAGAAAATAATTTTGGGAATACATCGCTTATGTGTATGTGCATGTGGGATTTGTATTGTAAATATAAAGGAATAAATCTAGATGAAGCTCTGTCTGCTTCAATGCTTCAGGCTACAACTTTACCCCATTTGAAATAAATTGTACCTTAAATTTGAAGGCAATTTTCTGTAGTTTGGTGTGCAGTACAGATTTCATCTTTGATATTTAGTAAGCCTGAAATCTTTCTAACTTGTGAAGTCTGCATGTCTGCAAACTAGGATGTCTGTGTTTGTGTTTATTACCTTTTTCATGCATGCCTTGAAATGACTAAATTACAGGTATTTTACATGTGTTTTGTGGTCCAAGACAGATACAGTCCACTGGTATAATTTATCTTGAAACACCCTGTTTTACAAAATTATAGAAAAGCACCGCAATTTGCTCAATTTTTTATTTCTAAGACTATGGTAAAATCTTCAAAGCCAGAGATGCCTTCCAGATAAGAACTTAGCCATGCAATAAACAATTTTCATCAAAGCTCTGGGTTTGGGGAAATAGAGTACAATTGTGGATTTTAAAATCTTGATAATGTTTCTTATTTATTAGCTATCTTGTCTTTTGTATTTTGACCTAATTCAGTCACCAATGGCATCAACTCTTATACACACACACACACACACACGCACATGCACACGTACACACACAGACTCACAGAGCAGTCCAAATCAGATTATCTACAATCAAGGTAATTGTGGAGAACAAAATTGTTCATCTGTGCTGTGCAGCTGCCTTTTGGATTTTACGTTTGATCCCAAGTGACTGCTGAAGTTACAACTATACAAGTGTTCTTCTCTAATCCGTGAAACTTTTGCATTTTAAAAATTTTCTTTAAAAAACACATTTTGATTTCTCCATTCTTCCCAGCAGAATAATCATTAAGGAGCCAAAATCTCAGCAGAAAACTTGCACTTAAATATGATGCAAGATACTATGATACTGAAAACAATTTCTGCTAGTTTTCAGTGGGTATTTTATTTATATTGTGACTCCATCTTAGATTTAATTGTTCTACCTTCTTAACAGCTTAGTGTGTCTGAATATTATGAAAATATCATAATTTTATAGATTAATTCATTGTAAATTTTTGGCATGGAATTTGACACTTCTTCAAAGTAATAGAAATATTGCTATCAATTATAAAACGTAAATATTTGAGTTTCTTATTTGTTAATGTAGTTCAAGTTTTAAGAATCTTAAAGGATTTTTTTCCTGTGTTGTCTGCCTATTTAATATTCTGGATAATCTGTCAGAATACATACTGAATATTTGTAGGGATTAATTATTTAAATTCTGCATTTTAAGTAATTATTTCAAGCTATTCTTGATGCAAAATGTTGCCATTATTATCAAAGAGAATTTTCAATTGCTTTTTAGAATAGCAACTCTTTGAGATGTGATATATTAATCTACAGATATTTTAAAATGTCATTTTACATAGGTTTTGTGCTTATTTTGGTATCTTTCCTTCAGGGGTAAAATTATCTTTTGCAGATTATTCATAAAGTACAGATTCTTATTAGTGAATAATACTTGAGAAATTGATATATTTTCTCAATCCATACTTTCAAATTTATATTTTATAAAATATATATACTACATATATTTGCACTTATTTCACTTAATAATATCATATATCTTATAATTTACAAGTAATAAAGACATGTCTTTATTTTTGCAGAAAATGCAAAGGGGATATTTATTTCACTAAGACAAAACTTCTGCATTTTATAGTTTGCCCTTCAAGTCACCTTCCTGTTTGTTCCCTATGCTATGACTGAACTTAGCACTGTATTGGCCCACAATGAACCAAAGGGGTTGGCCTCTCCGAAGTAGTGATAACAGTAGTGTGGTAGCTACCTAGAGATATCAATCCTTTCATAAAGTTGTAATGATTCATTAAAATATAAGAACTCAAAAGATGCTGATTCAATCCAAACAACAATAGCAGAAGTCTAGATTGAGGGGAAAAAAAAACATTGTTTCAAAGCAAACATGAAAACTGTTAATCACTATCAAAGTTATGAAAACTGATGCTAATTACTAACATTTACTTTGAGTTCATTGTATGGTATATGTTGTCCTGAATATTTTATAGGTGGCATCACTGAATCTTCAATATTTTATGTAAAGGATTATTGATATTCTAATCTAGGTTTGTCTAACTTCAAAGCCAGTCCATTGTAATAATAACACATGCCGGAAACACATTATTTATGTACCACCTATATGAAATATATACATTATAATGTGATCCTCAGGAAGCAATATTACATTAATAGATAAATATAATTAAGAAGAAAAAAATCCAAAATTGTAATAAAGGCTCAGTTTTAATATAGAGAACAACACTGAACTAGATCTCAGGAAAGCAAACATTTTGCCTCATATCTTCAAATCACTCTGTGAACCTGATCTATATAGATGTAAAAATTCTATACGTCAGATAATATTTGTCTTACTAAGTGCCAACTTAGAGAAAAACAGGATAAACAGTAAAATTCCTCTTTGTAAATATATACATTTTACCTATTAAGTAGTCTTTTAAAAATGATTTGAAGACTTTACAAAAACATCAAAAATTTATTGGTAAAAATATTATTGGAATAAATCATTGAATATAGAATGATAAATAAAAATGTCATTTACAGGAGAAATTAGGAAGAATAAATATGTTGATTAACCTTTGCCTTTAAGAATCTATTAATGTAATAAAGATATAAAAAATATTTTAATAATGAATATTCAATAAACTAATATAAGACTCAGAAATTTTGCTGAAAATGGGAAAGAAATTAATAAATTAAAATACTACTATCAAGCCTTCATGGTCATGGTCATTTGGGAGCTGGAATTTTGGGAAAGAAAAAGATTTGTCTGAGTAACTAGCAACATACATTTTTTCCTGGTTTTTTCTTTTTTTTCATGTGGAACTGGGATATTCAGGAATGCATGTTTTCACCTGCCTTTGCTTACAGAATTATAAGCATATTGGACCAAATGGATGGGCATTTGCCTGTTTTAGTCCATTCCTCACCACTTACTATGTCCTTGCCATTGTTGACATTTGGCTATTTACTCAACCTCTCTGAAATTCATCTTTAAATTAGTTATAATGTTAACTGGTTCATTCACTGTGGAATTAATAACAATTATAGCTAAGTTACATTGAAAGGTAAATAAATGACTGGCATTGTGGTGTTTTAAAGCATATCACAAAAGTATATCTAAATAGTATGCACTATTATTCTTATTACATATTGCAAACCAGAAATTCAAAGGAATTAAATACTAGCTATTTTGTGTTGTGTAAATCTGGGTTTGAATTTAGGTGCTGGATACATTAGCTACATATTTTATTATTATATTACCCTCAGATCTTGAGATACTGTTTAAAATGTGGTACATAAAGAAAATAACAACTGTTGGCAAGGATATGGAAAAATTGTAATCTTTATGCACTAGTGGTAGAAATGTAAAATGTTTTTTTGTGTGTGTGTGTGGAAAACTGTGTAATAGGTGGCATCTCAAAAAATTAAATGGAGTACTGTAGGACATAGCAATTCCACTTCTGGATAAACACCCCCAAAAAGTGCAAGCAAGAAGTTGTAATAGCTGTGTTCACAGAGCATAATTCTCAATAGACAAGAGGTGGAAGCATACAATTATCCATCAGTGGAGGAGCAGACAAATATAATGTGTTATATACGTAGAATGACGTATGATTCAGTCTTAGAAAACGAGAAGATTCTGACTCACAGTAAAGCATGCATGAATATTGAGGACATTATGCTAACTGAAATAAGCCTTCGGCCAATAGCAAAGATGCCTACAGTAGTCGGCATAGAGACAAAAAGTTGAGTGGTGGTTACTAGAGGCTGAGAAAAGAGAATTACGAGGAGCTATTCAGCTGGTATGGGGTTTATATTTTGCAAAATAAAAAGACTATACAAGGGTAGAATATAGTGATGGGCTTACCACAATATGAATGCATTTACTGTCACCAAACAATATACTTAAAAATGATAAAACCAAAACAGTTCAACTAGATATTTTCTAAAAGTGTGATGTGGTGTGTGTGTGTGTGTGTGTGTGTGTGTGTGTATTGGTGGAGTTGAAGGAGTTGAAGAAGCTAGTGGTCACTCTTTTACTCTTTTTCTTTAAGATAAAAGAAGAAGAAAAAATAGGACACTGACAAAATTAACTAAATTTTACTAACCACAACCTTTTTCATTTTTATGTAGATTGCATAAGAAAGACATCAAAATTACCACATATTGTAATTTTAGTCACTTTCTTGAAAAATACGTTTGGTCCAAGCTCAATGCTGACATCTTCTAATTAACTGATCATGATTTGGGGACACCAGTCCATGCTGCTTTTTAAATCAAACACCAAGCTGAAAGGCAGGTCACAGGAAGTCAGTCTAAAGACTCTATAATATACACTTTAATTGCTGAGCCTATCTTTTTCTTTAAAGTTGTAATTCCCCAATTTTGGATATCACAGTAAATTTGACACAAAAGATAGCATCTTAACATAGTATTACTTAACAAAGATGGCTGTCATTTCTGTCACATGAAAACCCTGTCAGAAACCACACTTCTACTTTTCTGTTGCCATAGATACCATTTTTCCTCTTGTGATCAAAAGTAAAAAACACAGATAGGTGTCATGATTCGACTATAAAGAATTGAAACCACTTCAGAAATGTATACAAAGACTCAGGAGCAAGTCACTTCTCATTGGGATTTCAGTTACACAAAGTGAAATTCTAGACATCAATAGTTTCTTGGGCAGTGCAGAACCTGAATAATGGAACACTAATAATCTAAATGTAAATTGCTACATGAAACCAAAATGTATGTTAGAATCAACATATTGTTTCTAGATTCATTTCTCATCCATTAATAGAAACATTTGATAATTTGCATTTTATATATAAAACTTAAGCCAGACAAATCTAGTTTGAATTCAACACACTGGGTTCCATTTAACACAATGATAAAAGAGAGAAAACCTACATTGTTCCTGTGGGTGTTTTTATCCTGAAATGTATGTAATTTTGTTTTGAAGAATGGTAGTCACAGACTATCTATTGTTTAAGTGCATATTAATAAAGGGTGTATGTTTATAAATCTGGGAAGATTGAAGAGTAAAATAGTACAAATTAAAATGAAAGCACTGATGAAAGTACTTATATGGCTAAAAATCTCCTTATTAATTTATTTATTTTTGCATTACAATTCTGAATGCACCATTATACCATAATTTGTCATATCTCTGATTATATGTAAGGTATGTTGACACCAAATTCACGTCTTCATACGTGTATTCTGTATAATGATGAGGGTCTCCTTCCACCATCCTTGCTATTCCCCTTTTCCCTCCCTTTCCCTCCCACCCCTGTTCCCTATCTAGAGGTGATCTTCCTCCCATGCTCTCCCTCCCAACCCCAATTTGAGTCACCCCCCTTATATCTGAGAAGACATTCAGCATTTGTTTTTTTGGGGATTGGCTAACTTCACTTAGCGTAATCTTCTTTAATGCCATCACTTTCCCTGCAAATGCCATGATCTTATTCTTTTTTATTGCTGAGCTATATTCCATTGTGTATAAATGCCACATTCTTTTTTTTATCCATTAATCCACTGAAGGACATCTAGGTTGGCTAGCAGCACAATTCACAATAGCTAAAAATCACCTTTACAGAAATAAAAAACATGCAAGCAAACAATCACCTTCATATGCCACTAGTAACCTACCCACTGTGGGATTGTGCCAGGCCTTTGCTGGGAAATAGTTTAACTTTCTCTGGTCTTTCGAAATGTATCCTGGGTGTGAATAATGACAGGAGATCTGAGAATTTATGCTGGAGTGACTTGGAAGTCTATAGTGATTAAAAAGGCAGGTTTGTTCCACTTTCTTCCTGTTGAGGATGAATAGTCCTAGCCAAAAAAAACAACCCAAAATTAAAACGACCCCACAAAAAAAGGAAAAAAAGCTGATCAATACAACTATTAGGAAATCGCTCTTTTTTTTTGCCTTGTGGAACAGGAATGTGGGAACAGACTGTTAAGTTGTTACACTTCCTAAATGCAATCAGCATTATTTCATATTGAATAACATTTGCAGAGTCAAATACTTATCATTAGTTATTTCCTACAATTACTGAGAGTCAACAGGTAAGATGATTGACCTAGATGTAAACTGGAGTCCAACACTTGCTAATATGGGACATTGAATAAAGTTAATATAAGCCTGAATTTTCTCATCAACATAACAGTTATGATGATAATATCTACCTTGTGGGATTACTACAGAGTTTAAAAAGATAAAATAAAAAAATTATCAAAAGTCCAATCACATGGGAAGTGAATATTAATTAAAACTATATTCAGTAACATAAAAATGGCTGTACATCAACATGAGAATACCATGTTATTTAATGGAAAGTATAAATCTGTTGTGGAAGTTTGCTTTTTGTTTTTTTCCTAAATTACATTTGATTTTAGCACAGTTCCATACAAAAACACCAACTGAATTTATTTGGGTGAGAACAGAGGAATTTGAAAAATGAAACCCAGTAACTGAAAAGAATTTTAGAAAGAATATGAATAATCCAATAGTTTTTAAGATTTACCAAAAAAAATCTAAATACTATGGTTATATTGGAAGAATTACTAGGAGGTATGTTAGAAGATCGAAGTCCAAAATCTACTCCAGCATATATAACACTTTACTATGACAAAAATATCATAGAAATCAGTGAAATGAATGCTTACTCATTCTTAGAAATAATAATAATCTTAGAAATAATAATAATTATTATTTAAATAATAATTAAATAATCTTAGAAAGATTGTTCGAGAACAAAAGCCAGGCTTTATTACATGTGTTACTTAGAAATAACACACAGGTGAGAGAAAACATTAGTTATAAAAATTTTAATCATTCAAATATCCAAATGAAAAACCAAGTGAATAACAATATATTTAAGATTGGAGCATGGATCTTTGGGTGCACAAAACCATTGTAAAATTTCCAGAGGAAAAGGTATAGAGATATAAATAAAATGTTAAATATTACATATTAATATTTTCAAATCTATTGTGTAGGGTAAATGACAAAATGAGATATGATGTTTGTAATAATAATATTACACCAAGAACATTTTCAAGTCATTTAAGTAACTAACTCCACATTGGAAAATACATCCCAAATCATTCAGGCATTTTTCAGAGGAAGAAAATCAAATGGCTACTAAAATACATAAAGGTTTTATGCCATCAAAATTAAGTACTGCTAAATATTAAAGAGGATCCTAAAATTGGCAAATATGAAAAAATTCTAAATACTCAGTTTGATATGGTTGGACCAGGAATCTGCTAAGGTACCTATAGAATACTAAATTTGTCTGGTCTTTCAGGAAAGCAATTTGGACAAATATATCTTTCATTTTTTTAATTGTCTTTTTCTAACAACTGTTGCTCACAGTCTTTCCTAAAGAGACAGGAAACAAAGATCTATGTAGAAACTTTTTATTACATTATTTTTATTATGCTGATAGTAAGCAATCTAATGAGCAATAATTATGGAAAAGTTAAGTAAATAATATATCCATTATTTGAATTTTATTCATTAATATTTCTAAAAGCCATTTAATGGCATTAAAATTATCTTTACCAAATGGAGAGAGCAGAATACCAGTTGTCTAATTGGATAATTTGAATGGTGTATAAACAACTATGAGCAATCTAAATTTATATGAGTACTTTAGAAATAAATCCAGTGAGCATATTAATAACAGTATCTTGTTGGAATGGTGGTGAAAATATATCTCAACCTTTTCTCTATACATGTTTGTATTTGTGTGATTTCCCAAAAGGTAAAATTTAAGAAAGTCACATGTGTCATGTACCTTGAGTATTTCATATTCTTTCAAACAGTGTAAACCTAAAACCACCTTCATGTGGTAGATTTTCTTTTCTCCATCATTCAGTTAGAAAAACAGAGACAGTTTATGATTTGCTTGAGATCATAGCACAGAAATGTGACAGAATGGCACTCTGATTCCAAGGTTGGTTTTGTTATTAGGAACTTATCGTAAATTGTAACAGTCATTGTTTATATATATACTTCTTATAATGATTGTAAATAAATTAATATATCACTTAAAATATCACTCTAATAAATGATTTAATAAGTACTTATATCAAAATTAAATAGGATTTTTGGTCTCAGTTGATTCTAAAACATTGGAATTCATTAATTTAAAGTTTATGGACACTTCTGTTTTTAATACCTGTGTTGCACTTCTTCTTTAGAGGAAAATAACAAGTTGTGTTGCTACTATTGATATTTTAAAATTAACCTGCAAACAAATAACAGTAAAGAAACCAAGTCTAGTGATTAGTAGGTGAAGCACTCCCTATTGCCTTCTCAAGAAATGCTTTTCTGCCTCAATAATGGCATATCATATAAAAGAAACGTCTCAGCTTACAACTGCCATGCCAGCAATTAAAATGAGTGGTCTGGAATTTCTTTTAATATTATGAAAAATTCTTGGTCCTAACAGTATTTTTAAATGAAAAGAACATGTTAAAGGGTAAAACATTCCTATTAGTTATCTTACCATAGATTTGTTATGCTCTACTTCCAAGCAGTATAGCTAATAATGTTTTTATTTTATAATATGGTGCATTTCAAAATATATATTTATCAGTGGACTGTAATATGATGATTAAAATATTAAGAAATTATTTTTGCATCCAAAATCCCATATTTTTACAAAACACAGTTTTATATATATATATATATATATATATATATATATATATATACACACATATGTACATATATATGTATATGTATATATATATATATATATATATATATATATATATATATATAGTAAAAATCTGATTTGGAATTTTTTAAACAGTAAATTTGTATCAATTATCAATGTGAGAGTTGACTATAAGCAGATAAACGTCTATCCGATGACCTGAAAAAGTGTAGTGAGCTCATAGATCCCTGAAACACCCCAGAGCAGCCCCTGAAAAGGTATTTCAGTAACAAATGCAGAATTTCTTTCTATATCTCATTTCCTCTATTTCATCTTTTCTTCCTAAACAATATTTCTCTAACAGACAATAATTTGTCACTTTAGACCAAAGAGAAAAACAGAAATGCAAACTCCAATATAAATAATGGTACATTTTAGCACAAGTTGTTCTATAATCAGTTTATAATTCTTTTTAATATAATTCTAAAGACTTCTCACTTAATATGTGTGAATATATATGCATGTGTATACAAATCAATGTAGTAAATACTTTTAGAAACAATAACAGCCACTAAAAATACATTTTTTATCCTCAATTTTAGAAAGGATGACTAACGTTATCACTTAGTAAATACAAACAAATGCACTTAACTGTTGGTTGGATAACAAAAGTCTGACTGCAGAAACTTTTGTTTTTTCTTATGGTTCCCTCAATGAGTGAATCAGATATCTAAATTACTTTACAATTAATATAAGCTCTATAATTTAAAATATAAGAACAATACCTACACTCATTTTGAAGTAACTTTTAGTGTTTTAATTTGATTAAAGAATTTTAAGTTTAAATGTCAAAATTTTTATATTAAAAAATTAATGTTAGAGGGAATTGTAACTACTCTAAAATTCTGCTGCAAATTAAAATAACCAAAATGATATCAAAATGTATTTCCTTCAAATACAAAGTGGAATGCATACTATGAATGCATTTAAACATGTTTGTCTATATGTGTGTGAGATGCATATAATCTTATAAAGCATGTTAATAAGAATATAATTTTCCATTGATTTAACTTATAACTGTTTTATACAATTCAGAAAATAAAATGAATTTTATATTTAATTCCACTGCAAGTTTTAAGAGCGTCACAGATTAAATGCAAAAGATGTGTCAAGAAATATTTAGTATTGTTCAAACTTTATGAAATATAAGATTTAAAATATTCCAATCACTTAATTTTGACACCGTATTTGCTAAAGTAACCAAATAAATGAAAGAAGCCATTTTCTCAGAGTATTGGGCTTTCTAAGAGAAAAATGTGCTATTGGTTAATACATATTTATGCTAACACATTTGGAAAAATGAAAACATAATGTGAATCAGAAAAGGAAACATAACATATGTGAATAATAGGGAAAAACTAATAGTTTGCACCAAGCATATATAACAAAAGTTCTAAAAGAATGGCAAGTGTAACCCAAATAAACAGCAATTCTATAAAATATTATTTTTCTTTGGAAAGTCATGGTAGCAGAGAACTTCACATGATGTTAATTCACATCATCACAGTTCCCAAAGTAATCATGATTTAAATTTCCTTTGCTATCAGCCAGTATTTGTCTCTTTTTTAATATTTGAATTGATCTATATTTATTCAGTATAAATCACTGTACAGTTGGTAGAATTGTTTTAATAAAAAAATAGCAAAATCCAAGCATAAAAAATACTGGTTATGTAATATGCTACTTAATTTTTTTAATGGAGCCTCATTTTAGTCAAAAGACAGAGTAGTTAATTATATGCATTCTCTTGAGTTACTTCTTTATGATTTGACAACTAGCTCGGCAGCTGTTCCTGTAAATATGACAATAAATTTTTAAATCTCCAGAGAACTGGTAAATACGAGCAGATGCACTTAACTGCTGGTGGGCAACAAAAGTCAGACTGCAGGAAACTGTGGCACTAATGTAGCTCTTGATTAATCTCTAATTACAGTTTTGTCATCTTAGCAGGGAGACAAAACTATATCACTTCCTAAATAGGCAAGCAGCATTTTGGCACCTAGCAACCAGCAGTTTGTTCCTATTAGCTGCAGTGGACTCGATGCTGTTACATGGGAGGTGGTTATGGATCACTGCCCTATTATTTATGGAGCAGCATTTCCAGAGGCCTTCACAACAGTAGATAAATTAGCAGCTTAATAGGCCAGCACTAACTAAAAACATAGCATAAGCTGAAGCACCAAGTATGAAATTAAAATGTGACTTGCCCATAATGTTTGCCTCATCCACAAAAAGAAACACTCATTTTTTTCTGTTAATTATTCAGAAAAGATAATGAATATGAGAATGTTGCTGAAAATCATATGAACATTTTTTAATAATTTCATATTCTTTTAAAAATACCTATATTAAGTCGCTCATAATGTTTTTCATTTCTTTTCTTTTTATTTTTTAATTCATTTTCATCCTCATGAGGGGATTCTCTTGGTTTCATTCTTAAGCCCAGAGATGTTAGGTGGCAAGCATTAATTAGGACTAGTGCAGCTACAAGAGAGCCCTAAGTATCTGTATAAAAGTGCCTTATTAAGCTCAAAATGGGCAAATGAGGCTGATTCTTATCATGCTTCCATTTCCCTTTCACTTTAGGTGCGATGAAAACGTCTAAGGAATGACCTCACACCTCTTTCTGGTGTCAGTAATTTGAAGGGAGATATAAAATTCTTAAGTATTTTTTTCAAAAGGCAATCCACAGGGAGGTTTGCTTAATTAAAATTAATGGAACATCTTCTTTATTCTCAATGGGGGAGATTATGCTATAAATATGATCCTAATCAGGAGCTTCAAACTTATAAAAACTTTTCATTTGATATACTTTTACTAAAAGTTAGTTTCATACAGAATGGCATAATACTACATAATAATAAGTATTTTAAAAATACTCCCCTGTATTTTTCCATAACAATTCCTATTAAAATAATTTCATCCAAAATGAAAATGGCCTATGTATTATGTCATAGTAATAAGGTAAGCTTTTTTAATTAAAAACTGACACTGAAGTGGTACATAATGAACAAAATAAAATTCCTATTATTTATCTGTGTAGAACCACCTGCAGCAACAGTTGGGAAACCACTTTATTGAAATGTGATCACTGACAATAGAATTTGTTTATGTCTACATATTATTTCTCTCTCAAAGAATTCTTTCTTATTGGAGTTAGTTAGCTTTTTGAGGAACCTCTATTCTATTTTCCAAAATGAGCACACTAATTTATATTCTCTGTAACAGTGTACAAGGCTGCCCTTCATTCCACAGATTCGCCAACACCTGTTATCCTTCTTCTTTTTGATAATTACCATCCTAACACATAACAGGGTGATATCTCATTGTGGGCTTGATTTGCACTACTCTGATAATAAAGAGATGTTGAGAATGTTTTTTTAAATTTATATATTGCCTATTCACAGATCTTCTTTGGAAATGTCCATCCAGATCCTTAAATTTTAAATTGACTTTTTTTTTTCATTGAGCTGTTTTAGTTCCTTACACAGTTTGGATATTAGTTCTATACAAGATGTATGGTATGCAAATATTTTCCCCCAGTTCTTGTGTTGTGATTTTTAACTGTTTAATTACTGTGTAGAAACTTCAGCTTCAGGCAATCTCATTAGCCTATTTTTGCTTTTCTTGCTTGTGCTTTGGAATCCTATATAATAAATCATATCTCAGAGCAATGCTATGGAGATTTTACCCTATTATTTTTCTTCTAATGGCTTTACAGGTTTAGATCTTATGTTTTAATATTTATTCATTTAGAGTTGATTATATATCTTGTGATCCATAAGTGTCCAACTATTTTTCTTCTAAATGTGGCTATCTGATTTTTTCACCACCATTTATTAAAAAGTCTGCCCATTCCCCACCATGTACTCTAGGCACTTTTGTCAAAACTTGACTATAAAATCCTACTTGTGAGTACATATCCTAAGGATTTGAAATTGACATATCACAAAAATATCTGTACTCCCTTATTCATTTCAGCTTCATTCCAAATAGTTAAGATATAGGAGCAAATTAAATGCCCGTCAGTGGATGAATGAATAGATGAAAGTATATGCATAATGAAATACAATATAATCTTTAAAAGGATACAAATTCTCATTTGTGATAGCATGATTGGAACTGGAAGGCATTTTGCTAAGTAAAATAAGCAAGGCACAGAAAAATAAATATTGTGTGATTTCACAAAGATGAGGAATCTAAAAATCAGTATCATAGAAACAGAAAGGTAATGACAGACAGGAAAAGGGAGACTTGGGGACAAGGAATATGTTGATCAAATTATACAAATCTCATACTAGAGGAATACATTTTAGTGATCTAATATACAGCATGATGACCAAGGCTAATAAGCATGCACTGTGTATTTCAAAAATGACAAAAAAAATAGGCATTTAGCATTCTTACCTTGTAGAAAGATCAGGTGGTGAGGTGATGGATATTAGTTTGATTTATTTTTTCTACAATGTATACATAAAAGCATTGCATTGTACTCCATAAAATATACATAATAATTATGAGTTCATCAAAATTAATGTGAATAATATAATTATTTATTCATACTATATCAATTATCTTTTCACAAATTTTCAGTCTAAGATTCCTTATGTTATTTTACACTAAAAATGTAACACTAGAGCTGCTTGGGAGGCTGAGGCAGGAGGATTGCAAATTCAAAGACAGCCTCAGTAATGTAGGGAGACCCTAAGCAACTTAGTGAAATCCTGTCTCAAAATAATAAATTAATAAACAATCAAACAAACAAATAAATAAATAAAAATAGCTGAGGATGTGGCTCAGGTGAAGTACCACTAGGTTCAATCCATGGTACCAAAAAAAAAAAAAAAAGTAACACTAGCAGATGACAAAGTTTGGAAAGAAAGTTGTGAATTACATTCTAGTATATGGAGTTAAAATGCCTTTCACTACCTAAGTGAAGACAATAGGTAGCTACTTGTTGTTCAGAAGATTTTTACTTTGAAGCCCTCCATTTTTAGACTCTTGGTTTTCTTTCTTGAGCTTTAGAATACTTATTAAGGAAGTCAGCGTCTGTGCCAATGTGTTGGAATGTTTTCCTACAGCAGTTGTGGTGTTTCTGGCCTATTTCCTCAGACTTTTATCCACACTGAGGTGATTTCTGTATGGGATGAAAGATAAGGATCTATTTTAAATTTTGTACATGTGAATATCCACTTGTTTTTTAAAAGGCTATCTTTCCTCCAATGTATGTTTTTGGCACCTTTTTCAAAGATCAGATGACTGCATCTGTGTGAACTTTTCTATGTCTTCTACTCAGGTCCATTGATCTTTATGTCTGTTTGGAAGATGATGTCATGCTGTGTTTGTAACTATAGCTTGTTAGTGTCATTGGAGATAAGTATTATGATTTTACCAGCATCATTCTTCTTGCTCAGGATCAATTTGATAATTCTGAAAATTTTATTCTTTTATATGAATCGTGGGATTAATTTTTCTAGTACCATGGAAAATATATTCTGTATTTTGTTGAGGAATTCATTGAATCTGAATATTGCTTTTGGTCATATGGCCATTTTGATGATATTAATTTTATCTATCCAAAAAGCATGGTAGGTCTCTCCATCTCCTAAAGTCTTCAGTTTCTTTCTGTAGTGTTTTGTAATTTTCACTATAAAGATCTTTAACCTTCTTGGTTAGATTTAGTCCCAGGTTTTTTGTTTTGGTTTGTTTTGTTTCTGAGACTATTGTGAATGGAATTGTTTTCCTAATGTTTTTCCTCAGTAGATTCATTATTGGAGCTTTGGAAAGCTATTGATTTTGTATGTTGATCATATCTCCTGCTATTTGGCTTAATTTATCAACACTAGAAGTCTTCTGTTGAATTATTTTGGGTCTTCTAAGTAAAGAATCATTTCATCAACAAAGATAATCCAACTTTTGGTTGGATAGAAGTCTGAAATTCAGATGAGAACTCAAAATGACAGAGAAATTTCAAGGCTCCGTGTTCTAGAGGCAGTAATGGAAGCATCAGTCTTGGAGAGGATATGGCACAGAGAAAAATAGAACAGAGGAAAATAAAAATTATAAAAAAAGCCTTGAGGAATTTCAACATCTAAGGACCAGGTAGAATAAGTTGAAGTGAAAAAAAAAAGGAAAAGTATGAGGAAAAAAGTGGAAAACATGGCATTGTCTATGCAAAGACATGCCTTTAAGAGAAATAAAAAATGCATTTGAATGTAATCAAAAGACCAGATATTATGAGAATTAAGATATACTGATTGACTTGAAATTCAGCATACTTATCTAAAGAGCATGATTAAAATGGATGGGAGCCAAATCTGTGTGAATTGAAAAGAGTGAAACTTTTTATTTCCCCTTAAGAGTTTTTTGTTTGCTTGTTTGTTTTGCTAGTCCTTGATAGTGGTGTTTGTTTGCAATGAAGGCATGAAGATGCAATAAATTTTTTCTTACTATTTTCAATCTGTGAGGGGTTTCTATGATGCTGATGGCACTTGAATCACCCTAGAACTGCAATGACCAATTGAATAATGATCTTGTTATTCCAACAAGCTGCCTCTGTTTGCACCAGAGCCCCCTCTAGAAGGATAAGAAGCAATTATAGCCCTTTTCCTGAGTATCTCTTATTAGGCTGACCTTATCCAGAGTTAAAACAGCCCATGCTACTAAGTAAAAAAACAAAGATAACACAGCATAGTGAAAAGTAGTCACCTCTGATTTCTGCTATTTCCTTCTGATTCACAGTAAGGTATTTATATGAGCCCATCCTGGATCCTTTTTCTCTCATTTATTATTTTTATGTTTCCAAATATGCCCTTAGCAGATCCATTTTGCCTTGAAAATATTGGGTTTCTCTCCTCTGTCATCATTTTATTTAAGTTGTAGATGGACACAATACCTTTATTTTATTTATTTTTATGTGTTGCTAAGGATTGAACCCAGTGCCTCATTCGTGCAAGGCAAGCTGTCTCCCACTGAGCTACAACCCAGCACTCCCTCACCATTCTTGTATACAACTGGTCTGTTTGTTTTTTTTTTTTTTTTTTCTAATAAAGTAAAACATTTCAACTTTGTACAGGTATTCTTGGAGGCTTTCCTTTAATTGTTCCTTATGATTCTAGCTAGAAAGGGCTGGAATGTGTTAGTCCAAAAGTGAGGATAAGAGCAGGATTACCCAGAGTAGCTCACACCTCTACCAGGAAGAGTTAGGAGTAAAATTTTTGATTATCCAAAAATTAAATTCCTCCTGACCAAGCAAATATGAATATTA
This sequence comes from Marmota flaviventris, assembly GCF_047511675.1. Lineage (NCBI taxonomy): Eukaryota > Metazoa > Chordata > Mammalia > Rodentia > Sciuridae > Marmota > Marmota flaviventris. The sequence continues at coordinate 126,032,341 of NC_092502.1, read as the reverse complement.
TTTAAGAGGTAATAGTGTCTAATTTTATTTAAGGACTCTATATTTCTTTTTAAATATTTCTTTGATCTTATCCTTTGTGAGACAATTGAATAGCGTTATTGACAAAGAAATAGTTATGCTGTACCTTGGGTAACCTATTATAGATCTCATCATACCAATATAAACAACTTTTTTTTCTTTTTAGGGCTTTCAAATATCTCTAAGACAAAATAATGGCAGGGTGAATTTCTAAACATTATTCTCCTTAATAATTAGAAAATTTAGAATATACAGAACTAAGAGCAATGGTGGAAAGATTGACTCTAGAAATGAAGACAAAAAACTTCTATTGAATAAGGTAACAAAGATTAGATAAGCACAGCATTCAGAAATTAAAGAACAATTGAGTACTGAGCTTTTTACTTTCTGTCGAATACAGAAAACATGTCTATTTGCTGAGAGTAAATATGGATTAGCAGGATCAGAGTTTTGAAGCATGAAGAAATTTTGAAATAAGCGTTTGCACTGTGTTCTGGAAGAGTGAATCACCTGGAGGAACATAATAGAATTTCTGTTTGAGTTCAGAAATATTTGTGTTCTATGGTTACAAATTAATAGTGGTATCAATCTATATTAATGCATAATTTTTTGAGCATTAATCATTTGGAAGATAATAGAGTAAGTGACTTTTTGCTTATCAAGGGTTGGGTTTTTGCTAGGTAGATATAAGTGGGAAGACTTATTGAAATTGTAGATCATGCAGCTCTGGTTATGAATAAAAATTGAAAGAGGAGGGAACTAGGTTGCTGAAAAGAAGAAAGTTCTCAGAACATCAAGAAAAAAGTTTTAGTTAGAATAGTAATTTTTCTATTTAATTAGAATAGGAAAATTTTGTCAGAGAATCTTGTGCTTTTTTCAATGATTTAGGATAGTAATTTCTAACAGCACTCAGTGTGAAACTTTATTAGTATAAATGAAGTAGAGAAGAGAAGCAGAAACCATAGAAGTCAGGGAATTTGATGAATTTATCATGTGGATATTGATATGTTCATGGCTGATGGAAACAACTATGAGTTGTGCCCAAGTCTATACTTTCCAAACAGGGAGAAAATGCCTAGAGTGAAAAGTGTTTGCCCTGATGAACAGATATTTACTTTAATATAATAATATTTAATATAATAATAAAGTAAATAATATTTAATATAATAATAAATATTTACTTTAAAGGAATGATTTGGAGAATAATTATCTGAATAAGCCATCAAGAATAAGGAGGACATTAACCTAACTCTATGTCATTATTCAAATAAAATAATTAATGCAAGGTAGTTGAGAAAAGTTTATGTTGAAAATGAAATTCTGCAATATTCCATAGAATATAATAAATAAAATGATGGCATTTTTTCCTTAAAACCCAGTCTAGCAGTTGAAATAATTAAACATTTTAAATAATAATGACATAATAAAGTAAAAATTTAAAAAGAAAAGCCATAGCTGTTTTTAGCATTTTTAGATGTTTTTACTTTTATATTAAGATGGAAGAAAATTTTGCAACGTCTTGAGTAAGAAGTATCATCCTTAGATACCACATGAGTAGGTGGAAATATCAAATAAAACTTTCTTTAGTAGCCCATGAAATGTACCCCTATCATGCTTAGAGAAAAGACATGGCCAACTAGTTTTAATGGCAAGGGTATTCGGGAAGATTTGTTTAATGATGACACCCTCATTTTACTGAATCAATATCAGGGAGTGTTTTACAATGAAATGTCTCTCTCTCGTGAGTAATTTACAATAAATAAATCCATATATCTATCAAACCCCTTCACTAGTTACAAAATCTATAATGTATGCATGGTTGAAGATCAGCAAGAACTTTAACAAGAAACTTGCAGGTCATGAAATAGGTCACCAGAGCTCTAGTAGCAAATTTGCAAAAAAATAAAAATAATTGTTCAAAATGATTTGCTCATGAAATATTTGTTTACTAACCTTGAAAATGTATGTATAAATGACAAATGAACCATCAAAAATGGATTACATTTTTGGGAGAAATAATCAGCTTGATTGATTTTTATATTGGATTATGCCCTATTTCTGGAATGTAACTGATATGCATGTTCTGGAGACCAACTCTCTGTCAAATCCTAGGTAATTGCTAGTAGTGTGACATCTAACAATGTACTTCAACTCTCTATGCCTTAGTTTTCTCAGCTATAAAATGAGCTAATATTAACATTATGTTGTATTGTCATTTTCAGAATTTAATGAAATGTACAGTACTTACACATGAATTAGTACCAGGTACAGAATAAGCTCTCAATCACTCTGTAGCCTTGTTTTTAATTTATTGTTACATGCTATAGTAATAGTACGTGTAATATTTAGCATAATGAGAACAAAATTCATGTTCACATTTTTTTCAGGACTATAACTGTGCTCTTTACTAAATTTCTACAATATTTTGATTTTTTGAGTCACAATTTTTGATTTTTGAATAAAAATCAGAAACACATAGAGAAAAATGCTCAGTTTTCTAAATTAATAAAGGAAGCATCTTCATGTATAACAAATCGGTGGACATTGACAATATTTTTTAATTAAAAGATGTGAGTTTGTTAAATTGTAAATGATGCATTATATAAATTCTTTGGACTTTGTGTATATTTGGGGACAATTATCATCTTCCCCATCCTTATTAAATATTAACTCCTTATTTTCCATTCTTGAAACCAACTCTATATACATACTTTAGCTGACATACGAGAAAACTATAAACACTATTTGGAAAATTCTAATTAGCTCATTTTTCCCCGAGCTACTTGGGAATATCACTAACACTCAATGATAGTAAAAGTGAACATTTATTTAGCACTCACTAAAATTAGACCAGATGCCTGGTTTAATTTTCAGCAATCCCATGAGCATGAAATCATTGAAATTCCACATTCCAAATAGAGAAACTCAGAGGTGAAATGAAATGCTCAAGTCCATAAAACCAACAAATCACATGAGTAAACTGTAGGCTTCCTTGATTCCAGGGAGTACCATTTTCTACAAATTACTGTTAGGAGAGATGCCATCTACCGTTGGTCATAAAGCTCTCAACATATCTTCTCTGAGTATGCTAGATTTCAAGTCTTATCATTTTCTAACCCAGAACCATTTCTGTAGCTAGTCACATAGTTAATTATGTAGGTCAGGGTAACCACAAGTGGTTTATATAGAGAGTCTTCAGTTTATATGTAGAGTCTTCAGTTCTCCTTCTCACCATTTATCATCATTGAATCCTGGGACAGGAAAAAAGTCATTCAGGATGAATTCCCTAGGTCATAAAATATTTCTTTTTGTTATGTTTTATATGTCAATAAGATTTATATATTTTAAGATTCTTTCAGGCAAGGCTTTCTATCCTTTGTCTTTTCAACATCTCAGTACAGTTCATGGTACATGGAAGACACTCAATGTGTGTGATTAAAATGAATGAACACAAGAAAAAATAAGTAGTTGAAAGATTAAATGTACAATAAGTGATGTCTTCTACTTAAGCATATTCTATTTTTACTTTTTACATCTAGCAGTCAGTTCAGTGTGGTGGTATGCACTTGCAGTCTTAGCACTCAGGAGGTTGAGGTGGAAGGATAACTAAAGTTCAAGACCAGCCTCTTGGGCAATATAGTAAGACTCCATCTCAAAAAAAAAAAAAAAAAAAAAAAAGTTAGCTATTTGTTAGAGTGAAATGGATCTTCCTTCTTCAAATATCTTCCTGGAAAAAGGCACAGTATGTGGTAAGTCTCATCATTAGCAGTCAGTGGTTTTGTGTGCACTCATTTTGAAAGGCAATGTGTAATAATTTCCTTTAACTTCTAGGTTAAAATTGCAACACAGATTTCCCACTAAATAGGGTATTTATTCAACAAGTTCTTTTAATTTTTCTAAACCATAGAATACTCATTATTAAAGTATAGCTATTTATATTTAACTTTGATAATGTCAATATTTCTTAAAAAAAGCAAATATAGTAAACAATGCAAAAGAGTTACAAAGCACTTGGCAGCAAATAAAAAAAGGAAGAACTAGTTCAAAATAGTCTAAACAATAAGATTCATTGTTTCAAATAAAAATAGTTAAGAAAGTGTGACTTCAGCTTTAAGTGATTTAGTAAGTCTACCATACCACTGGCTCGGTGGGATAGTGATCTTCCTTTTTTGTTGCCTGTGATCCACAGCATTGCTCTTAAATTCACCCCGTCCATGCTGTTAAGGTGCTTGATGAAATTTCCTGCCTTGCATGCATATATGATAGCATCTGGATGCAAGAAAAAATAGGCATTTTTAATAAAATTCTATCTTTTTCAGGGTGAAGAAAATAAATCCCTCAGCTGATGGTTCTTCATGTTTTATTGACAAAAAATTAGAACCACCCTGACATTTCCTTTTAGCAGTGATTCTCAATGCATAAGGGTTCAGAACTTTCCATCTCTGCTTCTTCCAAGTCCACCTTTTACATTACTCTGTACATTACACACAAATGAGAAAAGCAGCCAATAATGTCTGTGAATTTCTAAGAATTCTTATTTTGGTTGAGTATTAAAAATAAGTAGCACCATCTTCCTTTAGTGTTATATCCTAATTACAGACTGCATATGATACTTTGCTGAGTTAAAATTGTTTTCTTATATCATGGTAAAGGGCTTGTAATGGGGATCAATATCTATCATGCCAAAAACAATAAACTCAATACTCATGCTCACTTCCAGTTTCTACCAGCAATCTCTTAAAACTCTCCTTTTCAGTGTTTTATTTATTTATTTATTTTTTAATGTTCAGGTAGTCTTTCCATTCTAAAAATGGCACCGATATCCATCAGATTTTTGCTTCTAATTTGTGATCTCATGGGTGAGCTCAATTGCTGCTTTCTGTTTGTTGAAGACATATATTTTTTTTTACATCTGCTGAAATATCTTACAGGAAAATGCAACTCCTGAAGGGGAAAAAAAAAGTAAAAGGAAATAAATTAACAAAATCAAACCTAGCTTCTTTAACCAGGCACTTTTCAACACTATCCACACCAGCAACATTTTGACACTCAAAACATAGGTGTTCAGGTCACCATAGAGATGTAGTATAGAAAAACAAAACATAAAAGTAGTGATGTCATCAAAGAGAAGTGCTATATAAATTCCACGCGGAAAAGCACAATGTCATCATTCCCAGTAAGATTCTCTACTGCAAGGTAGCTGGCTATGTTATGCATCTGATGATATAAAATCACAGAGGCCATGTGAAAGGTATTTCCATTATACTGCAGAAAGAAGAGATGGAAGGGGAGATAATGATGCTTCTAAATTCTCATTTCTGGGTCAGAAGAGCATTGAAGTACACTTTGGTAATATCAATGCTCTTGGACTTTGGTAGTCTTTCCATCCTGCAAGTCACTCATCCCACATAAGACATGAGTTTTGAGATACCACATAGATTTTTGAATATTTTTGTACTGGTATAATATTTTTTTGTAAACTTGGGATAAAATAATAGTAGAACAAATACTAAATGTGGCTCTTTCTAAAATATTTATTCAGTATAATCCTTTTATTGGCAAAGATGCAGAAGAAATTGTATTTAATGAATTACAAATACTGATCTGGCACATAAGTACAAAATAATGATGGGAAAAGAGCAGAAACACTTAAAAGGAAAGATCAAGAACTGAGCCCAAAAGAATATGTTGGAAAAAATACATCTATACATGAACAGCTGTATGTGAGTTTTGTGATTAGATGCAATTTAACATGAGCACATGCACATGCATGTACATATGTAAACACACATGTACATATATAAACACAAATTTATGGATGACTATTTATTAGTTTGTATTTAACAAAAGTGAAAGTGATGTGATCCTTTCTTGAGTAGCTAAGAGATATAAAAGATAAATCAGTTGGTGGTTAGAGGAAGAGACAAAGGGGATCTAAATCAACCAAGGCAGAATATATGTAGAGAAAAGCAGTTCTTCCCAAGACTGGGCAAAAGGCTGGTGCCAATTTTGCTACATAAAAGAACAAGGTGAAGCTTTAAGATACTAATTTCCCCACTCATGAAGAATCTGATTAAGGGGAGAGGTCAAGGAAATACCTATGTATAAATAACCCTAGTGGACTTGTCAAATGTGAAACAAAGTAAAGACTAAATACCCACTTACTGGGCATCCATTTGAGCTGTTCCCAAAGCATCTTAAGTGACTTTTCTCTTTCCTATTGTTATTCAGGCATTCTTAAAATATGCTGCTTAACTTGAAGAAACAGAAATCTATTTCTCACAGTAGAATACAACCCAGCTAACTATAAGACATCACCAAATTTCATTTACATGACAATATTGCAAACCTTTGTTTCTACAATTTACACTTAAGATGGGAATTATTCATAGAACCACAAAAGTAGATTTGGAATTATTAATTTATATGATCCAGTTCGATCATCAAGAAATGACCCGATCAACAGGCATAATAGTGTATGCAATTTAAGATCAGGCTTTTATAATGGTCCATGTTATTTTTTTTTTAATTTTTTATTGTTGGCTGTTCAAAACATTACATAGTTCTTGATATATCATATTTCACAATTTGATTCAAGTGGGTTATGAGCTCCCATTTTTACCCCATATACAGATTGCAGAATCACATCAGTTACACATCCATTGATTTACATATTGCCATACTAGTGTCTGTTGTATTCTGCTGCCTTTCCTATCCTCTACTATCCCCCCTCCCCTCCCCTCCCCTCCCCTCTTCTCTCTCTGCCCCCTCTACTGACATTCGTTTGTCCCCCTTGTATTATTTTTCCCCTTCCCCTCACTTCCTCTTGTATGTACTTTTGTATAACTCTGAGGGTCTCCTTCCATTTTCATGCATTTTCCCTTCTCTCTCCCTTTCCCTCCCACCTCTCATCCCTGTTTAATGTTAATCTTCTTCTCATGCTCTTCGACCCTACTCTGTTCTTAGTTACTCTCCTTATATCAAAGAAGACATTTGGCATTTGTTTTTTAGGGATTGGCTAGCTTCACTTAGCATAATCTGCTCTAATGCCATCCATTTCCCTGTAAATTCTATGATTTTGTCATTTTTTAATGCAAAGTAATACTCCATTGTGTATAAATGCCACATTTTTTTTATCCATTCATCCATTGAAGGGCATCTAGGTTGGTTCCACAGTCTAGCTATTGTGAATTGTGCTGCTATGAACATCGATGTAGCAGTGTCCCTGTAGCATGCTCTTTTTAGGTCTTTAGGGAATAGACCGAGAAGGGGAATAGCTGGGTCAAATGGTGGCTCCATTCCCAGTTTTCCAAGAAATCTCCATACTGCTTTCCAAATTGGCTGCACCAATTTGCAGTCCCACCAGCAATGTACAAGTGTACCCTTTTCCCCACATCCTCGCCAGCACTTGTTGTTGTTTGACTTCATAATGGCTGCCAATCTAACTGGAGTGAGATGGTATCTTAGGGTGGTTTTGATTTGCATTTCTCTGACTGCTAGAGATGGTGAGCATTTTTTCATGTACTTGTTGATTGATTGTATGTCCTCCTCTGAGAAGTGTCTGTTCAGGTCCTTGGCCCATTTGTTGATTGGGTTGTTTGTTCTCTTATTGTCTAATTTTTTGAGTTCTTTGTATACTCTGGATATTAGGGCTCTATCTGAAGTGTGAGGAGTAAAGATTTGTTCCCAGGATGTAGGCTCTCTATTTACCTCTCTTATTGTATCTTTTGCTGAGAAAAAACTTTTTAGTTTGAGTAAGTCCCATTTGTTGATTCTAGTTATTAACTTTTGTGCTATGGGTGTCCTATTGAGGAATTTGGAGCCCGACCCCACAGTATGTAGATCGTAGCCAACTTTTTCTTCTATCAGACGGCGTGTCTCTGATTTGATATCAAGCTCCTTGATCCATTTTGAATTAACTTTTGTGCATGGCGAGAGAAAGGGATTCAGTTTCATTTTGTTGCATATGGATTTCCAGTTTTCCCAGCACCATTTGTTGAAGATGCTATCCTTCCTCCATTGCATGCTTTTAGACCCTTTATCAAATATAAGATAGTTGTAGTTTTGTGGATTGGTTTCTGTGTCCTCTATTCTGTACCATTGGTCCACCCGCCTGTTTTGGTACCAGTACCATGCTGTTTTTGTTACTATTGCTCTGTAGTATAGTTTGAAGTCTGGTATCGCTATACTGCCTGATTCACACTTCCTGCTTAGCATTGTTTTTGCTATTCTGGGTCTTTTATTTTTCCATATGAATTTCATGATTGCTTTCTCTATTTCTACAAGAAATGCCGTTGGGATTTTGATTGGCATTGCATTAAACCTATAGAGAACTTTTGGTAATATCGCCATTTTGATGATGTTAGTTCTGCCTATCCATGAACAGGGTATATTTTTCCATCTTCTAAGATCTTCTTCTATTTCTCTCTTTAGGGTTCTGTAGTTTTCATTGTATAAGTCTTTCACCTCTTTTGTTAGGTTGATTCCCAAGTATTTTATTTTTTTTGAAGATATTGTGAATGGAGTGGTTGTCCTCATTTCCATTTCAGAGGATTTGTCGCTGATATACAGGAATGCCTTTGATTTATGCGTGTTGATTTTATATCCTGCCACTTTGCTGAATTCATTTATTAGCTCTGATAGTTTCTTTGTAAACCCTTTTGGGTCTGCTAGGTATAGAATCATGTCATCTGCAAATAGTGATAATTTAAGTTCTTCTTTTCCTATTTTGATGCCTTTAATTTCTTTCGTCTGTCTAATTGCTCTGGCCAGTGTTTCAAGAACAATTTTGAACAGAAGTGGTGAGAGAGGGCATCCCTGTCTTGTTCCAGATTTTGGAGGGAATGCCTTCAATTTTTCTCCATTCAGAATGATGCTAGCCTGAGGCTTAGCATAGATTGCTTTTACAATATTGAGGTATGTTCCTGTTATCCCTAGTTTTTCTAGAGTTTTGAACATAAAGGGATGCTGTACTTTGTCGAATGCTTTTTCCGCATCTATCGAGATGATCATATGGTTCTTATTTTTAAGTCTATTGATGTGGTGAATAACATTTATTGATTTCCGTATATTGAACCAGCCTTGCATCCCAGGGATGAATCCTACTTGATCATGGTGCACAATTTTTTTGATATGTTTTTGTATCCGATTCGCCAGAATTTTATTGAGGATTTTTGCATCTAGGTTCATTAGAGATATTGGTCTGTAGTTTTCTTTCTTTGAAGTGTCTTTGTCTGGTTTAGGTATCAGGGTGATGTTGGCCTCGTAGAATGAATTTGGAAGTTCTCCCTCTTTTTCTATTTCCCGAAGTAGCTTGAAAAGTATTGGTATTAGTTCCTCTTTAAAGGTTTTGTAAAACTCTGCTGTATACCCATCCGGTCCTGGGCTTTTCTTAGTTGGTAGTCTTTTGATGGTTTCTTCTATTTCCTCAATTGATATTGGTCTGTTTAGGTTGTCTATATCCTCCTGACTCAATCTGGGCAGATCATATGACTTAAGAAATTTATCTATGCCTTCACTATCTTCTAATTTATTGGAGTATAAGGATTCAAAATAATTTTTGATTATCTTCTGTATTTCTGAAGTGTCTGTTGTGATATTGCCTCTTTCATCCCGTATGTTAATGATTTGAGTTCTCTCTCTTCTTCTCTTCGCTAGCATGGCTAAGGGTCTGTCGATTTTGTTTATTTTTTCAAAGAACCAACTTTTAGTTTTGTCAATTTTTTCAATTGTTTCTTTTGTTTCGATTTCATTAATTTCAGCTCTGATTTTAATTATTTCTTGCCTTCTACTTCTTTTGCTGTTGTTTTGCTCTTCTTTTTCTAGGATTTTGAGATGAAGTATGAGATCATTTATTTGTTGGTTTTTTTCTTTTTTTAAGGAATGAACTCCAAGCAATGAATTTTCCTCTTAGAACTGCTTTCAATGTGTCCCATAGATTCCGATATGTTGTGTCTGTGTTTTCATTAATCTCTAAGAATTTTTTAATTTCCACCTTGATGTCTTCTATAACCCATTGATCATTCAGTAACCTATTGTTCATTCTCCAAGTGATGTATTCTTTTTCCTTCCTTCTTTTATCGTTGATTTTCAGTTCCATTCCATTATGATCAGATAGGATGCATGGTATTATCTCTACTCTTTTATATTGTCTAAGAGTTTCCCTGTGACATAATATATGATCTATTTCTGAGAAGGATCCATGTGCTGCTGAGAAAAAAGTGTAACTGCTTGATGTTGGGTGGTATATTCTATATATGTCAATTAAGTCTAGGTTATTAATTGTGTTATTGAGTTCTATAGTTTCCTTATTCAACTTTTTTTTGGAAGATCTGTCCAGTGGTGATAGAGGTGTGTTGAAGTCTCCCATGATTATTGTATGGTGGTCTATTAGACTCTTGAACTTGAGAAGAGTTTGTTTGATGAACATAGCTGCACCATTGTTTGGGGCATATATATTTATGATTGTTATGTCTTGTTGGAGTATGGTTCCCTTGAGCAGTATGTAGTGTCCCTCTTTATCCCTTTTGATTAACTTTGGCTTGAAATCTATTTTATTTGATATGAGTATGGATACTCCTGCTTGTTTCCGAAGTCCATATGAGTGATATGATTTTTCCCAACCTTTCACCTTCAGCCTATGTATGTCTTTTCCTATCAAATGCGTCTCCTGTAGGCAGCATATTGTTGGGTCTTGTTTTGTGATCCATTCTACTAGCCTGTGTCTCTTGATTGGTGAGTTTAAGCCATTAACATTTAGGGTTATTATTCAGATATGGGTTGTTCTTCCAGCCATATTTGTTTATTTATGTTACTAAACATGGTTTGTTTTCCACTGTGATTATTTTCCCCCCTTTAGTGTCCTACCTCCCACTGTTGGTTTTCATTGTTATTTTCCATTTCCTCTTCCTGTAATGTTTTGCCAAGGATGTTTTGAAGAGATGGTTTTCTAGCTGCAAATTCTTTTAACTTTTGTTTATCGTGGAAGGTTTTAATTTCATCTTCCATCCTGAAGCTTAATTTCGCTGGAAACACAATTCTTGGTTGGAACCCATTTTCTTTCAGTGTTTGAAATATGTTATTCCAGGATCTTCTAGCTTTCAGAGTCTCTGTTGAAAGATCAGCTGTTATCCTGATTGGCTTACCCCTAAATGTGATCTGCTTCCTTTCTCTTGTAGCTTTTAAAATTCTCTCCTTATTCTGTATGTTGGGCATCTTCATTATAATGTGTCTAGGTGTGGGTCTCTTATGATTTTGCACATTCGGCGTCCTGTAGGCTTCTAGGATTTGGGGTTCTGTCTCATTCTTCAAGTCTGGGAAGTTTTCTCGTATTATTTCATTGAATAGATTGCTCATTCCTTTGGTTTGAAACTCTGTCCCTTCCTGTATCCCAATGACTCTTAAATTTGGTCTCTTGATGTTATCCCATATTTCTTGGATGTTCTGCTCATGGTTTCTTAACAGTCTTGCTGAGCTGTCTATGTTCTTTTCAAGTTGAAATACTTTATCTTCATTGTCTGATGTTCTGTCTTCTAAGTGTTCTACTCTGCTGGTAGTATTCTCAATTGAGTTTTTAAGTTGGCTTATTGCTTCCTGCATTTCTAGGATTTCTGTTTGTTTGTTTTTTATAACCTCTATTTCCCTGTATAGTTCATCTTTTGCTTCTTGGATTTGTTTATGTAATTCATTGTTGAAGTGATCTTTCATTGTCTGATTTTGCTGTCTGATGTCTTCCTTGAGACTCCAGATCATCTGAAGCATGTATATCCTGAATTCTTTATCTGACATTCCATCTGCTGCAGCTATTACCTCTTCTAACGTTGAGTTGACCTGCAATGCTTGTGGTCCTTTCTTTCCTTGTCTCTTCATACTGTTCGCGTTCCTTTCTACTTGGTGAAACTGTTGTGCTATTGAATTTTCCCCCTATATATTTATATTGGTCTTGTATAGTTGCAAAGTCTCCCTCGCAGGCGCGGGCGGCGGCTCTGCCCCTCCTCCAATTGGGGCAATGTGCCTACCACGCCGGCAGGCCGCTGGGCCTGCTCTGCCGGTCGGTAGCAGGTCCGCCGACCTTGCAGGCGCGGGCGGCGGCTCTGTCCCTCTGCGGGCCGCTAGGCTTGTTCTGTCGGTGGTCGCAGTTCTGCCTACTTTGCAGGCACAGGTAGCAGCACTGCCCCTCTGCAGGCCTCTGGGGCTGTACTGCCAGTGGGTCGCAGGTCCGCCTACCTTGCAGGTGCGGGGGGGGGGGGCTCTACCCTTCCTCTGGCCACTGGGCCTGTTCTGTCTCTCGGTTTCAGGTCTGACCTGTTCTGATGGTGGTCACAGTTCCGTCTACCTTGCAGGCGCGGGGGGGAGGGGGCGGCTCTGCCTCTCAGCAGACCGCTGCTCCTCTTCTGCCGGTGGGTCGCAGGCCCGCCTACCTTGCAGGAGTGATTAGAAGCTCTGCCCCTCCGCGGGCCACTGGGCCTTTTCTGTCGGTGGTCAAAGTTCCGCCTACCTGGCAGGCGCGGGGGGTGGGGGGCGGCTCTGCCCCTCAGCAGGCCGCTGGGCCTGTTCTGTGGGTGGTCACAGTTCCCTCTACCTTGCCGGCGCAGGGGGAGGGGGCGGCTCTGCCTCTCAGCAGGCCGCTGCTCCTCTTCTGCCGGTGGGTCGCAGGCCCGCCTACCTTGCAGGAGTGATTGGAAGCTCTGTCCCGCCGCGGGCCACTGAGCCTTTTCTGTCGGTGGTCACCATTCCACCTACCTGGCAGGCGCTGGGGGTGGGGGGCGGCTCTGCCCCTCAGCAGGCCGCTGGGCCTGCTCTGTGCGTGGTCACAGTTCCCTCTACCTTGCCGGCGCAGGGGGAGGGGGGCGGCTCTGCCTCTCAGCAGGCCGCTGCTCCTCTTCTGCAGGTGGGTCGCAGGCCCGCCTACCTTGCAGGAGTGATTGGAAGCTCTGTCCCGCCGCGGGCCACTGGGCCTTTTCTGTCGGTGGTCACAGTTCCCCTACCTGGCAGGCGCGGGGGGTGGGGGGCGGCTCTGCCCCTCAGCAGGCCGCTGGGCCTGCTTTGTGCGTGGTCACAGTTCGGTCCATGTTATTGTTTGATTATTCTTAATAGGTAAGAGCTTCTAACATATGTCTTGTTGAAACTCCACCCCCCCCCCAAAGGAATTGTTGACTTTCTGTATATCTTTCCTTTGTTTTTACACATTACAAAAACTCTGTATAACATAAAGAGTTAAATACTGAAAGCCACATCATAAAATACTATGAGAAAATATATGAAAGCATGAAATCAACCAATGAGCAAAAATAAAATTTAAAGTACCATTTTCACCTAAAAACACTAAAATAAATGTCCACAGAAAAAATACTATTTCACACAAACAGGGCTAAGATTTGAAATCTATTGCAGGATAAAGTGACTATAGTCAATAGTAATATATTTGATATTTCAAAATAACTAATTTTTTTCTCTCCATGAATATTATAGGCAAATGAGGTGATGCAAGGTTATTTAGTTTCTCTTATTTCTTCAACTTCGTATACATTATATTAATACATCACATTGCATTCCATAAATGTATATAGCTATAATTTGTCAATATTATAAGAAAAAATCCACAACAAAACATTAAAACAGATATAAAAAGTATTAATGTGACTGGACACAGTGGTGCATACCTATAATCTTATAATCCTAGCTACTCTGGGGGCCAACACCTGCGGATGACAAGGTCAAGGCCAGCCACAAGGCTTTAGTGAGATTTTGTCTCAAATTAAAAAATAAAAAGTGCTGGGAATGTTGCTCACTGGTAGAGTGCTCCTGTACTCAATCTCTAGTACTGAAAGAAAAAAAAAAGTTATTACTGTGTTTATTTTTAAATTATTGATTTCTGCAAAATTGGCAAAGAGAATATTATCATCCAATTTATGAAAAAACAAATATGAATATATATACGTATATATGCATAAATAATATCAAGTAACACCAGTGATAGAATTTAAATTAGAGTTTGTATCTTATGTTTTGTATTAGGGCCTTAATTTGGCTTTTAGTTATAATTTTAAAATTATACTCATTGTATTGATAAAGTATGACAAAAGTAATTTTTATTGATTTCTGTGTTAGACACAAAATGTCAGAAAACTTTCTAAAATAATTTTTCAATATGCACAATCATTCTAAGTCACTATTCTAAGTCAATAAAGATACATATGCATTAGCTGCAAGAGCATGCATATGTATCTCTATTGACGTAGAATAGTGACTTAGAATGATTTGGGTATATATATGACTACAAGACCAATGGGATTATACTCAATAATGTATGATGAAATTATACCCCATTGATTCATAAGATATCAAAAGGTTTTCTACTATCAAGTATAACTAATTAGAACAATTTTTAAAAAATTTATATGAATAATATTTAACTCTAAACTTAATCATTTTCATATAAACAAAACAGCAATATCATATCTAATTTTTTGAAAAAAAACTTTGTTGAGAGAATTATAAATTAATATGCAATAATAAGAAATTATACAGAGATTCTGTATGTCCTTTACTAGGTTTCCCCTATAGTAAGACCTTGTCTAACAACATCACAACCCAGAAATTGATATTGATATAATGCATCACATATCTAAAAATTTCAGTTATAATTTTACTATTATCAAATATGAAATTTATCTTTAAATTCTGTTCAAAAAAGATATATATGAGCTATAGATAAATATTCAGCTAAATAAAATTTTTCTAGAAATGTTCACAACTGCAAAATATTGATGCAATGATAATATCGTAAAAGTAATGGTTAAATCAATTTTTGCATATTACCTAGATAGGAATTCTATTCAGCCATTAAAATAGTATCAGAAAAAAATTAAATACTAAAACTTGAAATGATTTGATATAATGTTAAATTCTATCTTTTATACTTCCATATTACAGAAAAAGGTGAAAAATTAAACAATTATAAATA